>NC_139241.1:41021523-41559238 GCF_977018435.1 Lepisma saccharinum | reverse complement strand
GCCGCTGAGAGTGGCGGCAATTGGGGCAGTTGCCCCCACTTTTGCCCCCCGCACTATGCTAAATCTTATATACAAAGGGAAATATATTGTCTTTGCCCCCCCCCCCCTCCGTTTTGCCACATTGCCCTCCCGCGGTTTGGGAACCCATTCACCGCCACTGCGGCCGCTAATATTTGTATAGATCGCTGCCACTACAGGAAAGTAAATGAGATTTCTCTTTCAGGACCAATGGATTGCCTGTTGTACACAATTATAGTGGTATCTCTTTAATGCTCCGAGCGACGACATTATTTTAATACATTACGTAATATAACATTTCATTAGGTTGAAAATAAATTTTGAAAAGAGGTTGCTGAAGATGGTGCGGAAGAAAATTAAAGGGGCGCGCAAGCACCCCTTCGCCCCCTGCGTTCAATACCGTGGTCACCTAAATAAACTCTTCTCATGGTCCTCATCCCTCCCCAATAGCCCCAAGAGATTAGAAACTCATAATAACAACACCTAGCTACGTAAAAGTGACAAGGCTAGTTTTTTTAAAAAAAATACAAAAATAAGCTAACATTGAAATTCGTGAGAAAAAAAAGCAGATTGGGAATGGAAAGAAAACAAGTAAAATCGAACAACGAGAAACATTCTGTGCCTGCCAACACTGCAGAACACCTAGCAACACAAACTTTTTTTCCTCTTTCATGCCCCCTTGCGCCTGTAAAAACTATCTTGATACGCGCGCAACAACTCGGCGCACTTGTGGAGCTGATGTCATGCAGGCTCGGTGGCCAACCACCGCGCTCGAGCTGCGACGACCTACAACGTCGATGCGAGTGTCGCGCCTCGAGTTTTGTGACTGGGTAACTGGCAAAATCTTGTAGTAGTTGGAGTGTGCTAAGAGTGAGAGTATGTGGTTTTTTGGCGCTGGTCGCTAACCCATCTCCCCTTATTTAGGAACAGAAACAGTTTATTATTTTTTTTTTTTAGAAGTAATTGTTGGTGAATATTGGTGCACAATTGTTTTCGACAAGGAACGAGTGATACAAGAATCAACATGCTGTATTACACAAGCGGAGATATTACTAGAGAATCGGTAAGTACTTACGATATTGTATTTATATTTTATGAAATTGTCATTTTGATTTTAAAAAGCTTCAATGAGAGAGAAGGAACATGTTATTGCCCAACCTTGGTTTTTGGTATGGGAGTCGACATTTTACAATCAATCGCTTTTGTTATAAATTTCATTTGGTGTTGAGTTGGTCAACAGTTAGCTGTGCAAAGGCTTGCAGACAGTATAGATTCTTGTTTTAACTGTCACACAAGTGGATGACAATTGTGACAATTATATCTAACGGGTTTTGTACCTACGAGAGCCCAGTTTATGATATACGAGTTTAAGTATACTGCGTAGAAAATTAACTCTAGACTGTTTGTACAGACCTCGAAAAGCGGGTCACCGCCATTTTGTGCCAGTAATGGACGACATCAGCTCTCCAGCGAGAGGTGGAAGATGAAGTGATTTACTTCATCAACAATACACAACTGAATTCTTGTCTAAACATGAGCTCTTGTCAGAAAAATAAGTAATTATTGCATTGAGTGAAGACTGGAAGACAAAATTCCGATGCTTGACCCAATCTGAGCGCTTACGTAGTTTTTCATCTCACTGTTGCAGCCTTGATCACGGCCAACAAAGCAACAGGTGATGCGTAGAGCCGTGGCCCCAAAAGTGTCACAAATGCGTAGGGATTGTTGCGTGCGTGAACATTTGGATTTATTTAACGTCGTATTTCTACATGGAAGTTAACCGTAACGATGTCGGGACGTTTATAGAGACGTGGGTAAAAAAGCACCTGTCGCATCCCGAGTAAAGGTATCGCCCCACAATTCGCGTTGATTTAAAACCACAGATTCGTGGCATTTCAACCCACGAAAACTGACAAACCGAAGGGCAGGCCAGCTGTTATTACTGTTAACTTAGCATTGTAAACAATGACGCCGCTAGAGGGGTTAGGGGTGACGACCGCCCCCCCCCCCCCGCCAAGCTACAAAATCAGGATAAATTTATGCTTTTCACCCACTTGTGCACGGTATTTAGCCCAGGTGCTAAGCGTGGACTACCCCCGAAAATACCCTCCTTCCGCATCGCACCACGTAGGCTATAGACATCAACCCTCACCCGCGAGGTCACACCCAAGCACCCATGATGAGAGGCTGGGTGGGCCGTTGTGCACGAAAGTCAACGAGGAGTTCCCGGTCTGATGTCACCAGCTTTGATGATTGGACCATCGAGTCGCTACGTTTGTAGCGAATTTGAGTCGAGTGCAATTTTTTTGCTTCGAGGTTGGCAGACCTGTGGTTCTTACTAATGTGTGCATCTGTTGTCATGCCGATTAATGTAGCCTCAATTGTTTTGACTCGTTTGTTGTGGTTTCCTTCCGAAAATCATCGAATAATCCAGGAGCGTAAAATCCATCCATCTGCTGAGAAGGACTGTTTGGTGTGGGTTTTGGCAGGTGGAGTGTGATCTTATACCCTGTGATTTCTTCTTATGGGGGTTTGTGTATTTTATTTGCTTTATTTTACTTCGCTTTTTGTGCCACTTTTGGCTAATTTGCGAAGATGGAAATGAGTGATGACATAATGAAATTGATGAATGGACACTCACAAACATCCACGCCCAGGCCGGGATTCGAACCCGGGACCCCTAGCGTCGTAGCACGATGTGCTAACCACTCCGCCACGCGGGCAGGCTGAAATCACAGGTGTACGCCAACAAACCACGAACGCTTTTGGAACTGAAGGCGGAAATCATACGGGTGATTGGAGACATCGGGACAGACAGCTGCGAGAGGGTTATCAATAATTTTGTGGAGCATATAAATGAATGCAGACTAAGTAGGGGTGGACATATGCTTGACATTGTCTTTCATACGTAAATGGGAGATGTTACTGCTTACATATGTGAAATTAACTATTTTCATGATATTTTCCCTATTTTTATTTAATTTTCTAATTCGCCGTCCTATACGGAACACCCTATATTAATGTGCACAGTCTGTATGAATATCTTAGGCAGTGGCGAGTAATAGGTCAGTTACCCCCACTTTTTTTTGCATTATTTGTGGCGAACCGTTCCCCTCAATCCCTCTGCTAATGACGCCTGTAAATCGAATCGATGTCTCCCACACAAAAAAAGTGCCAAACTTATCAAATAAGCGTTGTTGTGTGGTATGTAGAGTTAGTTATATTAAATGTCACTCCCTCCCCCTGAAAATATTTTCACCTTCTCTGCTAATTTTTCTGTCGCTATCATCGCTCCCAGCTAAAAGAAAATTCTAATTCTAATGAATAAAAGGTCTACAAGCACCGTAGAGTATATAATGTTTCCAAATTCTGAAATTTTTTTTTTATTAAATTTTCTCTCTGGTAGAAAGATACAGGGACCATAGTACAGAAATGTGTGTGCAGTGTTTTCTGTAGGAATTCGTGGTAGTTGTACAACTTCACACATTACAAAGTGGCATTACCTTTAGTTGACTGAACCTTGTTTCATATTCTGCAAGGAAACTCAACTGAAGCCTCCCGAATGATGGTGTATGTTAAGTCATTATGTGAGATCCTAATATCCTCTCTCGCCGTAACAACGAAATACATTAATTATTACCTGAAATTGCTTATAAAATGGCATGCTAAACACTCTTTGCATGAGAAAAAATGCAAATGTAGTTACTTTTCTGCCGAAAATTTTGCAAGAGGGTCAAAATCAAACATGTTTATATGTTTTAGAGGGTGGTAGAACATAGAGATGAAAGAAACGGTAGAGAGTGAGAAAAAGAATGAAAATGAGAGAGAGAGAGAGAGAGAGAGAGAGAGAAAGAAAGTGAAGTGAAACAAATGAGAGACTGATAAAGAGAGATAAATATGTAGGGTGTGCACAGTTATTTATCCACTCAACCCATCCCCACCCCCAAAATTTCCTCAACACCCTATACATTTTCCACAGTCCCAGTTTGGTAATTTTGGTTCCAAATATACCCTTACGCCTCCTAAACACGAACTTGCACCCTCCAAATGAAACATTTATAGGTGCACATACACGCACTACGGGGGGAAGATAACAAGTGAATTACAGAAGCGAGGCAAATGCATAGAGAGATGGAACAGAAATAATGAGGCAGAGGAAGAAGTCGAAAGGTGAGAGAGGAAGATAGAGAGTAACATAGAAGACAGATGAGCAGAAAGATAAAAGGAAGCGAAATAGCAGAAGATCGATAGATTGAAAGAATAAAGAAGAAGCAGACAGAAGAACATAATAGGAAAGACATGGAAAAATAAACAATTCTGAATGAAGGTGTGCTAAAACTGTGAAAAGATGATCAAAAGCTAGAAAGAAGGTACACCGAGAGGAGGAGAATAAGGGAAGAAATAAATACGAGGAAAGGAAGAAGAAAAAGTAGGTAATAATTCCTTATTCCATAGGGGGTCCTGCGGCCCCCCGAGCCTATGTGATTTTTTGGGGGGTTTCAAATTTCACAATGTTTGGCACACTGCGAGGTCGTGTGTAAGTATAATGTTTCTGACTACATTCTGGTAAAAGTAAACAGTATAGTCAAAATTGGTATAATAATATATCTTAACAATTGTCCAGCACATTGCTTTATTTTTTTATTGAAGGCTAAGTCAACCCCCCCCCCTTAAATCATGACTACGCCCCTGCTCCACTATCTCCGCCTCCTCTGATTTTTCTAACACCTTCGCTGCCTGCAGGAATATTCAGAATATGAGGAGAGAAATGCTACATGTTTTTTTCTCCTTAGTTCCCGTTACCAGAACTTCTTGACTTCACATTGATACAGTTTCCTCAAAGGAGTGGGTGCTTTCCAACCAAGTTTTTCATACTAAAAATTACAACAAAAAAAGTGCACGACGAGGCAGATAAAAACTGAGAATGCTCAAGAAACAAAAACATTACCTAGTCTGATAAGTGTGTTGATTCCCACCATTTTTATGAATCTCGAAGTCAAAAGTGGGTTGCTGTGAGTATGCTCGTCAGCTCTTGAGAATGAGGTGAAATTTATGCAGCCATAAAAATTTGTGAAATTATACTCAGCCCCTTCCCTGTGATGAGACTTGATGAGACTTCTGCGTGGGTTCAAAGCTTTGATTTAGGTAAAGACTTGGCAATATCGAGCAAAAACTACAGTTTACTTTAACATGTACATTTCTTTTTGTGCAACAATGTGTAATATGTCAGTTCTTGCGTTGTGTTCATTAAAAAAAATGACCTCCTTATTAACTGGAATCAAACTGGTTAAAATATTAACAATAAACACATAGGGACAAGTCGCAGAACACAAACATTTGAATGTATTCCGAAATTGCACACTCCAAAATTTGATTACAACAATAGTTTATTGAGACAAGCAAAGTATGATTCTTCCAGAATCTCCTATCTCTTATCTAGAAGCAATAGGAGGCCAAATTATATGTATTATATTTAATTTATTTTTATATGTAATTCGAAATTATATATATATCTATTGTGAGATTCTTTCAGACTAGATTACAAGATCACAGACTATTTCCTGACCTTCATAAACGTGATTTATGATGTAACTGTACAGTGGGATCCATGAGTATTTTCGTGCAAATTGTCCATCACTATTTTTATTAATTTTTCTCTTACATCCTATGCGTTTTTAAGCGTTGGATTTTCATGCATGCTGGTGCAGAAATTCTCAACAACTTGTTTTGAGTTTTCTTTTGATTCTTGAAGCTCTTAATTGGGTCAAATAAAGTGCACGAACATGGTGATGGACAATTTGCACGCTAATACTCATGGATCCCACTGTACACTTCTTGAATTTTTGTAGGAAGTTTAAGCATGAAAGTCTAAATGTAAGGTATATCATGGTTATACGTGGCCAATCAGATAATACTAGAGCCTGTGTTAAGTTGATATGAGTAGAGAGGGATGCATAAGAATCTTCAAGCAAATTGTCCATTGCCATGCTTCTTCACTTTGTTTTATTCAGTTCGAGTTCCAAGAACTGAAACAAAAAACATCAATAAAAACAGTTGACCATCTGCACTAGCGTCAGTACAATTCCATGCCTTAAAAACATGTAAGGTGTAAAGGAGGCATGAATGACAATAGTAATAGACAATTTGCCTGGATATACTTACGCATTCCATTATATATTAAAGATTAGAATATATAGGATTGGTGGGTGAATCCTAATCTGCATATCAATCCCGCGCTGCTTTATACATTTTGCCTAAAACAACAAACATACACCTGCTCCGTGGAATTCTGCGAGTTGAATTATAGCAAGGCAAATGCCGAAACCTTTCGGGGCAGGTGGATCAAATACTCCCGTACTTTTCCATTACACATTACGGATCTTTTTCCCTGTAATATTTCAGCCCGTGAACCATGTTTGCGAACGGCAACATACTCTGCTTTGACTTCGCTCAACATTAATCATAAACCGGTTTTCACTGGACAACAGTGACCTTACAGTATCTTCTTGAATAACTTCTCGCTTATTGTACCAGACTTTTCCGTGAACCTTTTACAATGTCAAGATCGCATTTACTATTCTCATTGTTCATTTCTAATCTCCTACCAAAGTCTACCAGATTTTTCTCTTGTCCACCTTGATGCACGCTTCCAACTAGGTTGCTGTTCATGAAAAAAACACCTTTCACCCAGCACGTATCTTGCACGCGGCACCTAAAAAAGCTCCACCTTCACCCTTGATCCTCACTAACAGCTCGGTTTCCTTAGTAATGGGTGACAAGTGGATAAATCATTCCACCCAAAGGGGTCACAGGCTACTCTAGCCGCCGAAATCTACATGGAAATTCAATTGTGAAGAGGCTGCTGTTACTCTCGCTATAAATGTGGCTCTCTTTAATACAAACTGGTCGTAAGTTTTAGTTTATTCACCTATGGAAGTTGGGGTGCCAGCACAAAACAATTGTGAATTCGATTTCTTTCATTTCATGAGGTGATAGTTGCACTTGACATCATCGAATACCATGCCTCCTGGTGGCTTCTCTCATTCGTCCAATCAAGTGAAGTTTCTGCTCAGTTTTGATTCTGCTTGATTGTTGCAGGTTTCAGGGGTATTATTGAAGTTTTATTCAGGCATAGGTAATGGCAATGATAATTTTTATCAAGAATTCACATTCGTTAACGTTTAGGATTGAGATTTGAATTGAAGAGCAGAGAAGAGAATATTTATTGGCAAAGAACTGAGAAGTGAACGGTATAATTTATTTACTTCAAGTTTCAAATACAATATTGTATGGTCAATGGCGGCGATAAGTGCGGGCAGTTGCCCCGCACTGTGACCTCTTAATGCTAAACCTTGCCTACCAGAGAAAGGAAACTGTTCTTGTCAATGAAATGCAGATTTGTGCGACCTGTCATACCGCAACGGTGTGAAACGTTGTTGATTGGTTCGTTCCTGAAATGTGTCGCGTTGTTACTTCTGTGTGAAATCTACCTTGTGTACCTTCATGCACGAGACATGGTATATTCTTTGCATTGGATTTCAGACATAGTAGATGCTAGCAGTCAATGGCATGCTCAAAGGGGGGGGGGGGGGCATAACCCCTCCTTTGGCCCAGTATTTCTTCAAATAAACAAAGTCAAAGGACGAAAAATATGGCAAAATTGGGCTGACTACTATGAAATATATACATAACCTTCCCCTGTCAAATATCCTGGGCACGCTACACCCAGACAAATCCCAGTTGAAATGAAAAAAATTCTTCCGTTTCTTTGTTGCTATTTTTTTTCGTGACAACAGGAAAAGTTGGACCAAGTCTTGCATTGACCACGAAACGTCGTTGTCTAAAGTACCCGAGAACTCTGGTCGAAAAACCTTTCTCTTGACCTACATTCCGTTTCCAGGTAATGGACTGGTCCCCGCTGACCTTGTGACGTCAATGCCCAACAGGGGAGGATCGGGCTAATAGCAGGGAAGCGGTTTGCAGGTGGAAGGGGTGGATCATTATCTTTATCCCCGTAGCACAAAAGTGAAAGGCCCTGTGTTTCCCTGGCATTTCCTCACAAAACATGTGCTTACCCCCTTGTCATGGAAGGGTGATCTGAAGGTTGGGAAAACCCTTCTGTGACGCACATTGTTACAACATTCGGTCCAGGAAACTGAGAGATGTAAAACGAAGATACTCTGCACTGTGAGAACGAACTAGTGACACATAAACATAGTAAAAGTTATACAACTAGTGAAATAAAAGCGACCAAGCGTCGCAAACGTGGGAAGATGACAAATTTAATACACAACGAGCCTCGAAAAAGAATACACAGGGAGATATAAAGATAAACAATACAATTGTTTTCATAAATAAAAGTAAAAGAGCTACTGCACGCATATTTTTGCATAAAAATATATTTTCCTTTTTTAAAATGAAAATTCATGTCATATCCACGTTGTTAATGTATTCAAACTAGTGGTGTTTTGTAGCGCATATTTTAGCACTGGATGCACAATAAATCGTTTTTACCATTTCGCCTAGAATAGAACGCAGTCTTATTATGCAAAGAAATTATTACAAATACCCAGACAAAAGCTTTTAGAATCCACAGAAAGTTTCTCCGAAATGGGTCAGGAGGATGTAGATTGCAAACGCTTTTCTTCAAAACGTGTTACATTCGAGACGAAATTGTCTCAGAACACACCAAAAGGCCGAGACCAACATTAACATGCTCTATGATTGCCCGTTCGCACCATCCGTTTGGTGGCGCTAGTGTTTAGCCAAGTACTTTTCCAGGAATAAGCTACATATCCTATTAATCTGCAATATGATAAATCATCACGTAGCATGTTTCATTTTTTTTTATTATATACATAATCACTCTTGATACGAATGATTTAGATATAATGTGTCGGTAAATCTAACATGAACGCTATAGAAATTTTATTTCGGGTTGACCTCAGCCATAATGGCGGATACCGGCAGCTATTTTACCGGTCTTGTTCAAACTAGCAAGATTGTTGCCAAGAGCAATTTCTCGAGGAGTTTGCACTTGTTTCAAGTCGAAAACACGTTTTGTTACGTTTTTGATCGTGGGCTCAATTATCAACAAGAAAGACTCTAGACATCGCTTTTAAGCAAAGAGGTTCCATCCAGATCCCCCAAGTCGCCCCATGTCATTCCACAGTTGCCAGTGCCTGGTATAAAACTTGCTTGTAAAGCATGATTCAAGATGCCACCTCTACGTTAAGCCTCGACAAAAACAAAACTTCGTCGCACTTCAAACATACATTTTCGATGTATGCAAATGAGCAGCAAAATGAGAATTGATTCCAATCCTGATACTTTATGCCTGTGCTTTGAACTCATAATCATGGTCTCGGTTAGCAAAATGGACACTAGTTTTTTTCACGTTGGTGGTTAGTTAACGAATTGCTGAGAATCAATTCTAAGTCTTACCTCATGAAATCTAAAAGAGTCACTACAGGCATACTTTACTTGTCAACAGTGAAGCTAGTTTTGTTAGTCCCGGAAACAAAAACTTGCACCAGCCTTGAACTCTGCGGGATCAGGTCTTCACAAGTGCCGACATGGAGGGGAGAAAGGAAGGGACGGACTGCTGGATGAGAAATCGTCTTTTGTCGTTGGCGACCTTTCTTTCTTTCTCGCTGGATGTAGAAAGTGCACTGGCAAAGATGGAACAGGTGGGTGTATCCAGGCAAGAAAAACTTCTGTGGTGGAGTCGAATTTTTTTTATTTGCAATCTCGAACCGGTTTTTGCAAAGGGTTGTCGACCTCTGTAGCTACCAAAGTTACTCTCACCTCACCCGCGTTGCGACAGGTCTCCCGATTGGACTACAAGCTGACGGCGATCTAGAGAGCACCAAGCATTGGACAGGAATGCTCTCTGGACGATCGAGTAGAGGCAGTGTTGCCACACCCTTCACACAATTGTACCCTTGAGCATGTAAAACTATTTCGTGTTTTGAACTTTGCAGCGGTTTAGGGGTAGGATTGGAAGATTTATTAGCCAATGACGCATGAAAGTCCCCTCCGAAAGACTTACAAAGTACAAAAATTAAATAATGAAATACGTATACTTGTTTCGCCTTTGTTGTATAATCGAGGTTTATTTACTTTCACCTAACTTACTGGAAGCAAGGGTTAGATTGGGGTCATATGGCTTTGACAGTACCATAGAAGATTTATGGGAGAAAGATCTTATCTACAACCCCCCTCCCACAAACATACATATAAATTATACGATATACATATTTATAATGTTATTAATAGTAAAAATAGATTACTAAATTAAAAATATACAATTATTATTGAATTTGTTACTTTTAAATATATTGATATTATAATATAGCAAACTATACTACTTTTCCGGATTCTCTGGAGTAGCGACGCGCAGAGGGGAAAGCTTGTGGGCGGGGCCAGACTAGGTGGGGAAGGGTGAGGGATGAAAGCAACGAAGTGCTGCGCAGTATAACGGCCGTAAAGCAAAACGCTTTCTGCTGCCAATTTCTTCTTTTATTCTTAACAATGGCCAGTGTATTGCTTTACACAAATAACAAATAATATTGCACGTTTATTTGTCTTTTGATGCTACGAAGAACAGAAAAGAACTAAAACAAATTTAAACATACATTTTCAAAAAAACATGCAAATAACCACAAACTATGAAACATCATGTATCAAAATGTGTTTTAAACAAGTCTGAAAAACATGTTTAAAACAATGTTTTAAACGTTTTAAAAATTTGTAAAAAAAACAAAGCCATGTTGGTTGGTTGAATTGGTGTTTTAAGTCCACTTTATGCACAGTAAAGTTAATCGGGACTGGACCTACAGTTTAAAGTAGGATCCGAACCATTATGAGCCTCCACCGGGTATCGTACCCGGGACACCTTGATTGTAAGGCGACGACGATACCACTGCGCCATCGGGAAGGCCCTAACAAAGCCATGTGTTTTAAACTTTTCAAACAAGTTGTTCTCGAACATATTCAACACTATGCGGCGCTCTCCTGAATGCAGAGTTCCCCTAGACTTGCGAGCTGACATGTTTACTACGGAACTACTGGACCGCGAATGAGCAATCGAGTCGCCCCCTCCCGTGGATGCCCCTCCCCTCCGCGCGTTCATTGGACTAGGCGCACAACCTTCAACATGCGCCCAGAACGCGTTCTCGTTCTCTTACTCCAGAGAATCCGGGAAAGGAATATACGTCTTTTACTAACTGGTTAAAGATGTTAATAAATTATGAAATAGTTGAAGTGGTTTTATTATGTGTAAGTTTTATTTTAAGCTTTTGCTTTGTTAATATAAATCAATTAGATTTCACAGTTATTATTGTTTTGCAGTCTTGTTTTACTTTTATTGTGCGGGTTGATGTAAATTTATTAATGATCTCTTGAGAGAGAAAGCATTCAATACTCACAACTACACTAATTTGTGTATGTATTCGATATTATTCTTAGTACAGTATATTTGAAATTAAAAGTAATTGTTTATCTTTTGTTTGTTGTAACAAAAACTCTCCCTCCCCGAAAATGTTTGGTGGGGGGGATTTTTGAGGCCTTCCCCCCAGGATTTCGCACCATGCTACTACTTATAAAAGTAGCTATGCATTAAATATTAACCAGAAAATTTACATTTCATCAACTGGATCTTAATATATTTGTATAGGACTAATAACAATACAACATTACTTAAATTATATATTATGAATAAAAAAATATATTAATTTAAACATTACATTATTAATACATTATATCGGACCCCCCTTCCCAGAAATTATTTTCCACAAAAATGCATAGATATGTACCCAACATTAGCAAATGTAGATTAATCTTGACGTTACCTAAACCCTCCGTTATATACGAATCAAATTGCAACTTATCTTTGATATTTCATGTATAATGAAAGGATCGCATTCTTTGGCATGTACAGTCACAGGTAATAAAATGTGGACACTTAAATCCTGAAATATTCGCTTCCCTGCAAGGCGTTATGTGTGTCATAAGTGGATTTTAAATTTTCGCGTTTAACAGTGCCTGAGTTACTGATTTCTCAAAAGAATCGAACACAGGATTCTTGCTTCGTTACTAAAATCACTATCACGAAGTACTTATTCGCTGCCATTGAACAAAATGCTCAGGCGACGAAAAAATTATGTGACAAGAACATAAATTTAAACTTACCGAAAGAACCAAATGATTGAGAATTTATCAGTAAATAGCGATATTTTGCCATTATTCATCCTCATCCGTCGCGATTTACCGAATTATAAAGTAACAACAACAAAAAATGACGTGAGAAAGATCTTAGTTGTTCTGGCATCACTGAAGAAAGAGGCGGGGAGGTCCGTTTGCAAGGAAAGAGATGGAAGATCGCATGATTCCCAAAGGGCGTGGCCAAAACTTGACTTTGGCCTATTCTGATTGGTTGGTCATGCTTGTCATCGGAGAGGGCACCATTTCGCAGAGATAAATGACTCTCCTTTTGATCTTTTCGCAAGTGTTTAAAAGTTTGCCGTTCAGCAGGATTGCCAGTAGTATAGTAATTGAACCATATCTTCAAACAATATATCCTACCCCGAATTCGTTACTTGTATATGTTCAAAAGTCTTTGTGGTTGTATTTTGGAGTTAACCGGTATCCATTGATATGGACCCATACCATGGAGAACACAAATAGGGTTTGCGCAATAGGTTACTTCCGTCCAATAGGTTTCCTGCAGCATCCGAACCCCCAGATCGTTTATCTGTATTGGTCCCCTTGTATCGAGTCAGAAACGTTTTCTCAACCCCCTCAGCTGGTTACGTGGTTCTTCCTCATACACAAACAAAATCTTCGAATATACATCATGCTTGTTTGTTTTATTTTACTTCGCTTTTATGCCACTTTAGGCTAATCGCGAAGATGGGAATAAGTGATTATATGATGAAATTCATGGACACTCGCAAAGAACGCAAGAGCTCAGGCCAGGATTCGAACCCCTGACCACTCCACCATGAAGGTCCGCGCAGCGAAAATGGCGTCATAACACCAGCGTCCAAAGCTCTATAAATATGTGATGTGCTCAAATATTTAACCCTTTTGGGTGATGCCCTCCCCCTCCCCCTCAATCAACACACGCTGGTTGTTACCGAAGCTTCAACTCTGCCTCGGTGATCCAGCGCTGTTAGTGATCCACTGAGAATACGACGTCAGTTTTATTACACAAACAGTGCAACGTGGAGCTTTGCAGCGCCTAAATGCTAAAGTTCAGCGTACCCAAAGACGACCATTTTGTCACGTGCATCCCCCACCCCCAAACGTTCCTGTTCTTGCTTGAATGCTCTGTAATCCAACCCGCACACAACTCTTGGTGGAGCAGTGTTTATTTGGATTTTCCAGACGATTCAGTCGCGCCCTCGTTTGTATCCGGGTATTAAATTCCCGAAGTCCTTAGGTGATCGACAAGCCTGTACAGGGAACAGTGCCCCACAAACAGCCCTCACTCGCCTCCTAACACCCTGACAACACATCCAGGCTTGTACATTGGGGAAGGTCGCTTGGGTCATATTCTTAGAATGAATACCAATTATATTGAACATTGTTGGATTTCTGTTAGCGTGGGTGCAGACATAGTGGTGGACAGTTGACTGTTGACCTTCTGTGGCGACACGGAGGTATCCGTCATACCAGATTAAATAAACTAAAACTACGTTTGGGATTCGCGCCGAGTTTCTGCCGGGAATCGAAACATGAATGGTGAAAATAGTTTTAGTAGCAACAGTGCTAGGTGAAATTTCTTTTTACAGGAACTCCTGGCGTCAGAATGATTTCGGATAGTAGTTGGTAATTGTTGAGTTGAGTTGGTGTTTCAAGTCCACTTTATGCACAGTAAGGCTAATCGAGACTGAACCTACAGTTTGAAGTGGGATCCTAACCACTACGAGCCTCCACCGGGTATCGAACCCGGGACCCCTTCATTACAAGGCGACGACGCTACCACTCCGCCACCAGGGAGGCCCTACACCTTTGGTAGTCATGGGTTTTCCGACTTCTGTATAGTCGTTTATCCATCGCAATTGAGATTTTTGTGCCGTATGGAATACGAGTGTGTTGATTGATTCAGTTCTCAAGTTATTGTTATATACCTTGTCTGCAAGACACTTCAGCTCCTGATTCTATACCTAGGTATAGTCATGGTCAGAAGTAGATGTAGTTGAACAGAAATAGAAGGACCATCCTCGATTTGGTTTGATTTTTGTTATTTACCATTGCTTTTCTGCCACTAATCGCGACGATGAGATTCATGAAGGAACACTCGCAAAGAACAGCTATGCCAAGGCCAGGATTCGAACCCTGGACCCTTGGCGTCGTAGCGCGCCGTCATGGTCCCTAAGTGCACTCGCATCAAATCAGTGACACTTTGCAACCCTAGAAGTAACAACATCTGTTCCCGAACAAAAACTGACTGCAGCACGCTGCACCCAGTGTGTGAACCAGGATGTTGCTTACGATTATTTTGCGAAGTCAATGTTTTTTAGCAACCAGTACTTGGATTTGACTACATTTTTGCATGTGCATTCGTGCAGGACATATGTTTAATCTTGTTCTTTTTCCTTCTTTCCCAACAGATGCCGCAGACAGTCCCTTCTGCAGGATTCAGCCCACAGACAGATTACAGTTCCTTCGCGGATAGTTTCGACTTGTCATTGTTGCCAGACAGTGAGGTTCCGTCACCATCAAATGCGCAGATGGCGCTGTACGAGACAAGCTCGCCGCCCATGTTCCATCCGTCGCCGCCTCACGAAGGACCGTACTACGACCTTAAAGCGACAGTCGGCCAGAACTCGCCATCCCCATACGCAAAGTCACCCTCTGTCGCCTCGCCATACCCAGCCCTGAGCATCACACCCCCGACTCCCATCAAGGAAGAGCACGGGTTGGTCAGCAGGCAGTGTCTGGGCTACCAAACCCCATCACCTTCCAGCATGTCGGTCTCGTCGCCAGGTTCAGCATACCAATGCCCCTCCCCACACTTCCAAGTGAAGCAGGAGCAATACGAGAAGACAGTCAATTTGCACGAGATACTTCAGGAGTCGAGATACCTGCAGGAGACCATCAAGAGGGAAGGCTGCAACACGAGCACGAGCACAGAACACAACCCACTGGTCTGCGGCACGACCACTATGCCGACGATACAACACCAGAGCAACCAGCAAACGTCACAGGCTGACAGAAAGCCAGCGGGTGCCAAGTCGAAGGATCATCAGCTTTTGAGAGAAGTCCTGAGCGACACTAGTTTCAGAGAGAAGTACAACTTGAAGCCCATCAACTTTGACATCACAACGGGTTTCCTGACGCCGTTGATAAAAGACGAGGAGACTGACCAGGACGCCCTGAGCTCTTGTCAAGAGCTTACGAGGGAAAAGATAGAGCCTGTGCTCTCATTAGCCATCGAACAGATGAGGAAGGAAGTGGACAGCACATGCAACGTTCTAGGAATCTCACCTGGTGAGTACTATCCTTTTTCTTAATCTGCATGCTTGTGTTCGGCGACTAAGGTAGGTTGAGTCTAGAACTTGCCCGTACCCTTGTTACAGTTCGAAACTAGGTGAAATTTTAAAAGTTCTTGCACATAAATGACCAAATTAGCACAGCCACCACATCAACTTCAGCATGAGGTGAGAGCAATTTCGCCGTAGCAACAGGCTGACCCATGTTTCAACACGTTCTTGATTAGTTGAGCAGAAGAAAACGGGATCATTTCATTGTGCAAAGCTCAGCAAATTTGCGTTAAATACACATATGATCTGGACTCGACTACACTGGCGTGAAATGAAATAGACCCACCTCACACTTTTAACATAAAATGTTTTTCAGGAAAAAATAGACGCTTCCATTTGGATAGGCAAATGCAGAGTTCACTAGCGCCTCCAAACGATTGGAAGAAAAAGTAAGAACAAGTAAACATTTTATGTCAAAAGTGTGAGGTGGGTCAATTTTTTTGCACGCAAGTGTATTTATGAGTTACGTGTATAGTTTCATTTTATTTGTTCCCCCCGTTGAAAATTACTGTATACAATTCAAATATTCGATTGCCATGAATATGAGTATATTCCCATGAAATTTGCAGAAGACAACTTGTTAATGACTTCATAAATTACACAGAAACAACTTCGAATGAAACACATTTCATACAGTATTTTTTTTCTTTTCCTCCTTCCTTGATACCAGATCGATAAGATCACTGCTTGGTGATTACAAGTCCATAGAGATTCAAGGTCAACTTTGCTGCCATTTGTCGGCAGAAATGCCATTCAAATGGCACATCGTTTATTGCTCTTGTGAAATTCTACAATTTTCAGAAAATCGGAATAACATGTCAGTGAAACTGATTAAGTCAAGATGCGTTATGTGATTGCTTCCCTTGGTATTGGTGATCAGTCCGTATCTTTCGTCCAAAGCCGCCTGTCACGCAAAAAAGGGAATTCTTTATCTATGGGAGGTTGGGGGGAAATATAGTATTTTTCTTTCTTTCTTTGCAGATGTTCTACTTGGAAAAAGCCAAGGTTGTTGTTGGTAATTATCTTGAAAGTTGCCAGACCGTGCACATCTGCGTACCTGGTGGAAAAACATTAAAATTTCGTTGAGGTTCCAGTCACATAGACTGCCGTAAACTGGTTATCAGTGTTGCCACTGAAACTGAAAAATGTTAGGCCTTTTTTGTTTATATTTTGGGCAAGTTTTCGTGCTCTTTGTTTGACGTAGGTTTCAATCAAAATTGATAGAAACTCTTAATATCTTCAATCTTAATCTGTTCTAAAATACTAACTACAAATATTTATCTACGGCAAGTTCACAATTCGAAAGTAACAATATCCATCGCCAGTCAAATTTGTCGTCAACTGTAAACTGCAGTGGCGGCGATTGGGCCCCAGAAATGAATGGAGCAAGGTTCCAAAATTAGGGGGCCAAAGACACTATAGCTAGGTATTTCCCTTTGTAGATAAGATTTAGCATAGAGCGGCGGCAAAAGTGGCGAATATTGGGCGGGGGGCAACTGCCTCCCTAATCGCCGCCACTGCCTAAACGGTGTTATTTACTTTCTACCGATGCAAGTTTTGAACCAATTGAACTCACCAGATGGCATCAGTGCTAACATTGCCAGTAACATCTTCAGTGCCCCATCTGATTGATCGATCTGTGATATTTGAGATATTCAACGATGTTTAAAAGATTTATGCAAATAATTACTCGTACATGCGGTAACTTAATATTGAATTAACCTTGCAAATACTGAAGTGGAGGAAATCACTGCATAACTTCCGTTGAGAACGTAGTTGTGAGTACCGACGGATCCACCTCTACAGATTACACTTTTTTATCGGGTACTGCTGGGAGTTTCTTTCTTCTTCTTTATTCGCGAGAGCTCTGAACAATCAGTGAAGCAAAAGAAGGCGGTAAAACTGTAGGCTGGATTTACTCGATAACTGATACGAGATTCACATATTCTAAACCGTACTTGCATGGACATGTTCATGTTTGTGGAAGCCATAAAAATAAATCGTACGGCAGCGACTTTCGCATCGTTTGTCGACAATGACATAATCGTTGCACATGTTTACACATGTTTATCGACAGTGTTCCCATAGTCTGATGGGAACTGTCCTTCTTTTTTCTCAACTCCCACTTTTTAGGAATGGTAATCCAAGCGTGGGTGACACGTGGGAGAGAGAACGGTGGTGGGAAATGAACATTGTGTTATCTGAAAATGTAAGGTATTCTGAATATTTACCCAGAAAACTCTCGAACTGTCTGTAGTATTTGGTTGCGAGTTCCGGTATTCTAATCCCTAAGGATTCTAAATTTTTCAGCACCGCTTTTCCGATGAGCTTGTATTTACAGTGGAATGTAAGCAAAGCAAACGTTGAACATTTACCCTGCAATACATTTCCGTATAATTCCGCGTCTCTTTGAGTTCAGAAAAGCATACTGGTACATTAGTTATTTTTCATGTTTAGGGAATTGTGCCTACGATATTTGTAAATTTCAAGGTATTCTATTGGTTATTCTTCCTTGTAACTGATTAGTGGTGTGATTCATGATGAATTGTTTGAAGTACTTGGCGTTTTTTTTGTACAGCGTTTCAGATGTTGTTTCATAGCTGTACTATCGTGTTGTACCAACAAGTACTTGTACGTACGATATAGATGAGGCACAAAGTATTTACTGAACACCTGTAAGACTAATTTCCAGATTGGCTTATTGCACAGTTGGCTGCGATCACGCTTTAGTTTCTACTATACTTCCTTTGACTCACACATGGGGACATTCCGATCTTCCTTGCGTTTGAAAATAAAACTTTTCATTCCAACATAACACATCAGCGTTGGTATGGAAAGAAGTATTCGAGTGTGTAAGTAGGTCGTCAGTTAGACGCGAACCGTTATAACGCAGAAGTAAACAAGTGTTGCAAACTTCTACACTTGTGCCTCTCCAATGTCGTAGTGGTAACAACGTTGCGACCTTGTAATAAAGGAATCCTGGACTCGATCCTCTGTAGAGGCACATTGCACAGTGGTTCGGATTCCACTTGAAACTGTAGATCCAGTCCCGACTAATCTGTCTGAATATAAATGAACTTAATTATGACAAACTTTTGACTTGTGCTTACGTAGCCACAAATTTGGAAATTATGATGTGCTACGATGACCAAAATCTGATTGTACTGAACTTACCCAACATGGAACATAGTTTATCGTCAAATTGCAATTTCTTTTTTAAATTATACCAAGTTATTTATATAAACTAAAGGTTAAGTGGTAGACTTTCGATCTGCAACTGAAGTTCATTAGTTTGAGTCCGGTCTGAGCCTGGAGTAACGTGCGCAGGATTTTACAAAGGGAGAGGGGGCGGAGGTTACGTATACATTTTTTTAGTAGCCCTCATTTTACCATCTTTTCTTGCCTTTGACGTTCTTTTTCTTAGGAATGCTGGGCTAGAGGGAGTATAATCCCCCACCAACCCCTCCGTGGGCACGGCTCTGTGGGCATGGATGTTATTTCTTTCATCACCACTCATTTTCATCGTTGCGATTAACCAAAAGTGGTAGAAAAGCGACGGGAAGTATCAAAAACATGAATACAAATCTTCCTGAAGGAAGAAAGGAAACGTGTCATTTTTGAACTAAACAGTCGACAATCTCGAGCGAGTCAGTGGCGACATCTAGCTCATGGACCGAGTTACTTCTTTTCGTGGAAAGATCTGTGTACCAATCCATGTAAGTCTAGGTCGAAAGTGTTGAAAAGGTAAGACTGTTGACTCAGCTTGAGAACCCTGTGGAACCATTTCCAACATTAACGTTAGAGTGTGCTATGTGTAATTAACAGAAAATGCTAATGTACCTGTCAGTTTGAAGGACCATTATTACGAAAAAGCAAGCATGTATTATTTCGTGTGCTTTGCCATATTTTAAGTAGGCTACCCTTGAAGCAAGATATTAACACGCTCTGTTTCCGCAATAGCGCTTGGAAACATAAGAATCGCGTGTAAGTTGTCGATTTTTGGGACGATGTTGTGTGCGACTCGTGACATGCGCCGATGGGTAATTGGTCCGCGAAATGGATCACACTAATTGTATGTGTGTGGTCATTATTCTTAACTTTTTCGTTTTAATATTCGTATTTTAATGCCCTTGGGTTTGGAATTGAAAACAAGTTCCGTTGAAAGTTTTGGTTCAGTGTTATGTAGCGCTTGGGAGTAGAAATTTCTGGTTGGGGATGTTTGGTCGAGTCTTGGACCTAGCCAAGGAGCTTCCCCTATGATTTAACATGGTGACGATGAGACAGCTGGAAGGGGAATGCTTTGCGAACATTTTGCTAGCAGGGTGATATCATCATCGCCCCGCACCCCCTCACTTCGAACACTACTCTGCTGTTAAACTTTTCTAATATAAAGTTGATAAATCAGATGCTAGAATCAAGTAGGCTGTCATCTTTACTATCGTAATTAACAGAAAGATTGATTGATTGAAGACGTCATGTCAGATTCTGCACACGTCATTTTTTTTTTGCAGATTTTTTCATGCAAGTGTTTCACATTTGAACTAAAATATTAAGCGCTAGCTGCGTTAACAAACTGTCCTGTGTTTACATCCCAAACAAGACACAACAAGAGATACTGTATCAATGGAACTGTGGAATAATACATTTTGAAGCATTTCTAATCAAGGGGTCCACGATTCGATACCTTGTGGGGGCGCATAGTAGTTCGGATCCTACTTTAAACTGTAGGTCCAGTCCCGATTATTCTATCTGTCCATAAAGTGGACTTAAAACAGACAGTTTAAACCAACATGAGGTGAAATGCTCTGTACTGTATTCGCTTTAAAATGATTTTGCGCCTCGACGCGACCAGCCACTGATGTGCGTGGAGATTGTGATGAAATCAGTTTGTAGTAAATGTACGAAGATCATTTACTATTTTCAGTGCTTGAACTAGTACGATGAGCTGTATACACACAATATATCTCAAAAGATAACATTGTCAAGAAGTGCTTGTGCATTGATTTCGGAAACTATGCTTGAATGAATCCCACGAGTTGGCAACCGGGGAGTTGGAAGAATCCTTAGTCGAAAGCGCCATGTGAAATTATCAATTTTAATGTCTCGTACGTGATTCCATTTCCATGTTGTAGTAATTTTTTCCCCCTCGCCAACTTCGTTGCTCAGTACTTAGGCGAACAGAACCGTAGACGGGAGTGTGGCAAGGTTAAAAGTTTTCGAGGATATGGTGAAAATGTGGGTTACGCTCAGCCAATCCTAAGTAAGGAACAGGTTTACTACGCTCCTTGGTTTACATGACTCGGGCGAGTTGCCAAGTATGGTTGAAGAGCGGTGATATCAAGTTGCACGTATTTCCATCTTTTCTGAAAAAAATCTTGACTTCAAAGTAGCATTTTATTTTTGCATGAAGCGGTGGAACTTTTTGTAAGGAATACGGATTGTAAAATACATCTGCACTGATGTTATCAAATGCATATTGTAAGATGAGATCGATGCTGAAAATATCAATCTTGTGCCCACATATACCGGGTGCTTCAAAAAAAAATGTATACACACTTTGAACTGTCATAGAAAATTTATTTTCCAACCTACAAGGTTAAATTTCTGGGAAAAGAAAGGCTACAGTCCAATTTGAAAAATAAGTGTACTTTCTGGTCAAAGTAAATGTTCAAAAGTTGGCCTTCACCTTCGATACATTTCTGAGTACGAGTCACGACTAATGTAGTACTTCGCACCAAAGTATCCAATGGGATTTCTGCTCACACCACTTGAATCTCATCCCAAAGTGTGTCCAGGTTACGGTGTTTTACGACTTTACAATTTTACTGTGCCCCATAAGAAAAAATCGAGCGGCGTAAGGTCTGGAGAGCATGCAGGAAACTCGAATGGTCCCCTGCGTCCTATCCACTGGCCTGGTACATTTTGATCCAGGTATGCTCGCACATCCCTATGATAGTGCGGCGGGGCGCTATCTTACTGGTAATAAAACTTGTTCTTTTTTAAAGGGATATGAAGAGTTTGTTGTGATTTGCTTGTGCTGTTGTCGAGATATTGTTGAATGAACTAAGCTTCATTACATTTGTCTCACGATTAGCCAAAAGTGGCAGAAAGGCGACGTGAAGGACCTTGAGAAACCTGTTTTATGAAATGAAAGAATCAGAGAAGAATTAAATCAGAAGTCAATAGAAGAAAACGTGACACAAGAGATAGAAAAGCAAACCAATTAAGGGAAGCTAGAACAGAGGGAAGGAGACAAAGAGGTGGACCCCGGAAGACATTCGAAAAATGAATAGAAGAAATGGGACAAAAGAAAGGGAAAGGAATAAGAGAAACGAAGAAGATTGCAAAGGAACGGGAGAGATGCAAAAGGGGAAAGAGGAAGAAAAGAAAAGTGAATTTGTTGATAAAGATTCTTAAAAATGGCAGGTGGAACCAACATTCCCTATCAGGTCCATGCTAGTAGGCCCGTGCATACAGCATACGTAGCTAGTAAGTGAATACTGCTACTTGTCAGTTTGGTTAATTAATTGAATGATTTGGTTGAAGATGGCCAATCGCGAAGATGAGGATGAGTGATGTGATGAAATTGATGAAGGGACACTCACAAATAGCACCCATGCCCAAGCTGGGATTCCAACCCGTGAGCGCGCTGTGCTAACAACTACGCCATAGACGTCGTTGTTAGTTTACGCACAGAGAGGCTAATCAGGACTGGATATGCCGTTTAAAGTGGGACCCGAACCACCGCCTCTACCGAGGATCGAACCCGGGACTTATTGATACTGCCACTTATCTCAGCACCCATATCAGAAGACTGACTACTATTCCGTAAAATAAAGCCATTTGTATGCTTCAGTCCAGAACCGTGTTCCGCCGTGTTAAGCGTGCGTCGTAGGAACTAAGAAAAAACAATGTTCCAGGTGGTTTCACGTCAACAATAGAGGAAGAATTTCAGACACCGTGTAGATGCTGGTTACCAACTTCCTGTTGCTGAGTACCATGGAAGTGTCGATATAGCTGCAAATCGTCCTGGAGGAGCCATCCAGACAGATAAAAAGAGTCCTCCGTATGTCTCTGACGTCTCTTTAATATTCATTATGTAACGTTTCCGTTTGTAGCTGGTCTCGTCGCTTCAGTTGTTTCAAGGACCTTCATTTTCATATGCTCTTCGAGGGGGAAAACCTAACGTCTGCAAGAAATTGGTTGAAGAGCGCTGGGAAAGTTTCTGTATTGTTGCAGAGTGAGATATGGTCATAAAGTGTGTTGTCGAAAAGAAGAGCTCGCTGTGGTGTCTCTGAAGATGTTTTGCTTTCAGCATCACAAAAAGGTTCGCTCGCATCTTGTGTCAGACTTATCCATAGTCGTCTTCACTGAATGGATGCAGACAAATGACAATCGAGGTATCTTGATCTGCAGTAACTGGTAGACACAACAGTGTTGTAGAATTAGTAACGATTTTGCTCAGATACGATGTGTCACTCGTTAACCAACTCTCGCAGTTTTGTCCGTATTGTTCATGTGATTCCTTCCTTTGTTTTCACTACGCCGCGGACACACATCAAGTTAGTATCACTACACGCACTCTCTCTCCTATCATTATTTCTAGAGAAAGAACAACAGAGAGGAGCACATAGAGAGAGATGTTTAAGGTAGCGAAAGGAGGAAATAGGAGAGATATGAAGTGAAAGAAAGGAAAAGAAAGAAGACAGAGAAAAATTAAGTGAAAAATAAAAAGTAGAGAGAAAGAGAGACGGCGGAAAAGAAAGAGAACAGAAGAGAGTGAGAAAAAGGAAGAGGGAGACAGAGGAAAAGAAAGAGACGCGTGGAAAAAGGAAGAGGGAAAGAGAGGAAACTGAGAGGAAGAGAAAGAGAAAGGAAGAGGGAAAAAGAGGAAACAGGAAGAGAAAGAGAAAGAAAGAGGGGAAAAAGAAGAAACTGAGAGGAAGAGAAAGAGAAAGGAAGAGGGGAAAAAGAAGAAACTGAGAGGACAAGAAAGAGAAAGGAAGAGGGAAAAAGAAGAACCAGAGAAAGAGAAAGGAAGAGGGAAAAAGAAGAAACTGAGAGGAAGAGAAAGAAAGGAAGAGAAGAGAAAAGATAGAAACGAAAGAAACGACGTTTTCTTTCTTTCCCCTTTCTCCAGTTTTTTCCTGGAGAGAGGAGAGGTGGAGCAGGGGAGAGAGACACGACACAGAGAGAGAAAGGAAGAAGAAGAAGAATGAACTGAATAACCGTTACGCTTACAGTTACTTTGTCATTCAATAAGAACATTGATCTATTTACGCAAATATAGCATAAGTTCTCTGTAATTGGTTTCCTCAGAGTTACATGCACAAGTTTAAAACAACACAACAGGGCATGTTGCGTCCAGTCAAATATCTCCTCCAGTTCTGAATTTATGAACGTGACCTAAACAACGAAATAATCTTACAATTGCTGTTGTAATTCTTGTAACGCTCTGCTTCAAGACGTTTGTATGTTGCTTACACAAATCTTTGTGTCTGTACTTTTCCGGGTAATGTCATTCAGGTAAAGCTATTGCGAGACAAATGAAAGTGCACAGTAGCTGATCTCACCGTATCACAAGTAATGCTGCATTCAAGGGATGAAATACTACATATACATTTGGTTGTTTTACACTTCCATGTAGGTCCAGTCCCGATTAGACTTTCTGTGCATAAAGTGGACTTAAAACAACAAATCAACAAATTCAACAACACTTCCATCAATTCAGTGCCTAGTGTTACGGTTTGAAAACAAAACAAAGAAGAAACGAGGGGTGTTGTAACATTTCTATCATTGTATACTTCACCTTGACTAAAGGTGAATATCAGAACACCGGAGTGGTTTAAACTTGAAAACCTGCTTACTATTGAGACAGAGGTTGGAGCAGCTTGTAAGGGCAGTATTGCTGAGACAAGAGAAAGTTTTGCCACGGGATTGATGTTTGGTGTGTGTGTCTGCTTTCTCTTCAAAGAGGAACAGTAACAGTGTTTCCAACTGTTGAAGTTCTCTAGAAAACTTAAGTTTTTGAAGTCGTTATTCTATTTAGGTAGTTTTCAACATTTAGTGTACGTAAGGAAGAAGAAACCGATTTAAAAAGAACAAGATAGATTTGAATGTGGTCCTCTAGAATTACAGTCCTTTTTTAAAAAAAGTGCTCGGTTTGCAAGAATGAGGCTGCACGCGCACAGAAGAAAAAGAAAAAAAATGGAATTCTTGCAGATCTTGTTGAGTGTGGAATAGTAATTAAGCTCCAGGGACGACCTTCATGTGCCGAGAAGCTTTTTTCTTCGGTTTCCTTTCGGCTTGCAGAAAGCATGGTTGCAAACTCAACGAATTTGTCACCAGGCCTAGAGATACACAAATCTTAGATTGTGATTGCGGTCTTACATAGAAATTATCAAGATCGAAGATTTGTTCGGTGTTTTAAGAGCACAAATGTTCTCCTATTAGGGATTATCCCTAATATGAGATAGAAATATCCTTGCCTGATAGGAAGAGATAAGATACGCTCAAGGTTCATTTCAGTCTTTGGAAGTAACCATTAATTTTTCGAGCAACTATAACTCTGTTAATTTTGTCAAGTAACTGTTTCTTTACGTGTTTGTAATGAAGGAAATTTTAATTATTTTCAACTTCCTTACCTCTAAAGTACGTGAAAATAGTTTGTAATTTTAGGTAGTTATGGGTGAATAAAAGAATATCATGTTATAGTTCCTGTTCGAAGGATGTTGTACTGTACGAGTTATATATCAGCTAAAGGAACTTACAATAACTGTTACTTATTGATTGAAATAACTGTAACCGAGTTTCTTTTAAAAGTAAATTTCCAAATGATTCTAGTCGCTACTAGCTCGAATACACAAAGAAGAGTTAATGCAATGAGAACAAATTCTTTATTAACCTTGGTGTATGTATAAAATACAGTGTGTGCCTAGTGACATGTTCGTCGTAAAAGTTTGCAACACTGTGGTAAATGAAGCTTAAGTTGCTGCAAGCGAGCGTACAGATACTGTAAAATTAGTTCCTTAATAACATGTTACACAGTGCACGAAAGGGGGAAAACGAGGCATTAAATGCCGATGTTCACCTGTTTGTGTTGCAAGGTTCCATTACTTTTTCAAGTGCAGGTTGTCGTCTACTTCTGCTACAAGTTTCGCGGTTATGTCTTCAGAGCAGGTTCCCTTTCCACAGTCAAGCGTAAATGAGGATTTTGCGGTGTGAGATAAAATTGCTGGGGCGATTCCAGAACGTCCAACATGAGCGCTTTGAATTAGATGATGACGTCACAAATGAACTAGAAATTGAGAATATGTAAAATGCTTACCGTGTGGACTGTGTGTGCTGCGTGGTTAAAACTGTTGTTGAGAGTGGCTTTAACGAAGAGTTACTGTTATTTGGTGCGCATATAATGTTTATTTTGGTAAGAAAATCTGTGATTTTCATGAAAAGAAAATTGAATTTTTGTTATTTAAGCGTCGCTTTTCAGCCACATTTGGCTGGCTGACCACGACGATGATGAGCGATGATTATATGAAATTGGTGAAAGGGCTCTCTCAAATAACACTTATAACCAGTCATGACACCGGAAGTCTAAAACTTAACGCGCCGGCCGGCTCTAAACTGTTCACCACTAGAGGCGCTGCTGCTGCGACAAGCTCATAATTCGAGTAGATGCACAGATAAACTTATTGTCTGTGTTTCAAGTGTATATTCTCTTAAGTATAGTCTTCATTCAACATCGCCGTCGTGATTGGCTTGGGGAGTTTGAAAGTTGACTTAAATTAGCTGAAATAGGAATAATGTAATGAAAATAACTTCTGAAATAAACGCCAGTGTCTCGACCACAGATCAGTGGTTCGCAAAACCTCGATGGTGGTGTTGAACAAAGGCATGAAAGGAGGGACAAGTATGCGTGAGCTTGCAATTGTGTTTCTGCCAGAGAAGATAACAGACCGCAGTGAAGCCTGGTTCGTCCCGTTCGTTTGAGATACGATAAAGATTGGTAAACAATGTCTAGGTGTAATTTAGTCAGAAAAGTCACCAGTCCGCTCATAAACGACTTCTTTAGAAGACAAAGAGCTCATCTTCGAAGATAATTATTCAATAGGAAGGAGGAGGGGGAAGATTTGCAATGTTACGCTTTTATCGTACACATTTCAGCCCCACCTCTAATGGCGCCAGTATTTCAGGGTTATGCTCCGGGCGTCCTTCAGAGTTGGGTGTGGTCCGAGCAATGGAATGTAGATCGACCACAGAGTGTATACTTTCCACATTGCAAAGATCGTCCGTAGCAGTAATTATTCACGTTGCAAGTAGAATACGCTGTGCCAGGACCTTCTAATATGTCCCCCTCCAGCCTGGCAGTGGAATCTGCAAGTAACGAAGCTGGCGACAGAAGAAATGTGGATTGGAACCTCTTTTTAACGCGACTTTGAATGTACACTGATCCAATACCTTCTTGTAAGAAAGCCTGCGCAGACATACTCGACTTGCAACGTCATGAATGGTAGGTCATGGATCGCTCAACATTATATCAGCACCCAGTCTCATGATATAATCATATTGTAATTATTACACTTTATCTACACACACGTTAGCAATACTACGTTCAAACTATATTAATTTCCCACTCATATCGTGTTTCAATTCATAACCTATCATTGATGACGCAGCATGTAAACAAAGAATATTTACACAGCCTTTGTTATGGGAAGGCATTGACTGTTCACGACATTTATTTCATTATACATTTATTTTACATTGCTAACTCAATTCCCAGCAGTCTCTGAAGAAGTGAAGAAAGAATATACAGTAATATCGTGTACATAATTATGCGTATTCTGCTTACAGTTGAGGAATTGTGAACCATGTCACATGCTAAAACTGTTTTCGAACCGAATGCTCTTGGGAATAGCAAAGTTCCGATTGTTTATATTGTTTTAGTATCGGATAGTAACGAAAAGTGGACTTGAGTAGTTTTGAAAATTTAAGGTGAAATTCAGATGTGCCACGTGATTTCTTGCACACGATATTATACAGGTATGTGATAATTGACCTTGCACTCCTTGGTCTGACCTCGAAAAAAGAGTCTACACCCACTACAGGTTCGTCCGCTAACCACACCATCTTTAGCCATGCCCGCTTGGGTAGAGCGTAAATGTGGGTGCCCCGTTCTAGAAAAGTGTGAACACGCCCTTGCTGGCATCTGAGAGGGGAAATCCAGAAGTAACACCCTCAGAACTTGATCTGGTCTCCAAGATGTGCAATAATGCTGCCTCATTCTTCCTTCAAGGTACTCTGTAATTCGAAAAGTTTGTGTATTTGGTATTTTAGATTGCGAAAACTGGAATTCGTCTTATGTAACGGTCAACATATAAGTGGGATGCACAAGTATTGCACGGCAAATTGTCCATAACTATATTCATTATCATTATGTTTTCTTTCGCATCCAATGTGTTTTCGAGCATTGGGTTTCACGTATGCTGGTGCATAAGCTGTCAGCAGATTGTTGGACGTGTTGTTTGAATTCTTGAAACTCTCATTGAGTAAAATAAAGAGAAGAAACATGGTGATGAACAATTTTCTTGGTAATACTTAAACATCCCACTCTACAGTACTACTGCAAGTGGCCCATAAGATTCGAATGCAGATCGGAGTCGAATGTATTTTTTTTTTCCACTAATATATTCGCATTGTACCTTAGCTAGTCAGACATTCTGATATCGGATATTTCAGAATTGTGACTGATAGGTTAGTGATTATTTGTCTACTGTTACGATTGTTCAATAGTTACATTTCAAATTCAGTGTTTCGGAACCACTTTCAACTGTGAGACAATCTCAATTAGCATATCTGAGCATGAAGTAGACTGAACAACATACTTGAAAATTATATCAGATTTCAAGTATTGCCCTGTTAGTTTTACTAGCAAGATTTAGCTGTTCATCTATGAGAGTGATAAGCAAGCCATTATCACTGCCATGTAGTAGGTTTATAACAGCCTGCTATGATTAAGGTATCCGTTCATAACCCATCTATACGTCAACGTCTGTCTAAAAACCATCGTGTAGATATTAACAGTTGTTAAATTCCATAACGTTGATGAAATCTTTGCCAGAAAGTTGATCAAGAATCGAGTGTGAAATATGTGATAGGTAATAGTTTGGAGATGGTACATAATCTATTTGTTTTGTTCAGGGTAAAACTACAATACCCCCTTATGGCGCTACCTGTTCGAAAACTCTGATGTATTAACGAAAACTCTGATGGTATTAACTTGGTTGTTTAATCTGGAAAGGAACGAGAAGATGGATTCCTGCTGGAAAAGTGGAAGAGTGACTTTGTTTCCATCTCTTGTAGTTCCAGACATTCTATTGTCCAAAGCAATAAAATTGATTTATTTTTCTTGCGGGGAAATTTTGTAGCGTGCACAAGCAACACTGTGGGGGGAAAAATCTTCATGCGAGATATACGCCAACGTTCCTTCGTGTGTGAATGCGCGCGGTGCTGTCTTTTATGGGATCTCCAGTGCGTTAATTGTTTGCCCAGCCGTGGGTTTTCCCCGGCTGCTCGGAGAACTTGTGTCTGCTTGTCGCATGCCAGGTAGAGGAGGGCGTTTCAAGGTGACGGCCAGGTTAATCTCGAAACCATGCGGTCTTTTTGTTCCTCGCACAACAGCGTTAGCGTTTCGAGCATTCTTCTTCTGGTCTTGGTGTTTGCGGTGAACTGAATTCTTGGGGGTTGGGTTATTGTTGAGTTTGTGTCTGTAGCTAGCCGATCGATCATGCTCAATTGAAATTTTGCCAACCTCCGTGGCGCAGTGGTTAGCACAGCGTGTTACGACACCAGGGGTTCCGGGTTCGATCCCGGACGTGGATGTTCTTTGTGAGTGACCCGTCATAAATTTCATCACTCGTCCTCATCGTCGTCATTAATCAACCCGGGTTCGATAACCGGTGGAGGCACATAGTGCTTCGCATCCCACTTTAAACTGTAGGTCCAGTCCCGATTAGACTAACTGTGCGTAAAGTGGACCTCAAACTCAAACTCATCGTTGTCGTTAACCAAAAGTAGCAGACAAGCGACGTATAATAACGTAATTCAATACATTGCAAGTTTCCAGTCTTGGATTGATTTGGTGTTTCAAGTCCATTTTATGCACATTAAAGCTAATCTGGACTGGACCTACATTTTAAAGTAGAATCCGAACTACTATGTGCCTCCACCGGGTATCGAATCCGGGACCCCTTGATTACAAGGCAACGACGCTACCACTGCGCCCCTGCGGGGAGGTCCCTACAAGTTTCTGTCTATGCATCCGACAAAATGTAATAATTTACTTGAGATTAAATAAACGACAAGTTTCACTAGAATTTTAAGACGATTGTTATAAAATACTTACATTCCTCGCCACTTGTGGTGCTGATCTTGACATTGATTTCAAAGCTAACATCAATTCTTCCTAATTAAAGAGTTATTTTGAAAGTTGAATGAGTTTTATTTGACGCTGTAATACAAACAGTGTGTACAGTTTTCAGACAGCAACACAGAATTACATGTACTTTCAGATCACAAAACAAGTAGATATAAATTGAGTACTGAAAATATCTTCAACGTGACATTTCCAGTCCTTATCACGATTCTCATCTTGGTTTTTCCAGATCCAGCTCAGTGGACGATCGATGACGTAAAAGCCTGGCTCTTGTGGACGCTGAGACAGTACAACTTGCCAATGATCTCAATGGAGTACTTCAACATAGATGGTGTCGCCTTGTCGTCGCTCACGGAGGAAGATTTCCACCAGAGAGCTCCACAGGTGAGTTAAAAATCAGATCAGTTTTAGGTCAGAAACACAGACCACGAAAGATGTGTAGATATGGCAGCTCAGTCTCGAACTGTCCGCTAGATGTAGCGAGAGTTGCGCAACCCAAAACTGAATTGTCACGATTCTTTGTAGATTGTGTGTGTTCAGCTAGCGGAAATGAGTACAATGTAATGACAGATTCGGTCCATAAGAACGTTGATACTTACCTTGTTTTATGCTTGAGTGTTAGTTAGCAATTTAGAAGAGCCCAATGCTCGTAAAATTTATAGGCTGGTTTTTGCGTAAGTTGAAGTGTGACCACATCACTTGTACGTTAGAGAGTGAGTTTATCCTCGGTCGTATTTACGCTTGAGTTTATTCGTAAAATGATATTTAGAATTAATCTAGACAAAAAGACAAGTTTTTGTTTGTGTACAGCGGGATGCACAAGTATTGCTCAGCAAATTGTCCATGGCTACTTTCCTCAGTTTTCTCTCGCATTCTGTGTTTTGTAAAGAATAGAATTTTACATATGCTAGTGTAGAGGTTATCAGCAATTTGTTCGGTATTTTGTTTCAATTTTTGAAGCTCTCATTGCATAAAATAAAGTGCATGAACCTGGCGATGGACAATATTTTTGCTAATACTTATGCATCCCATTGTACATAGAGAATGTCATGCAGTGTTTTCCAAAACTGATCACGAAATGTAATTCACATAATTTGTTTGTAATTTTGTAACATCAAATAGAAACAGGGAGGCCATTTTCATTAAAATGATCATATACTTAGAAGAAATATTTGAAGAAGGCAGCTAGCTATTCATTTGAAGCTGAGAATTAACTTGTACAACGCGAAGTAACACAATAAGTTGAACAGCAACGTACAAGTTTTATGTGTAAGTTAGTAAGGATTCTGTTGAATCTTAGAAGCGCTCTCCGAATCGTTGCATTGTAGTTGGAAATTGCAGAATGTGAAGTTAAAAAGGCACCATTGTTAATCGGTGCAAGGGCAGTTGACATGCATAAATGGTTCTTAATCTAGTTTCCAGTTTAGAGTGTTAACAAGTGGTTTTGCTTCTTGATTTCAGTGTGGAGAAATCTTACATGCTCAACTCGAAATCTGGAAGGCTGCTTGTTTGGAAGAAACTCATCTGGACATGAGTGGACTTCTCCAGTGGAACAATTCAAGTAGTCCCAGCGCTGAAGCATCAGACGGTAAGTTCCACAAGTATTTTTTTGGTCATTTTTATAGGTTTTTTTTTACAACTAAGGTCGTTCTCTTAAAGAATGATGAGAGTGCATATTCATGAATTAAGAGATAAGTACAAATATCTTCTCGAGACCCAGAGGGTCGTTTTGTTATTTCTTGAAAATAGTCTTCCTACGACGAGTATAGGAATATTTCATTGGTTTATAAATAACTTTCGAGTATAGTTTTTCCGAGAATATGCAACTCAAAATTATTGTCCATTGCACGTTAAGGCTAGGTTGGACGCCAAAGAAGCAGTTGTCAAACATTTCTCTCCTTTCTAATAACCGCTACGATATTCCAAACTATGAGTAGTTACATATGCTTAGAATATCTTGTAGAGTATTCACTTGAATCTTGATGTGGTTTGCTTTCGCCTAGATGTTATCAATAGTTTAATAGTCTTAAGTAACCACAAAACTATTGCGATATCTAGAAAACAGCGAAATCAAGGAAAGCATATTTGTAACTTTTTCTTCCTCCGTAAGGAAAGCATAGTTAAAACCCTGCTTTTGGGGTAAACCTTCGACTTTCGCCTAATTTTGCAACGCTGGGAGAAATAGGCCGATGGCTTTCTTCAATACTAACCCGCATTTCGACAGTATCGAAGCAGTGTGTACAAAGTCCCCTCCCTCTGTAACGGTACATACTTGGTAACAATGCCATAGTTGGCATTGAATAGACCGTTATTGAAACTATTGTTGACTCAATCCAATTAAGGATCGTCAGGGCACCCAAGTTTTGCATTTTTTATCATGGCAGATAAAAAGAACTCATTAATGATTGTGGCATATCTTGTTCCTTTGCACGCATCCTGCCAACTGACGGCTTGAATCTGCTGCTAATTACACAGGATGTATATGTGAAGCTAGCCATCGCGTCACAAGTTATCTAGCTTGACCGTTTACGTGTTATCCATTCCCCCATTCCACTTTGCATTTCCTCGAAGCCGAACGAAGTTGCCAACGTACCGTGTTTGTTACCACAGCATTCGAAGTGGCACAATCTTAGGTAGAGATCTTTAGTTTTCCTTGGAGCAAAACTGTGACGTATGAGCTCATTTCGTTTATGGAGACTTTTTTTTTAGGTAGGATATAAACAGGAGGCAGAAGTCCCCTAGTGACTGTAGCGGTTTCTCTGCTTAAGCAAATTAAATGTCGTGTTGTGCCTAATTATCTGTGAGAAAAGGTGTCGTGTCATTGTATGGGAAGATGTATCTGACATTGGAACACGTCTACCACCAGCAGAAATACTTAGGCAAAATTTTACGTTGACTTTTCCCAAACAAAAAATACTAATTTTAGGATTTCCGCACTTAGTGTTAGTCGTCTACACCATATTTTTCCTGCTTCTCTCCCTACAGAAAATATTTCCAAATTTCCCAATACGGAAACATTAACCGTCATGCCGTAGCAAATGAAGCTCGTAAATCGCTCTCAGACTGAGCAGAAAGCTCAAATGGGAATATGGAGATTGACAACCACCAAGGGAGGGGGGGGGGGGGTAGCACAGCACACTACGACGCCGGAGATCACGGGTTCACGGAATGGATGTTCTTTATGAATCACACTTCCTCGTTTTCATCACATCACCATCTTCATGATTAGCTAAAAGTGTTAGAAAGTGAAGTAAAATATACCAAATGAATGAGTTTGGATTGATTGATTTAGTTTACGTCGTGTTTTGTGCCTCTTGGCTAATTTGCGAAGATGGGGATGAGTGATGAAATTGATGAATGGACATTCACAAACAACCAAGCCCAAGCGGGATTCGAACCCGGGATCCTTGGCGTCGCAGCGCGATATGCTAACCACTCGGCCACAGGGCCCGGCAATGAGTTTGGAGATTAATACTCTTCTCACCAACATTATGGCTATAAACTGTGGTGATGCGATTTGTAACGGTCTGTAAACACACACATGCTTGTTTCGAGGAGGTTAAATGGCCAGCTAATCCCTGGAATTCGAAACGGCAGAGACTGATATGATAATACATGCATTTTGTGCCAATTCCCTACAGAGGAGAAGATAGATAGATTTTTACAACATGGCTTAGCAACATTTGGCACATGTACTGTCAACACTGAAACGCAATGACGCACTTCCTCAGCCTGGTTGTCATGTGGAAAGCGTTTGATCGTTTTGGCTACAGTTTTTGGGCGGAAGAATGATCATCAGCTTCACCTGATGATGTAACCACTGGGCGTCGCAAGAACTGTGGCGGAGCAGACCCCGCCTTCCTTGAACCTAGTAATTCCATTGTTCTGCTCGTCTTGCCACTTTCAGCGCTCTTGTTGTCATTGTGTCGGCATCCTTTGGTAATTTTTTCCAGCATTTCTATTTTCTTTCGATCTTCACAAGTTCCACACTTTTTATGCACATTGCAAATGTTCTTTGTAGATTTTCTCGCTACATGATGGTCCGTGGAGTATTCTCATTTCAAACATGGTAACAGCCATTTTTGCTAGGCTTGTGACTATTTACTGAAACCTGTTAACATAGATGTGTCTCACAACAAAGTAAACTGCTGTGACAAGATGTAGTTTAGAGAGCATAAGAACATACATAATGCTAGGTTATTGCAACATAAATTATAGCAATCCTGTCTCTTAATACGAATCACCCGTCTAAATCACGTGACGTATAGATATTTGGAGAACGGATTGTTACACATGATATCGCATTTAGTGAAAGTAGAGTTCCAACTTGTTTTCTTTTTTCGAATATTGTTTATGTACGATATAACGAACAGCTTCAAATATACGTCTATGCAACGTACGCTATCAAGAAATAATAAAAGATTGAGCAAAAGAAAAGTGAAGAATTAGAAAGCGTTCAGTAAATGTCTCATTTCCACGCCTGAGTTTATGTACGTCCCTCGAATAAACCAAGACTATAGAGTGTAAAGTAGGGTTGGCAACCATGGAATGATTGAAAGAAACAAACTTCTTTCACTCTATGAACCCTTACTTTCTTCGGAGAGAATGCAACAATCTTTGTTCAAAGAATCGCCAACTTTATACAATCACTTTCGAATATGTACAAATTATTTTCACACCTAAAGTTTCCTTGTTCTCGTAAATGATTGGAGGGTTTATTTAGTGAATTTCCTTTTAAGTGAGGCTGAAAAAGAATTACTGATTGTGTGGAGTTGTCCAGGAAGTTTATACCGTGCGTTCATTTCGATCTTCGGCCGAGAGATCGGGAGAAACGTGGCGGGCGGCGCTGACGGAGATGCCGACATTTGCGGCCTGTAATGCCCGCTTATTTTTATGGACATATGCAGACATTTATATAAATATTGCAAAACGAGCACTAACCTTTGTTATAAGAGTACGGTTTTAATTTTTGTACCTTAGTGGCTGTATGTGCTGATGATTTTGACACGCCCATCTCCTGTGAAACACGGCGTAGAGGTTTGTTTGGAGAACGTTCTAACGCTGCACCAATTTCATCGAGTTTTGCTTCGGTTAGAATCACTCGTTTTTGCTTAGGTGTTTTAAAATTTAACGATCCAGTTTATCGTAATTTAAGGACAAGATGTCTAACCGTATCTCTATGTGGAGGTGAAACGCTTGGGAATTTATGTACAAATTGCCTACACACTTCCCGACACGAGTCTGTTTTCACGTAAGTGTCATACATAAAAATTCTTTGTTCTAAAGTGAAACTTGAGCTGGCATTCCAATCGTCTCACTGACACAACACACACACACACTGCAATAACACAAGTAACGACAAGTAACCAAGAATAACACTCTTGCGCACAGTACGAAATTAACACGCTCTTGGTATACATCTGCTCGCCACTATATTCACAGCTCTGTCTTAATCTAGTCGTGAAGGAACAAAAACTCGAGCTCGGAGATTTCGGATTGCAAGGAAGCTCACGAAAACCATTGACTTTTGACGGTTTCGTCTGCAGCGTAATCTTGATACAGTGTTGCACATTCGAAACCTCCAAACGATCCCCGTCGATACAAAACTTTTTCAAGGATATAAACTTAAGCAGGACGTTACTGGTCAAAACTATGATTAAAATGTTTTATTATCTGTGGCTCTTAACATCGTTTCTAAAGCGTATTTATTTGTGTGATGAATTACAGAAGAACTTTTGCGTGTTATAACACAGGTTAGTGCTCGTTTTGTAATATTTATATAAATGTCTGCATTAGTCCATAAAAATAAGCGGGCATTACAGGCCGCAAATGTCGGCATCTCCGTGAGCGCCGCCCGCCACGCTTCTCCCGATCTCTCGGCTGCAGATCGAAATGAACGCACGGTACTTGGCGAGGTGTAGATGTTTTCACAATACCGTTAGTCCATGCTTTCAGGAAACACAAGAAATCACTTTCACGAACTTCACTTCAGCATGTTGGATTGAAATCTACGTTTGGTATATCTCCTACAAGCTCTCGTGTGCCTAGCTTTTTTTATACACAGAAGTGCCTTCACTCATGCAAAGGCTTTCTGGATATCACGCTTCAGAGAATGTATGGAATTTTCGAGCGCAGTGGTTGACATCTATAATAGTGGACTGATAGAGTTCATTATTACTTCTATAGCGTATGTTTTTGTGAACTCTTTGCCAAGAACTTTCTGCAGAAATGTTGTACGTGTAGTGCTACACGTTAAACTTTCGTTAAAAGCGTAGGCTATCCAAGATGTAGACACACATAAAGATAGATAATCAGTTATCGACGGTGCTCTTAGTGCAAATTGCTAGTTGGAGGAAGGGGATAATTGTATAGATTAACCTGGAGATAATCTAGTAGGTGGGGGTTGCCTATTCAAATTATCCTAGCTGGGACATGTGTTATGAAAATGTTCTTAAAGGGGGGGGGGGGGTAGCACCATCCGCGATCTCCCACTTGGAGCACTGGTTATCGATTAACATTGTTGATGGAGGGACAAATAGCAACAGAACTTAGCAGTACGTGGCTTATAGTCACATAATAGCCATGTTTCCTACACTGTAGTAGAAAGATTTGGCAGACTTTACAGTAAATCTTGATCAATCGATACAAGTAGGGTCTATTATCAGGCTTGTCGTCGCTTTGCAATCAAGAGGCCACGGATTCAATTCCCTGTGGAAGCACATTGCACAGTGGTTTGGATCCCGCTTTAAACTGTAGGTCCAGTCCCGAATAGCCTAGCTAACAATTCAAACAATTAGATCCAGAGATGTCAAAAGTTGACACGGACTCGCAGGCAACAATAACGTGGACGTTCGGAAGGGGATACATCCCCCCACATGGAAATTGAATTTCAACTAGAATTTTATATTTCATACGCATAATTTCATTTCAACCACAGCAATTTATATTAATATTATTAAAGAGGCGTTGTAGGAACATGACAACTTCATACTAAAAGTGCGTTCTTGAGGGTCGCAACACTATTATGGGCAAAAATATGCCTTTAATCCCGCGGACGACCATGGGCAATAGTGATGTTTTGTTATATTTCAAAAGAGAAGTTTATTAGCACTTGACGGAATGACGATATTTTTCACTTCCAAGAGAAACACGAGGAGATCTATGCCTAAACTTATCTTTGGCCGGACTAGAGAAACTAGATGTAACTTGTTTGATCTGGCACCCTTCCTGTGTAAAGTCGCGGAAACTAGCAAAAACAAATCCTCACAACCTAACAAAACTTAGGTTTTCGATTATTTCCTGCGCTTCACCTTTCCAAGGCCTCTGCCCAGTTAAACAAATACTCCCTCGTTTACTGAAACCTCCACACGGTCCGAAAATCAAACAATCCTATTGAAGTTCGTTGACTTGTATTTAGCTCAGCACACCTCGCCCAGAATGAAAAGAAAAGGGGGGAGGGGAGCAAATTGCACTAACAGGTGCGTAAATTACTCGGGACCACAGGGTATAATTGCGCGCGCAAGCAGATCAAACGATTTTCGACACACACAGACACAAACCACTTCTCCTCCAAGCCCATAACTCAAGACCTACTTTTCAAGGTCACCTTTTTTAGACACTACGTCATAGCCTATTACTACTCGATTGTCAAGTTGCTGTTGTGAAGAGAGAATCTCGGGCCGGGATCATTTTTCCGTGGCCTTGACAGCGAGGCTAGCTTAGCGCTCGGCACTGTTCCTTGGCGAGCGGACCGTGACTTGATCACTGCGCATAACTTCCCGGCTTCCCGAGAGAAGTTGATTTTCTTGCTTGTCAAAAAAAGGAGGAAGACGCCGCCTGTCAACATGTGGGCGGCGAGGGAGAATGATTTCTGTGTTCTGCCAGGAAACCACTTCAACATGGAAACATTTCACTTTTAAGAAGTGAAACATATCTGTGAGGTGACTTCGAATTCTGTCACTGTGATGGGAGAATGGTGATTTTCCGCAATGGGTCCAGGAAAAAAAATCTTTATCTTTCACCAGACTGTCGTTTACATAAATCAAACAAGAGACACACACACTGCTAGAGCGTGACAAATATATATATAATTATCGTTAAAGAAAAAAATACATTTCCGTTGATTGTGTTCGAATCGAAAATATTATCCAGCATGGAAAAGCATAGTTGCATTAACATAATTAAAATACCTACATATCTGTGGGGGAAAAATACTGCATTTTACTGTGAACATATTCTCCATCATTATGATCAACCAGTTTCACGTGTTTCAGATAATGTTTATAACACTCCAGAAAATAACATTACACTTCTCGGAACAGTCTGGAAAACAAACTGAATGAAAATGGTTCTCGCTTCCCTGTTTGATCTGTTACTCAAATCTTTTCAGATTTATATTTTGTAAGGTATTATATTTCAATGTATTCTTAGCTCTTGTTAAAGATTACTGTACGTGTGATATATTAAAACGTGGAGTAAATTAAATAATTTAAGTGAAACATACGTTCTTATTTATTATATTATTTGTTAATCTGTTACGCGGAGCTCAAGCAGTTGTACAATAGCGCCGATATGAATACAATACGAAGCGATGAATCGTGTGAATCTAGACTTGTAAATAGGAAAGTTCTCATACATTATCACGAACTATTTGGGGGAGGAGTTCAAGGAACATGCCAAAAGACGTAATGATTCGCGTGCAACGGGGAAGCAAATTTTACATGTTGATGCGCACAGTATACAGCAATGGCAACTTCGCACAGACGCCTCGTGAACGTCATCTTAACCTTGAAGATTTGCGTGCATCTTTCGCATGGTCATTTGGGATCTGCAGGAATAACATGCAGTTTTGGTTGAACTAGTGATAAAACTAACTCCATTGGGAAGAAAACAAAATCATATCGTGCTTTATTCGTTCCGTGTATCCTTTTTTTTTCTCAGCATGCACTAGTACTGTAAGTCCCGTAATGCAACTTGTGCAGGACAAGAGAAATTAAACCGTTACATAATTTTCTTTTTACATAATTTATTCTTTGTTTTAACATTTAATAAGGCATTTTGTCTTGCGAAGTCAACACAAAGTATTCAAGAGCCCACCCTCTGTATTACACATTACAGTTCTAACATTATATATTTTCCAATATTGATGAATCATGCTTTTAATTCTTTCGTTGCGTTAGAGATATGTGCGAGTCAGTTCGGTACAAAAGTGTTGCATCTTTCTTGGGGCCGATTCTGTTGTGACAGGAACACCAAAGAGAGATGGTTTGGCAGGCAGTGTAACAAAGCCCTTGCTTTTCGTGTATATCCAGTAAATATTTCCAGGAAAGATTCGAACGAAAACAACGTTTCGTGACTACGGTAGAATAATAGAAACGTCTCGTCGGAAATCCGTGATAGACGTGCATCCTAGACTGTTATGTTTCGAAAGAGATTCTTATCTACGTGCATGTCAGTTTTTAATCCCTTGCTTTCTCGTTTCCCTTTTGTAGATTTTGACCAAGGTAACACTGGCTGTTATATCATTCGCTAAATCATCGTGCATTCAAGTAATTGTGTTCTGTCTGACGCTAGGTCAACATAAAAAAAACTTTCAGCCTTCATAGCATGGCTTGGTTCAGATATTGACGTAGTTCTTTCTGTATTTAGATGATTTTCTACCACGTAGTCTGGAAGGATGTAGGAAACATACAAAGTAATGAAGATTTACGAATAGTTTACTATTTATAAGCAATTTTTACTTGCTTATCGATGTCTCGCACAGACTGCGAACTTCGATCCATTCACCAGGTGGCTCTGGACAACATTTCCGTACACGCGCATTGTACTAAGTCTGTGTTATTAATGGTTTCCATCTTTATGTAGGTCAGGTCTGAACATGTGAAGTCGAAGATATTCTCCCAGCGTACATTTTCATGCATGATGTGTGTGATTTCACATGTGTGTCTTCTTGCCTTTATTCGGAACGTAGAATTGTTGGCTCGTTGTCGTGGATACTTCTGTTGAAAGCTTGACAGTATTTACGTTGCTCCTGAGCGTAATTACCGTGCATTTTACCTGTGTTGTTAACCCACTTCAGTAATGCACCGTCCATCCAAGTCTGGTCATTTGTCTGTGAACCGCGAAATTCGTGTTACGTAGAGTCGTATTGGAGTGTTTTCCTTGCTTTGTGCTTCATGTCGTCTTGATGCATTCATGTGCTGTGTAATCACTACAACTATTGTATATTTACGTTATGTTCTACTTCAGTGCTTTGTAATTTGTGCTTGACAGCGCTCAAGTGGACCTTGTTTCATGTATTACCAATAAAATAGTGCAGTGCGAGTCTTATTTGATTTTGTTATTTATTTTGTTATTTAGCGCCAGTTTCTGCCAATTAGGTTAATCGCGACGATGGGGATGGGTAATGATGTGATGAAATTGATGAAGGAACACACCCATGCCGGGATTTGAACCGGGACCCCTTGCGCTATGTCTAGAAAACTGTGAAACGGAACATTAAACCAAATTTCAGTTGCACATAACTTTTAGATTACAGAATTCTGATCAAAGCTTCATATATTTTTTTTTTTTTCCGAAAACAGTCATTCTAAATTTGAATGTGATTTCACCTTGTTTCACTACCACAGAAGTCCTGAGAAATTTAATTACTTAAAAACTTAATTTATGAGTTGCGTATAGTGTTAATTTTTACACAGCTATTTGCACAAATTTTTGAAATATCTTTCGTTAGTGGACTCTGATGCTGATATACCAGGATTTCTCCATACAATATTGTTATAACCCTTTAAAAAAAAAAACCTTTTGGATGTTGCTTGTACAGTGGAGTGCAAATATAATACCAGGCAAATTTCCCATTAACACTTTTATTTGATGCGATACAAGCCAGAGCAAAACACAATTGTTGTACAGTGAGATGCACAAGTATTGCTCTGCAAATTTTCCATGTCTATTTTCATAGATTTTTATCTTGCATCCGACGTGCTGTAAGGATGGATTATTTTGTATGTTGGTGCAGAGGTTGTCAGTAACTTGTTTAGAGTTTTGTTTCAATTCTTTTAAGTTCTTCATGCGTAAAGTACACAGAATAAACACGGCGATGGGCTATTGATTCGAAATACTTATGCATTCCACTGTACCATGCAATTCCATTTCTTAAAAATGCTGTGGATAAATATTGCCAAATTGTCCAGCACTGGCTCCATTTACTATTCTCTTATATCCTTTGTTTTTAAGAAATAATTGCAATGATGATGCGGAGGTTGAAAACTCTTAGTTTTGTTTCAACTTTTGGGCCCCGCATTGCATAAAACCAAGGTACATAGATTTTAAAAACAGTTAACTTTTTAAACAATAAAGCTAAGGTTACTTGAGCACAACTTAGTGGCAAAAAATCATATGTTCTTTAAAATTGTATTCATGTGTAAACTACTATTGCAGGGAGCAGTCCGTAATAACCTTGATTTTCTTGTCATTGCAGAGGAAGAAGAAGAAACGGAGAAGTCAAGTAGTAATGGAAGAAGTGGTTCACACATCCATCTGTGGCAGTTCCTGAAGGAACTTCTCTCCCAGGCTCAGCTGTACGGATCTTGCATAAGGTGGCTGGACCGCCAAAAGGGGGTCTTCAAGATAGAAGACTCTGTCCGTGTGGCCAGGCTTTGGGGCAAGAGGAAAAACAGACCAGCCATGAACTACGACAAACTGTCCAGATCCATTCGACAGTACTACAAGAAGGGGATCATGAAGAAAACGGAGCGATCTCAGAGACTGGTGTACCAGTTCTGTCACCCTTACTGCTTGTAACAACTCACTATTAAGAAGCATTCAAGGGAAATCCGATTCGGGCGATGGCCGATTCAAGATGGCCGCCGTCTGACTCCTGGGCGTTTCCCCTGAATGCTGCTTTGGATAGAACTCATGCACGTAGCTGGTCTACATTCACATGAGTATCTACTTTCTTTGGGATCTTGTTCAGTAACATCACTAATTATTTGAAACCTCCTCCTCAGCAGTTGCAGTCAGCAACGCAAGAGGAGTGAGCTAACTTTTCTAATCATCTTCTGCCAAAAGATGCATCTGTAATGTCTCAATGTATCACACCAATCACATTGAGTTGAATTGCAGTGCACTTACAGGCAGGAGATCAGTGTATGCCAAGTGGCAATATTATTATTAAATATATATATATAAATATATATTATTTTTTTGTACAGTTCATAGTTTGTAAGTTTGTACAAGGGCTGGACCCTTTAGTTTGTAAGGATATACCATATATATATTTTTGCCTATATAATTATTACTTGTTCATACACATTTTTATTGTAATTTATTAGCATGTAATGTTAAAATGATAACACTTGTATTCATCCACTACATTTGGAAGGTAATTTCTAATGAGTGGGTGAAAAATGCATTTCTCTTTGTTAGATTTTAAAACGGTTTAAGTGATTTGCCAACTAGTAGGCGATGTGCACACACATTTCTGCACCCTGTCCGTGACGTAGACTTTTGAGCTCAGTCTAACCTTGATGCTCAAGTCTCGCTTCAGGCAGGAATGCAGCGGTACAAGTGAGCACACATGCAGAACGTTGGTGATTTTTGGTCCCATATATCTATGATATATATTGTTCAGTACGTTCTATGAACAAAACTTTGTATTCATGTATACAGCACGTTCTCAAGTGAGGCTGCTGTTTATCTTAAGATTATAGTGGTAGTTACTAACATAAAGTGTAAGAAACATATGTATATGTAATATATATACTTGTGCTTTAATATTTTGCTTCCAATGCCTAACTTCCTCTGTTTTTTTGATAAGATTTGGATTATAACCAACTGTCAAACAACTGGTGACATGTTCATTGGAACTTAGGGCTTTTTATTTTTGACAAAAATTGCTGTAGATATGTGTCTGTTTCTTCCCACTATTCTAGGATGCTGTAAAGAAGGACAGAAGCCTTGTAGGGATATGAGCTCATCCCTACAGGGATTCTTAGTAGGAATGACTTGTTTAGAAATTGAGGGGGATTGGGAGGGGGAATGGCTACCCACCGATACTTATTTCTGTTGTTATTTTTCAGTTCATCAGGGTTCAATCTGTTACTAGGGCATACATGGTGTTTCTTGTTGCAAAGAAATACTGCAATAATTACTTCAGTCTTGTACCTTCAAACACTCTTGCATCTCATTACAATATTATGTACTTTCCAAATTGCAATATGACATGTACTGTGTTTCTGATGTATTTTCATTGGATTATATAACATGTATAGTGTTTAAAAAGTAAATTTGCTCTTTGAAAAAAGTGTACATTTTGACCAACATAAACATGTGTTTATAGTTTTTAAAATAGAAATATTTGGATTAACTTTAAAGAAATATGTAACAGTTTACAATATTTTCTTCAAAATATAAATCTACTTAATTGTATTTCAGAATTCATTGCTGTTAGCAAATCTAGAAATTATAAAAATGCTGTTATTCGTTTTTCAAAACTTTAATAAATTGGCTAAACCTCTAATTATGATTTTCACTTTTATATGCTACCTGCTGAATTGAGATGAAAGTGATATTTATCTTGGATATACAGCATGTCCCAACTGCACATGATCCCATGTAAGAATTATGTAGAAAATATCATTCCCCCAATAGAACTGTTGTCAAGCACATTCTCAAGTTGTGTTCCATCCACTAGTTTTAGCTTCAAAGTTGCAGATTTTTTTTCAATTAATTGTAATAACATACATTACAACATATCCTGTGTTTAAGCATGCACAGGAAATGTACTACATAGAAATTGAAGCCTGGATTTTCATGCTTAAATTTGTATGTTTGAACATATATTGTTTGTGAAATAATATGTACACCTCATAATGTGTTTTCTCGGTATGTTGGACTTGCATCAAGTATGACATCATACCAATCTCAAAGTCATAACCCCTACTCCTTCCTTGCAACAATACTAAAACTATTGGTGGTATTCTTGCCCTAAATCATATTATGTTTTTCACTTTTGGGCATTATTTATTTGAAAATTCAAGTTTTCATTTTATCTAGCTTCGCCAGTGGAATATTTGTGTCAAACTTTCGTATGCGAAGTAACTTCCTTCCATATTTTTTTTAGATTTACTGCTGAACACACACACTCGTCGAAGTTTAAGTCCATTTTATGCTCAGGTGGGCTAATTGGGATTGGGCCTATAGTTTAAAGTGAACCAACCACTGTGCATTGTGTGTCCACCTGGGACGAAATCTGTAACCCATTGGTTACAGGGCACTACAGTATGTCTTTTTCTTTTACTATTTTCTTAAATAATTAAGTTCAAAGATATGTGCTACAGGTGTTGTTTTCCTTTCATTTAGGATGAAGCACCCGCCCCATTCACACACACACATACACTCACTTGGAATGAAACTGATAGCCTACACAGGATTTTATCCCCATGGGATTGGAATATTGTATGTTTGTGTTCGAGGGGAAAGGAGAATCTAACTTCTCTGTTATTTTAACACCTTGTAACCACCACCTTTTAGATCTACAACCCAAGAAAAATGTGGAGATGAGAAATATGCTTCTGACATCCAAAAAGAAGGCCATGTTACAGCCTTCGCAAATTCTTGGATATGTTGGGGATAAAGCAGGCTTTCTTGTGTAGAAAATGCTAAATGTTTAATCACTAAATACGGCAAACTCTGGTAATATTAGAGAGGAAAAGAAGTACTTTATTGTAACAACAGTAAGGGTTACAAGTTCAGAGAATATAGGGCTCTAATCTTATATTGATTATTCCTGAGTAAGTAAAGGGACACATTAATGGTTTCCGTGGGTCTAATTTACTTCTGGTTTTACATGTGCAGCAAAGCAAACATGTGTGGCATAGTATGTTCGTAGCACTTGCCATTTTTTGGCGAATTTGATGTAAAGGTCCTACATATTTTAGGTAATTTTTCGCCAGGTGTCCAGGGTTTGATTCCCGGCCTGGGAATGGGTGTTCTTTGCGAGCGCCCCCTTCATCAATTTTATCTTATCATCACTCATCCACATCTTCGCGATTAGCCAAAAGTGGCTTATAAAAATATGAACAGGTATCAACAAAAATAATTTTAATCCAGTACCTACACGAAGTTGTACACTTCTGTTCACACAGTGATTTATTCACACACCCCTAACACCCCCCCAACACCCTCCCAAATTTTGGTGAACACCCCCCCAAGCAGAAAAGTGGAACACCCCCCTACAGGGGGTGTAAATATGGATGTTTATATCAACAATAGAATGACAATACTTCAACATTAAGAGAAAGAAATCATTTGTAGCTGAAGAAGCGTAGTCCAATGGACCTTTCGATCAACTAAAACCAAAGTGTCAAGGAAGGAGGGTGGAATGTGCAGCATGGTCATTTCCTGGAAACAGTAGCTCCCTTGACAAGGCTTCGGTCAGCTCTAGGGAAGGGACACTGCCATCTGGAAAATGTCAAACTTACCTCTCGCCCTCCTTCCAGGGAGCACATTCCGCGCACAGTGTTGACAGTTCATCGTTTGAATACCTTATATATTTCTTAAATACATTACAGATACGTAAATTCAATTATTCAACCCCTGAGTCAATGAAATTTACGTTTTGTTGCATTTTCCTTTCGATTCTTTCATGTGAAAGATGTACGATAAAAGTAAGGGAAGAAATTAAAAGATACAGGTTTGACTTCTTGTAGTGAATTCTGTCACAATGGTTAGCAACACTATTTTCTGTAACTTGGCGAGATGAATGATTTTGGAGTGGTAGAGAAAAGAACAGTCAAATGCCTTTGGCCTTAGGTCAGTCTCAGTGTAGCATCTCCGCTCGTGTGTTGTCGTTCTGTTTGGTGTATAACAATGTCTGAAACTTTACTGCAAAACTGTCTGAAGAAGATAGAGAAAATGAAAAACCAGACAGAAAGAAACCGAAAGTGGTGAGTAGAAAATCAGTGACACTATATGTAGGTATAATTTCTTCCAACCGATATTCATAAAGTACAAATATAAAATTAACTGACCGAGTATTCGATATAAAATAGCAAGTATTTCATGAAGAACCTAAGTGATTCATTCACGTCTATAGTTGATGACCATTTTTGTGGCTCCAAGAGTCCTTACCTTTGTAAAAGAAATTATATACTATCAGAAAGAGAGTTGCAAAAGGGGGAGGGTCCACGTGTGGTGCTTGCCTGGGCGCTAAGTGCAAATGGGGTGCCGAACAAGCAAAACAGATAAAAATAGAAAAACGTTAACGTCGTGGTGCCCTGTGAAATTACTGGCACCCTATTAAATTAAAGTTATTGTCAGTTTGCAAACGTATAGCTTTAGTAAAAATTGTCTTTCTCTTTGTATCTAGTCGGTTCCCTGACATAATGACATGTTTAGTTTATTCAACTTTTCAGAGGAAGCAAAGGAAGTGTAAGCAGGCCCGTAGCTAGAGGGGGCAGGGGACAACTGCCCCCTGAGAGCCTGCTTTGCCCCCACCTGTGAAAAATACAGAACGCCTAAAATTCTCACTAATCTTTACAATTACTCTAGGTTTGTGGAGGCCCCTAGGCAAAATGTTTTGTGGGGCCCCCCATTTGATTTTTTTTTTTTTTTTTTTTTACTAGGAGCTTTATTAGCTCAATATGTTAACCACCAATTTTCAGCAGTTGAAATGGTAGACCTGATTTTAGAATCAGTAGTCATTCACAAGCGAACATATCGCAGACAGGTTTGCAGGGAGAATAGCGCAGGAAAATAAAGTTACAGGACGAAAATTGTAGCGCTATAGCAGCAGTAAAGTTCTGCGTCTAAATGTCTACAGTGTATTATGAAGAGTGAACACCGTAACTACAATATATAGTAAATACTAAGAGGGTTCAGACGGAAACAGAATTGAGCAGTAGACTGTACTTACGTACAGAACATAATTTATTATAAATGATATTATTTTCAATTAAGAGTAAATATGTCAATACATATGCACGGTCCATCTACTGGACAATTACCGACAGGTTCATTGTGGAAATTGTAGTAACTAGACTTTCTTCAAGAAAATTCCCAAAGGCTTAACACTTATAGTAGACACACTTTTCTTGCCTTTTTCGCTGAAAATTCATCTACTATATCATCGAAGTCCAATTCACGAAGAAGTTCATGTTCAATGCTTAATAAACAAAGATTGGATTAGCGATCCTGTCCCATGGCAGCACGAAGCCTGTTTTTCACTAATTTCATTTTTGAGAAAGATCTTTCTCCGCTGCAGTTTGTTACCATTAAGACCAAATACACTCTAAAAGAGAATTTCGACATTGGGAAATGTACTGCGGAACGGGTCCTTACATATAATATTATACATGGACAGTTCCATTGGGATGTCTTCCTGAGGTTTGACATTGCTACTGCTTAGAACTCACAGTTCTAATACGATGTTATTAACGAAAAAAAGTTATGTACTTCGTAGGATTATTTATTATCTTAATCATATCTGAAAATTGATTGTTTGAATAAGTGTGCCTTATTTCCACACAACAGCCAAACCAATCCATGGTATAAAGTATACTGAGCTTCAGATATTTACAAACAGATCGACTGAGAGCTGTGCTACAATTGGATCCAGAAGAATGTAGACATGCGACAATATTGAATTATTTTTTATTCTTAAAATACAACTTATGTAATTTTACAGAAGCATAGCCAGCTGGTTAAAATATTTTTTTGGTGGAGGCCCTTCAGAACTTCCTTTTGGTGGGGGCCCCGAGGTAATTGCCCCAGTTTCCCATAGGTTAATCCGACCCTGCGTATCAGGATTGGGGGGGAAAATTTCCTTTTTGGTAATAGTGATTCATGTGGTAGAGAGAGGGAGTGGATATTTGAATTTTGTTACTTAGCGTTGCTTTTCTGCCACTTATAGCTAACCGCAACAATGAATGATGACATGAAATTGATTAAGAGAAACTCATAAACAGTGCCGCAACCACAGGGCGGCAGAGGGCATTGTCCCTCCCACCCACCTGACCTTGGAAGGAAGTCCATTCTAGGGGAAGCAAACATTGAACTAAAAAAAAGAAAGACTAGGAGAATCTAAGAATAGCAGGACAATTGGATACTCATGATGGAATTAGTTTTTACGAGATCCTTGCATTTTTCTTCGAGATGGCCAAGAGCACTTGCAAGGGGCAATTACCCCCCCCCTCCTCGATTTCAAATTTTATACAAATAAAAATACATTTCGTAAAATTTTCTTGCTCGCTTCGCTCGCAATACCTTCTATTCTTATAGTCCAAGTTCAGAGCAACAGCTATGGGGCGGTGAGAGTCGGCCCTGGGAGCCAAACGATCTACATGAAAAAAAAATGTTAAAAGAGAATGCCATGGAGCCCCCCGTAAAATTATTAGCACCCTATTAAAACAATTTATTTCTATGAAAATTAATATGAAATATTAATGATGACACCGTAATCCAAGAAGTCATTGCTCAATCAAGGGATTCCTATTTGTTTGTCAGGTGTCAAAACATGTATTTCAACTATTATATAATACAATTCACACAATAATTTGCAAAATGGTTAAAGTAACCAGTCGGCAAACATTGTCTGCAGTGATGCAAGAGTCTTCCCTTTGAAGGAAATAGTCCGTGGTGGACACCCATATTTTAGCAAGTACAAAAAAAATATACTACAAATTTTACATAGTTCATCAAAGTGTAGATAATATGTAACCATTATTATTTAATTAATTCGATTTTTCTTGCATAACAATGGTGTTGTTGGATTCTCATTAGATTCCTTTCTGCGGAAAAATCTTGCGTACTGGAAACTAGAGGGAATCATTATGAAGCATGATTTATAAAAGGGCTCCCTTCCTTAATCAGTTCTTCAGAGAGGCCCATTAAACGTCTATTAACATTATCAACCTGTAAATATCAAGTAGATACAGTCCCTATTAGCCTATTTATGTTAAACTTTATATTCTTTGCCAATCTGGAAAGGTCATTATCGAAAAAATGCCATTTGATGTTGCTCGAAGTTTTTTTTTTTTTTTTTTTTTTTTTTTTTTTTTTTTTTTTTTCTGTTTTAAGATATCATCCCTTTTCTGTTACTTATCTCTTTTGGGAGAGGTGTCAAGTGCCTCTGTGTACCCTGCTATATCTGCCAATGCGACCGAAACAATAAATTAAAAATTTGCCCCCTCTAGGATTTACTTTGCCTCCCCCCCCCCCCCCCTACAAAGAATTCCTGGCTACGGGTCCGAGTGTAAGGAATTATACATAAAAGAAATTTAATTTACATTAAGTCCCAAATTTATATCTGACCATAGGCGGACCAGTGAGGGCACGACGGCACTTGCCACTTCCTGCTTTAAAACGTGGAGAGAGAAAATTTGTTTCGTTCATTGTGCTCTTTGTGTTGAATAGTGAAATAAATGCTATTCAATTTTTAAATAATTGAAAATAAAGCATTGCCTCAATTTAGAAGTGAAAATTCATTGCCTTCCTTTTGCAGTTAACATGCCATGCGTTTATTTGCACATGTTGTTTCGTTTTCTTTTAAGGCAAAGAGACACGTGACTCCTAATTCCCTATAGTCTCTCATTTAGTATTTGAAATATGAACTCTCAAAAGCGCCAAGCGTATTTTCCAAATTTTTTTAAGGGTATAATGCATATGCATATTATTAGTTAAACATAGCAACAGTATGATGTTTACTCTTTACAATCTTGCTTTGCTCGTTCGGCGTCCTCTTTACCTCACCACATGCCCCCGGCCCCCTCCTGTTCTAACAGTTAGAAAATATTCATGTATAATTTTAATAGTTCTATGTAGCGAGTGAGTTCCAAATTCTGCTGGTGTTTTCAAATCTCTGTTTAAACGATGATTCACAAACTGAAATAAAGTAATGAAACTCGATATATTTAGAACATGGCCATGAAGACGTTAAAATATAGTGGGAAGTTGGGATGCACGTTTGATTGATACCTGATATTGCTTTTGAATGAAATCGGTCAAGGAATTTCATATTAAAGTCTTCAACGAACGAGCAAAGCAAGATTGTAAAGAGTAAACATCATGGGATACTGTCGCTATGTTTAACTAATAATATGCATAGCCTAATCAGTTTGCAAAGAAATAGTTCTAAAAATTTTCTTGCTCGCTTCGCTGGCAGTGTCATAATTTATTTAAGTCATATTATATGTGTATTTATTACTACTACTTCAGACAGGCAAGTGTGTCCACACACATGCAATGCATTCTCACTGATATTTCAATTGGGCACCCCCAAGTTGAACTCCGAGTTACACTTACGGCAAGAACGATACAAATACAGTTAAAATATTGCGCAAGTGTTCCTAATTTCTTTATACGTAACTAGCTTAAGAATTGCATGAAATGATTTCTGGTAATAATACGTTAAAATTTTGTGTATTTTAATGTCATCCCTTGTGTTTTGTCTAACGATTGATAAAATCAAGTACTGAACATTATCGGAAGGAAAGCAATACTCGAAACGTTAAACTGAAATGTTAACATTAATCTATTTTCCATCTTTTCCTGTATTTGACATCTTTTTTCTTCCGAAATGTTACGTGAAGGGTAGGGAGAAGGGGGGGTTAATCTCTAGAAACATCCATGAAGAAATTGAATTAGGGCTAACATTTTTAAAACGGTCCTAAATATGCACTTAACTTCCCCAAACTTACACCCCCCCAAAATTTCCCAGCACCCCCCCAATGGAAAAATCCTGGATAAACCACTGTGTTCACAGAAAGTTGCACACTCGTTTGAGTTGGTCCAGCTTCGGTTCTGGCAGTACAGCCGAAGTAAGTGTTCGGAAACCAGCAGTGTTGCTTACTATCAATCATTTTAACCACAAGCAGGGATTTTTGTCTCTCAGACTCAAAGAAAAGGGTTAACGGAAAGATTGCAGCGTAAATATTAATTAACTGAACTGTCCACGTCTACAATCAAATTAATGTAAATGTGAAAAATATTTTTTTTTTAAAAAAAAAAGCATTTTTGACTTTCGTGACGAAGTGATTATCACAATGCGTTAGAATGCGAGAGCTCAGAGTTCTCTCTTCATCGTCGCGACTAGCCGATAATGGAAGAAAAGCAACACTAAATATCGAAAAGAAAAATGCCATTAGAATAAGCGAGACGGAAATAGTACTGATGTAATTCCCGAAAACGATGCAAAAAAAAAAAAAAAATCTTTCGCAAATAGTGTTATCCTAATCCAGGAATAACAAAAATTCCCTCCCCGTACACTTTGGCAAACAGAATCGCAAGGTTGGCACTGAATATGCGATGGGAAAAATAATAGAAACCCGAAGCAAGAAGAGTTCATGTCACAGCCAGGGGGCCACATGAGAGGAGGAACCCCGACCCCCACATCAGTCATCCAGGCTATTAAAAATAAGTCAATGGTTGACCTCTCATTTATCTTTAAAAGTAAATGGAATTTTTGTAAAATAAAAATTGTCGGGCTTTACTTTTTTTTATACGTGCACGTTTGTTTCGTAATGGAGCAAAAAAATAGAATTGCAACTCGTAAAATTCTTACCGAATGAATGAATTGCCTCCGTAGATTCCAGAATAATGACTCTTCATTTTTGAAATAAATAGTTTATGTGCTCTTGGTTAATGAGATTCGTCGTCACATAACAGAATCCACTATGTTGACGGAAATTAAAGAACGGTAATCATTTAGGGTTTGAAACACTCAACTTCCACAAAACATTAATTTTCATGCACAAGCTTCACTTGTATTTTGTCAGCAATGTGTACAGCATATGAAGCGTATCGCTTTCAAATTAATGTAATTAGCGAGAAGCGACATCGAAAGTTTCGAACTGGACAGGTTCACACCCTAAGTGAATTGGCAAGTGAGTTCATTGTATCACGGCGAAATTCACTGGTCAATTCCACAAAAAACACCATTCTTATCGCATTCTATCGTGTCTCAATGAACGACCACACTTTGATTCCCCGTATCAGCTTAATAAATTCAATGTAATACTAAAAGACATAAATTTACACGCATGAACCTCAAAGGATAGTGAACCCAGAGATTCCTGAAACAGAAATTATCAGTCTCATAAGCGTCGATTTGTTCCGATATTTGATGTGGCTTAAAGCTAAGCAAGGCACAAATACACAAACATGGTACGTACATCGAACTTTATTAGCTGGGCAAAATAATAATAATAATCCAATAGCGCAACAGCCCAATATCGGGCCAAGGCTTACCTACCGACTGCTGGCCTCCCTCCCACGCGAGCCACCAAGGGGACGTGGAGATCTGCAGCCAGACAAGGGGGACGGGTGGTCAGCCCGACCGACCCCCAGCCGTTGTAGGACTTCGCGACCGGATTACGCTCACTCACTCGGAGCTCCCCAATTTCCTCACGGTGGGTTGCCACGGGCCCTATACGTAGGCCGAATAAATTCCGACCAGAGCCGGATTCGAACCTACGCCGTCCCGCAGCGAACGATCTCAAGACGAGTGAACGCCTTAACCCGCTCGGCTACGGAGGAGGACAGCTGGGCAAAATATCAAATTTATTTTGATTATATAATTATACGACACAATACTTTATATGCAATTTTTTATTGAGATTTTGATTATCACATTCTGTTTATAATACTTATTCCAACTGTCCTTTATTGGAGTTTAATATCTTCACACAAGCTCTCGTATTTCTTCGAACGTTGGTTACACATCGTATAATTAAATAACACTGTAACTTCCAGCCACAATAATGCAGTATAAAGTAGTAAACACATGTCTATTAATAAAAATAAATAACCCGTGGCTAGACAGCCCTTGAAGTTTCTAGGCCAATCTCCCGACTGCCAGTCTCCCTCCCACAATCCTACCTAGAGGTGTGGAGATCTTCAACCGGTAAAGTGATGACGTGGGGTCAGCACGTCGAACCCCCAGCCGTTATAGCAGATTTCCGAGACCGGGTCAGTGGCGGATCCAGAGGGTGACACGTGCCCTCCCCCAAAAAAATGCTCGAGCAAATTATACTCGTAGTATGTAATTTACAAAATTAATAAAAAATCTTATTAATTATGTGTACACTTTTGAAAAGTGGTGCACCTCGTATATCGTTAAAAATTGCTGAGTGCCGACCATCATTTGAAGTTGGTGCCCCTTGTGCATTGTTAAAAGTTGGTGCCCCCATACACCATTGGAAGTTGGTGTCCCCGAACATCGTTGAAAGTTGGTGCCCCCGTATGCCGTTGAGTAAAGCACTTGCTGAAGAGCTGAATGTTGATGTAAAAATCCCAAGAATTGCACAGAATCAAAGACATAGGTCAAATATTCCCTTAAATAATGTCATCGATTATTTCAGATGTGTTGCGTTCATCCCTTTTCTGGATTATTTAATATCTGAATTTGATTACAGATTTCAAAGAAACCAGATTGAAGTCTTAAGCACTCTACAGAAAGTAATTCCGAAATTCATTGTTGAAGAAGATGATCCAGCTAAAGATATAATTGAGGCAGCTAAATTTTATGAAGATGATGTGCAGTCTATTTTAGCATTAGAAGGGGAACTCAAGTTACGGAGACAATTCTGGTTATTGGAAAAATCTACCCCAGATAATCCAGCAGAGGCGTACAAATTTTCTTCCTTGTATCCCAACATTAGAAGTTTGCTTCACCTGTTGTGTGTGATTCCAGTCACAACGGCTACAGCTGAGCGTTCATTCTCCTATCTGCGAAAAATCAAGACCTACCTTAGATCTACAATGGGTAATGAACGATTGAATGGTTTGGCTCTCCTGAACATCCATAAAGACAAATACCAAGTGAAACCAGAGGAGGTTATTGACATATTTGCAAGGAAACATTCACTAAAACTACAGCTACAGTATTTGTAGGGTGAGTTAAATGTCTTTAGTAAGTTCCAATTATTTGACGATTGAAAGGTTAAACTGGTGTCCAAATTACTAGCAGCTTTATCATGCATCATGCATGTTACTGAAAAGGACTCAGGTGCTACATTAAACTAATTATAAAGCAAAAGAGAATAAAGAAATGAAGTAAAACAGACTGTTTATAATATGAAAATACTGTAACTTGTGCGTTTCTGTGTTCGCGAGGAATACGCTATCTTTAATATATTGTTTTTTTTACAATGTAATTTTTAAATATATTTGTTCTTAATAACTTGGCCGCATGTACAGATGACTGGAATTGGTACTTAAAGAAATATTAAAGTATAAAAGACTTGTTTCACCATGGTAAACTTTAATTTAAAGTAGTACTGTAATCTTCATTAGTATTTATGTGTACACTTTTGGAAATTGGTGCCCCCCCCAAAAAACTGAACCCTGGACCGGATTACGCTACTCACTCGTAGCTACGCAATTTCCTCACGATGGTGGGTTGCCACCGGTCCTATACACAGGCCGAGAACCCAGAGACTGAACCCGTCCAGCAGTCGGAGCCCAAAGCACAGCACCTTTTAGACAGCACGGCCACGGAGGAGGACAAAAAAACAACCTAATCCGATTAAATAAAACACTGGCATATTTCAAAGCAGCATATTTTCAACTTCTATTCGATCTTTCCGAAGGTTTTTCTTCCATCACAACATTCAATGAATTTATGATGTCCTTATTGTCGAAATTATTCAGTTTATCCTTACCTACTTTAAACAGTGCCAGAGAGTTAAGACTAGGGATGGACGATATCGGAAATTTGATATCACGATATATCGTCAAGAAAATATCGTCCCAGACAATACGATACTATATTTTTTTGTATCGTGATATCGGCGATATATTGTCTCCACGATATATATGCCAAATTCCGTGACGATATATCGCTGACAGTATATATATCGCTAAAATATCGTGACGATATATCGCCAACACGATATATATCGCCAAATATCATGAGGATATATTGCCGACACGATATATATCGCAAAATATCGTGACAATATATCGCTGACACTATATATATCGCCAAAATATGGTAACGATATATGTCGATAAAATATCGTGACGATTTATCGCCAACACGATTATAACCAAAAAATCGTGATGATATATAGTCTAGTTGATATCGCCTGGACGATATTTTTCAATATCGCAATATATCGCCCAACACTAGTTAAGACGCTTTTTGGTAATTGTTAGGGATGGGAAATTCATGACTCAAAAAATCTCAAAAAAATAATCTAAAAATAATCATCGCTCTGAAAATGAAAGCTTGATTTTTTTCATAAATTACAAGAGAGTAGTTGAATAATTCGACAAAACCCATTGTTTGGCGGTAAACTACTGAATCAAAGGGAAAAAAGCAATTAAGTGGTAATCTAGTTTTCTTTATTTTTACTTCAATGTTACATAAAATACTCCACAATGTTTTTCTGTATAAGTGATTCATCCTAATTCAGAGTGCTCCTTCCACGATACAGTAGTCGGCCAGCACCTGAAAATACGATTGTGTTTCGCGTACATCAGATTATATTTATTTTATATATTGTGACTAATTTCACTTTAAAACCACAGATGAAAGCTATAATAGAGGCCATCAAGGGAACCTCAAAGTAGGGTTCATACAAAGTATTTTAAGTTTGCTGAAGCAAAAATAAATTTACCAGAATAAATTATTTCTGTCGATCGTATATTCGATTAATGGCGAACTTGCTAAAAGGACCATGTCAGGAAATTTAAATAGCCTATGTAAGTTTTGCTAGTAAATGCATTTAAAAATCACGAAACATCAGGGGAGGAGAAGGAATAAGCCTCAAAAATGAAGAAAAATGCAATATAAACGACAAAACCTACTGAAATTGACCTAAAACCCGAAAAGGCCAAAAAATGTTTTCTTGTTCTAACTGAAGAAAAAGGAACTGGTATCAAGTTTAGCATTGTTTTCAAGGTTCAGAAAAAAATATGATTCTTCATCAACTTCCAAGCCCTAGTCACTGTACTTCGTAAACAGAGGAGACAAAAAGCACTGAAATTACGTTCAGCCTCGCAAGAAGAAGCAGGCAGTGTCAGCAGCAATTATAGTTCTCTTACCTGAGCACAATAATAGTGCAAACAATATAAAACTCAGTAGAAAACTAACAATAAACTTAAAAATGACTATGGTATGGATGAAGATGGAGTTGGGTTAATGGAGAAAGTTATAGCTGGGATAAATGGAATTCATAAAGACTAGGAGGGGAGACTGTTATTGCAAGCTCCAATAACAAAAAGACTAGATTGCAGGTAAATAAGGTATTGGAACCAATATCTATGAAAGTTATACGTATTGTATAGAGGGATTAAAAGTAAAACGGGTAGATGACTAAACGCATGGCCATAAAAATAGACGGCTGGGTAGAATTGCGCTGGTGCCACATACAGGAAAAGCAAAGCGAGAGCGGGACAAAAGTCGCTGGTTCCCGCGCACTGTGTGGCAACGTCAACCGGGCTGCGTTGCCTAGTTCGAGCGTCAGACCGACCTCTCTCCGAGTCACTTTCGAGTCCCATTCGATACAGAGCTGGTGATCGTGTTAACTGAAAGTTCGTTACAGGCCTCAGAAATGGAGCCCCATATCTACACGTCCACGATGAGATCTTTCATTCTCTTAAACCTCCTAACAAACGGGGTTGTGCTCCGACGTGGCAACAGCGCGAACTTTTGCCACCCGCCTAATGTCATGGCCGTGCGTATAATGCTATTTGCTAATATTTCAATTGCTACACTTTGCACGCCAAAGAGTGGGCAAATTACCTTTCATCTAGAAACATTGATTTTCATTCAAAACGTAATGAAATATTAAATCTTGAGTATTCTTGTTCGACTCAATATCATGTTCTTCAACAAGTTTCTTGGCTGCATGGAAGATGTCCTCAAACTTATGTTTTCTTTTTGCTTGATACAATAACTGTACAGGTTCAACAGCTGAAAGTGCACTCGCAATGCTTTGCAGAAACCGGTTAAAATTTGCCAGAGGACTGAAAGCATCAATAGCAATTTGAAGGTGAACACATTTTTTTTCTTTTTTGAAACATTTAAATAGTCCAGACGCCATTCTGTTGCCTTCTTTCTTCATAAGTTCAAGATCAGATAGAACAAGTCCATATTGCTGTCAAGACATCTCATTGGGCAAAGAGGTATGATATTACATGGAAGGTCACTACAAGAAGAAGATGCTGTATCTTTTAAAGTTTAAATCATATTATGTTATGCGTTTTTTTTTCTGAATTCAATGTGTGTTCGAAAGAAGAAATACTGAAATTGAGGAATCGGATATTCAGGCTGGATACTTCAAAGACTCATTTGTGTGATAGACTCTACGCTCATTTCAGAAGAGAATCCTGTGTAATTTATCCCCTCTGTGTATGCAAAGTTGCCATGTGCAATAGCTTTGTAATCGGAATCCTCAATTATTTTATGAAATTTGATCACACAAATAATATCTTGTTGCAAAATGAAATCATGTTGAAAGTTATACTTTGGGCCACTTGTAAGGGGGTCCAAACGAAATTTGGTGGCGGATCTCTAGCCCCTCCCCCCCCCCCCCCCCCCGGTGTCGTCTTGCTATTTTCCTCACCTCTCGTTCCCTTACGTCAGAACGGCTTCTCGTTTCTGAAAGCTATTGCAAAAATGGACGTCCTTAGGAATTTTTCCAGGGAGGCCAAGCAAGGTAATTTTTGCAGGAGGGGTGGGGGGCAAACACGCATTCAGTTTAAAGTTATCATGTTCCTGCAATGTCCTCATAATTAAATTAGCGTACTGTGACTGAAATGAAAGTATGGGTGGGAAATATATAATTTTTGGTTTGATATTTATTTTTCTGGGAGGCATGTCCCCCTGTCCCTCTGGTCCTGACTGACGTACATAAGTGAAAGTATATAAATATGTCTATAAATAAAATATGTAATATCTAGGGGCATGCATATTTTGTTTTTGACGAAAAAACTTCTTCTTCTTCTCTTCCATTCCCTTATGCCGTTAAGCGTCGGGTAGCTCTTTCTGTCCATCTCATCCACTCCGTCCGGTCTCGACTCATTATTCTCATTTCGTTCTTAGTTTTTCCATATTTTAATCCTATCTTTTCTATTCTATCTTCCCATGTATTTCTTGGCCTGCCTCTTCCTACTCTACCTTCAACCCTCATCTCCATCACTTGCTTGGCTTTCCTATCTTCATTCATTCTATTTACGTGTCCATACTACTTCAGCTGGCGTTCCTCTACTACTTCAGTCATTGTCTTCTTTTGTTTTACCTCTTCTCTTATTCTTTCATTTCTTATTCTGTCTCTTCGAGTTTTCCCCACTGTTCTTCTAAGTTATTTCATCTCTATTGCTTGAAATTTACTTAGATGTTTATCTTGGAGTGCTAAGCTTTCTGTGCCATAGCCCATGATGGGAACTACAATTGAGTTGTAGAGTTGCATTTTTGTTTTTGTACTGATCTCTCTTTTTCCCACTAAAGTATTATTCATTTGATAATATGCTGATGCTGCCTTCTTTGTCCTATTCATTATCTCTTAATCAATTTTCCCACTGCTACTTATGATAGTTCCTAAGTATTCATATGTTTCTACTTTCTCTAGTTGTTTCCCTTCGCATATTATATTCAGGGCTTCATTTTCCTTGTCCTCTTTAGTTACCCGCATGATCTTATCTTTTCTATATTAATCTTCATGCCTTTCCTTTTAAGTTCTTCATACCATTCTTCCACTGCTTGCTGAAGTCTCTCAGGTGTATCTGATATCAGTACGATATCATCGGCATATAATAGTGCTTGGATATATACTGGCCTTAATCTCCACATACCTATTTTCGTTCTGTGTGTTCGTCGTTTGCATATTTTAGCAATTTCGTCTAAAAAGACGTTAAATAGGATTGGACTGAGGCTGTCTCCTTGTTTTATGTCTTTCTCAATGTCAAATTCACCTGAGTGTTCGCCATCTACTCTAATTGTTCCTACAGGATTATTATATACAATTTTTATTGCATTCAATAATCTTACTGGTACTTTCTTTGCCTCCAATGCTTCCCATACATATTGCCTAGAGAATGAATCAAAAGCAGCTTTTAGGTATATAAAAGCTAGATATGTGTTCTTGTTCTTGGCAATTCTTTTTTCCATAATCGTTCTTATAGTATACGTATATATGATCTTGTGTTTGCCTTTTAGGGCGGAATGCTGCCTGCTCCTCCTCCATATCTTCCTCCACCACTTTTCTGAGACGTCTTTCTAGTATCCTTGTGTATAATTTATAAGCGACTGATGAGAGGCATATTGCTCTGTAGTTATTACAGTCATAGCTACTGCCCTTCTTATGTAATGGGATAATGATATTTTTCCTCCATTCATTTGGTATTTTGTTTTCCTTCCATATTCTTTGAAACATCTTGGTTAAATTCTTAACTACTTCCATACCTCCATATTTTATTAATTCTGGATTTATTCCATCTGATCCTGCTGCTTTTCCTGTCTTCATCAGTTCCATTGCTATTTGTAATTCATCTTCCTTTATTTCCCCTTCTATATCTGAGTCTTGTACCTCCATGTATGGTCCATATATCACCCCTACCTCCTCTGGGTTATTTTCTTTCTGGAATTTTTCACCATAGTGTTTCCGCCATACATCCAACACATCCTTTTATTCTGTGATCAATTTATCACCATCTTTAATGGTTCTTATTGTTTTTCCATACTTTCCTCTCAAGTTCTTTACAACTTTCCAAAATTGCCTTGTATTCTTTTCTCTAGCTTTCTCTTCAACCATATTTTCAAATTTTCCCCATGATGTTATTTTAGCTTCCTTCCCTATTTCCTTGACTTCATTTCTTTTTTCAATGTATTTCCTTCTATCTTCTTCTGTCTGAGACATAATATATTTTTACCATGCTTCCTTTTTGTTTTTTTTTACTTTTTGTTTCACTTCTTCATTCCACCAAGATGTTTTCTTTTTTCTTGTATCTACTATTTTCTTTCCGCATATTTCTTCTGCAGATTTTATGAGTGTCTTTTTAAATCTCTTCCAAATTTCTTCTATCTCTAGTTGTTCTACATCTGGTCCTTCTGTCAGTCTGGCTGTTACCTGTTCTTTATACTCTTCCTTCTTCTCTTTTTTCTGTAACTCATTTATCTTAATTGTTTGGTATTTTTTCATCCTGGGCTTTGGTGGTCTCGTGAAGCGTGTGTCCACTATTAGTAATCTATGGTCTGTACCCAGTTCAGCACCTCTTATAACTTTAACATCCATTATGTTTCTCCTAATACTACTGGTATATATTATGTAGTCTATTATGCTTTTAGCATTTCTTCCTTCAGCCTGGAAGGTTATTTTATGTACTTCCTTATGTGGGAAGAAGGAGTTTCCCAGAAGCAACTGATTTCCTACACAAAACTCCAGTAATCTGTTGCCATTCTTATTCAATGTCTTTTCTCCCCCGTAGCTTCCCATACTACCATGGGCTACCTTCGTATCCTTACCTGTTCTTGCATTGATGAAAAAACGAAATGTCAAAAAACACATTGTAGTGTTAATTTTTCATGTTTTTGAAAGGTGTGTGATGCATTTTGTTAACATGTTTTGTCACGAAATAATGCGAAATGAACTGCAAAGTGCGAAACAAACTCTTAAACACGAAATGTAGGGTTTATTTACCGACGCGACACCTTCTGAGGTCTGAATTATCCTGAGAGTTATGCAATTTCCGGAAAATTTATTAATTCTGCTGTTAATATTGGAGAAGCAAAAATGGACTCTTTTATACAGAAATAAACTTAATACTCTGATAACTACATAAATGTGCTATTAGAAGTGAAATGTTAATTTTGTGTATTAAGTGTAGTTTTTAAATCAAATTTATGATTATATTCACAATTTAAATACCGACATTTTGCTTTTATATTTACCAAAATTATGTGCCTCTAGTAATAGCATTTCAAAGTTAGTTTTACATGAGGATTAATATCTTAGTTTTTATCTATTTAACCCTTCTCTTACCTCGAGTAACATCATTAAGCAAATGAAATTGCAGGAATGTGCATAAATCCTTTATGTTATTTTCGCCCTCAAAATTCATTCATTGTAGTTTAAAACAAAGTTCATATGATCAGCACAGATACGACTGAAGAGAGTATATAGGCACATAACATAATGTATATTTAATTGCTAAATATGCAAGCAACATCCACATCGAGGTATCATTGAGATGCACTGAAACATAGAAACAAATTCCTTTCATTTGTATCAGGTGTGCATTGAAAAATATCCCGAAATTTGTAACAAAGCGTGTTATATATGATTAATAATAACATATTTTATGTATTGAACGAGTACATGGAAACCCCCTTAAAATGACCTCTGGTTGCCATTTTTGAGAGCTCAAAGTTCTAAATATATGAAATACGCGTATCTTATCGTTAGGGAGGCAAATTTATGGTAAATAAAAACTGAGGAGAGCGGTAAATAAAATGTTAGATGAGCGGTATATACCAGCGGTGAAAAAAAATTCGCACACACTTTTTCATTATGGGAGGAAACAACATGCAAAAGAGCTATAAATTGATAAACTACTTTATTTTTATATACTGTACACATACTATACTACATGCTATACACAAGTACTTAGCTGTCCAACCAAAAAGAAAACATCAACACAAAATCACTTATTTCTAAATTGCATGTCTCAAGTGATTTATTCATTGTATGTATTTAAAGGATATCCTGCTGTCCAACAATAAAATAATCACTACTGCACATACACAAACACATGTTGAAAATCACATGATGATAAACAAAATTCATTCATGACTGAACACAAATGACACCATTGTTTCTCTTGATGTGCGGAAACAGACTAATCTTATCGCTGCTACAGCTAGCAAGTTCAATGAAACTGGAAGTTGAGTAGACATTCGGGGGAAGAAATTAATGCAGCTTGACAGGGAGCGAAGTTTTCGAACTGAGATTATGTGCATGGGAAATCCCAATTTGCAGCGTCTTCCTGATGTGATCGAAGATAGAATGTTCTTCAGCTGCAAGTGGTAGGAAACTTTAGGCAAACGTTTCGTTACAAATGCACAGTTTGCGCGCACAACCTCGATTGCCGGTTTTGGCGTGTTTTCTACTTAATGTGATGATATTTCACGGTTATTTCGCGAAAAAGCGTTCATTTCGTGGGAAAGCACACATTTCGCATTACTTCGCGAATAAAACTCATTCATATTTCATCATTGGGGGTGTAGTTACGTGCAGAATGTTTAAAATTGCATCTTTGTTTCACATTTCGCGATTTCGCGCATCGCGAAAATTCAATGTCCCTACTTATCGTGTATAGAGTTCCCCTACAAAGCAGCTATGTCCTATCCACCTTTATATTTCCAGCCCTTCCCGAAAAAAAAAAATCCTGCGTACCCCAGGGACTGAATCTACAGTAGAATGCGAACCACTATGGGTCTCCACCATGTATGGAACCCGGGAACCGGGACCCCTTGATTACAAGGCCACGACGTTATCACTGTTGACATATGTGGGAAGACCCCCACAGTGGATCATATCCAACTTTGCACTGTAGTCCCAGACTTGATTAGCCTATCTGAGTATAGGGACTCAAAACAAACTATTTTACATTACATTTTGACTTTATGTAGTAGTCCTGCATATCTGCGGTGATGTTACATGAAACTACACATCTTTTCAATTATTCTAATCATGTATTTCTGCCATAACTTGTGCCACACAAGTTTAAAACTCACGAGTATTATGGACTATTGGCTCAGAAACTAGTGGAATAAATATTATGCAAACAACGGGATGTAACATTCATTTTTTACTCACGATTCCAACCTAGAGCACAGGTGCGGCGCCAGGGGGTGCGAAGGAGTGCATGCGCACCCCTTAATTTTCTTCCGCACCTCTCTACACCCCCCCTTGTAAAAACCTATTTTAAACCGAAAACACTGTTAACTCTTGCGGTGTCATCCCACGTTATGACTTATTAAAACCATGTCGTCATATTAAATGTAGAATATTAGATACTGAAGTTAGACGGATATTAGGTATTGTATGCAACATGCACGCCCTTGATAGTGAGCTGTGGGTGAGGAATGTTCCGGCACCGGATATTCATCGTCAACTCGTGGAAGTGTATGGTGAGAGTGTTACCAGTAGACAACATGTTGCTAAATGGTGTACATCATTTCACGTACTACCGGCCAGGCATGTTAAGTGAAGGTGTCCTCTTCATTCATGACAATGCAAGAGCTCACATGGCCCGCCAGACTCAACAGTTGCTGCAACGTTTCAGGTGGGAAGTGTGGAACCACCCCTATACAAGCCGGACTTGGCCCCCAGTGATTATTCCCACCTTTTTCCTCAGCTGAAAGCGCACTTGTCTGGAACACGGTTTTCGTTCGACGATGACGTCCAAGCAGCTGCCACGAAGTGGTTCAATGAGCAGGGACATGATTTCTACCAAGACGGCATCAACAAGTTGGTCCAGCGGTCTGATAAATGTCTCAATCGCCTTAGCAATTACGTGGATAAGTGATGTATGTGTAGCCTTATTAAAAAGTGATTTGTATGTAGCCTTCTTAGAATACATCATCATTTCATACCAAGTCACACTGTGATTTTTTCATTTGTTGTTGTAACCTTTTTTTCTGATCCATCCACATAGTAACAAATCACGTTTCACGTTTTCTTTAATTTCAACATCGTACCCCCTAAATTTCATTCCTCACCCCCTCAGCACCCCTAGAAGTTCAATCCTGACGACGCCACTGCTAGGACACTAAACAGATAGGCAAGTATGTAGGCCTGTCATCGCACTGTTATGGTTTCCATAAAAATGAACAATCCAATGGAATTTCATTGACAAAAAAACTCCAGATATTTTGTAGGTAAAATATCTGAATCATCACTTCCTTGTTTCAATTCAGTGCAGTCGGACACCTCACCTCACCGAGAACAAGATACCATACTGTAACTAATCTGACTTCCATGTTCTAGAGATTAGAGCATCGTTTTTCAAAAATAGTGTTCCAGGGCTGGAAAAGATGGTCATTTCCACGGTAAACCGAACGATCAGAAATGTGGGGGCAAGTGAATGAGCAAAGAACACAAAAACCTATTCTTTCAAGGGGTCACGGGTTCGATCCCCTCCTTTGAGGCACATTGCACAGTCCAAATTTAAACTGTACATTCTGTCCCAGGCATCTCTGGAGCTGGCGAACGAAAGCAAGTCTCTGCGCAAGTAGTGACACGATACGGCGCCAATAAACACGTGAGAGGGAACGGGATTGCGTGGAGGGGGAAGATATTGAAGTTACCAGACTTCGCTACAGCATGTACTGCTTCGCTCTGCTCACTCGATTTCCCTCCTTCTCTTCCGCTAGGCGCGGCCTTGCTCCAGAGATAGATGGGACAGGGTATAGGCCCAGTTCTGATTAGCCTATCTTGAGCATAAAGTGGATTTAAATCAAAATCAAGGAAATATTCTCGAACCAGTTAAACTTGGTGAGAGAAGACGGAACATTTGAGTCTTCAAAACTATTAGACATAATAATATATAAAAAAATCTGGATGACTGGAGGGGCTATCGCCCCCTGGACCCGCACCTGATTCAGAGCTTGCTTATTTAGTTTCACCAGAAATTTAAAATGTGCAATCAATATGTTTCTAGAAGTTACATATTTGTTCAATTTTCATCAGCAAATGTTTATGTACAGTCACCTGCAACAAAAATGGGACACCTAGATCCTGAAATGCTCGCTACCCGTGCAAGGCGTTATGTGTATTGCATAACTCTAAGGCGGTAGCAGAACTTGTCATGGAAAATTTTATACTAAAATTCACTAATCGCCGTAGAATTAGCCAACACACGGAAACAAGCATTTCAAGATCTACACAGAAAAAACTGGTTTGTTTGGAATTACCAAAACAGTTTTGTTGAGCTGTTTGGTTTGCTTTTTGTTTCCGATAACCAAATGTTGGTTGTAATTACTAAAGCATTTTGTTTAAGAATATCAAAAAAATTGGTCAGACGAAATATGGTACTCGTAAACAAAATGATACATATATAAGTAAAGAGAAACAAAATGTTTGGTGAAATTTACTATAAGTGCGTGAGCGTGCTTTCGAATTTGAGATAACGATTGTCCAGTTTTTCGAGTGTACTATGAAAGTCCCTTGTCGAAAATTGAGACTCTTGTAGATAGATAATTACTCGAAGCGAGTCTTCATGTTGTTGTGTAACCTAATATGCTAAATACTGATGTTTCCTACATCGGCCGCTAGATGGTACTGCGAATAATGTGTAGAAGAAACATAAGTTCTTGTACAACAAATAATGGTACATTTCATTGTAATCATAGTGAAAAATTGTGGTTCAACACCGTTCAAAAGATGTGTGAACATTAAAGCTACAAGATAGAAAAGCAAATGTAGTGCAGTGATAAAAAGTGAATCTTCCAGGACCAACCTTTTGGATTCTAGACTATATAACTAGAAGCTAAGTGTGGCGAAGAGAGACAAACACGCTCCAAGAACGGTTAGTTCATGTGAACTATCTGTTCTGATCATTCTAAATGTGTAATTTGACTTATTTGAGATCAGTTAGTTTGTACAGGTACAAACTATATCCAGCCTAGCTAATATTAGGCATATTAAATAATTTTGGTAACCTAATATAAAAACATTTGGTAAGAATGCAAATTCGGTAATTTCGACTAAATTATTTGGTTTCCTAAACAAATGGTCTACATTTTGTTACATTTACCAAATTAATATTTCGTGTTGGTAACCAAAAAATTGTTTACGACAAACAAATAGAACTTGACCAAATCTTGGGCTTCCCCGATATGCGCAGTGGTAGCGTCGCAGGCGCGGCTCGTGCATAATTTTCCTGGGGGTTCACCAAAATTATGCAAAGTGGACTTATCTAAACCTTTTGAGACACTACACGCTTTTGTTCGTAGAGATAGTACTGGGAAAATTATCAAATTTTGGCCGGTAGATTACTGACAAAGTTAATTTGCTTTATGTTCAGATAACAGTGACAGCACCAAGGAGTGTGTGTGTAGGGGGCGATCATTTTAATTTAAGATTTTCGTATGGTATTGTATTTAGGGGTATCTCAGAATTCAGAAAATATTCTCACCTCAATTTTGCCTCTTCCACTCTTGCCAACTCTTTTCTGGTCCCACCACTGTCAAATAGACTATATTATTGGAACTGGATCCTGAACCTACAGTTAAAAAATACAAATCTCTGCCTGCTAAAATGAGTATGTATCAGTAATCGAACCCAAGACCCCTTGATTACAAGATAATTCTTATATAACTATTCGCGACGCCAAGGATCCCGGGTTCGAATCCCGGTCGGGCTTGGTTGTTTGTGAATGTCCATTCATCAATTTCATCATTTCATCACTCATCCCCATCTTCGCAAATTAGCCAAGAGGCACAAAACGCGAAGTAAAATAAAGTAAATCAATCAATTATATAACTATTCGAAAGTATATCGCTAAATCAAAGCGATTAGATTCTATTCTATGCAATATGTTAACTTCTCGCACAGCAACAACTACACTCCTTCCAATACACAATCCACCTCACTTCACTCAACGTATCACTATGCCATATATATTTCAATCACCAGCCATGCACTTCAAAACAAACTAACAAGTATGGAGACAATGACACGTAACAAAGTCAAATGCGCGCGTCCCTTCGAACACCCTCTCGCGCTAGAGTATAACTGATCGCACGAAACCCAAACAACTTTTTGGTCGTCTTCTGACGTAAGTGCGAAATGCCTTCATTGTTAGGTTAGGCTTGAATAAATTGCAAATATTACATTTTTGGTCAAGCACGGTAAGCCCCGAAAATTGAGTGTATATATTCTAAGACAACTAAACCTAAAAAGCGTAACATGTCAACGAAAGCATTTAGTCTGACGTAAGAAGACCAAAAGGTTGTTTAAGTCTTGTCCGATAAGCAACCCCTCGCCCTCGCGCTATTTTTGAATTTTCGGCTCCTACCACCTGAAGTGTTTCCATCTTAAAGGTGAAAACTCTGAATGTGTAGGCAAGTTGTTTTCTATCATATTTATCTTATTTGTCCCATCATCTTTACTTCTAGCTTTCGTTCGGTGTTACCTCTACATTTATATTACACCCTCTTCATTAAACTAATAAGTCTTGTAAAAAATAAAAATACAAAGAGAATGCCAAATGAATTCAAATTGAAACACATAGTGCAACACTGGAAGAGAGAAGAGCGTGATTCACTCCAGCTCGCTGGTGATCCTACGAACTGCGCATGTCCGTTTTGACGAGACGGCCTTCCTCCAGTCTCAGACTGCATGTATTTTCGCCATATGTACGCGTCGAGCTTCTGCTAGCCGTCCTAAGCTTTTAGCATGGTAGGGTTTGGCTTGCGGAGGTTCAGCGGAGACTTTGCACGAAACGGAACTAGAGGGGAGCTGAGTGGCTCTGGCCCGCGGTTTCTCCTTTTCACTAAGAGAATTTGGCACTCTACGCTTATGAACTTCTCAGTTATTGTTTATTTTGTATATTACTGGGGGTTCATTGCACATTTGCGCTATACAGCCAACCGCGCCTGTAGCGTCGTCGCCTTGTACTCAAGGGGTCCCGGGTTCGTTAACCGGTGGAGGCACATATTGGTTCGGATCCCACTTTAAGCTGTAGGTCCAGTCCCAATTAGCCTTACTGTGCATAAAGTGGACTTAAAACACCAAATCAATCAATCAATTGACCAAATCTTTTGGTACTGGTGAACAATTGTTTGGTTGATGACTATTTAAACAAACGAATTGTTCACCTCTACCATTTTTTTTGGTTAATCCAAAAGGTGTCAAATTTTTATTGTCGCTGACTGTACATAAAAAATCCGGATTGTAGTTACGCATTTATCTCGGTACAAAAAAATATGTTTTCCCTGATTCACTGGTATCCGAACGAGTAAGGAAGCTAACCAGATTAGCAAATACTGAAGGGGTGACCAACTAGCTATTGTTTCTTCATCTTGGCACCACTTTCCACCTACGTCAGCAAGTCAACATAAAAAGTCACCGAGTCATACCTCACGTGTTACATAAATCTCCATGTTTAGGTTTTGCCTTGCACCTGGTGACCAGAAACAACTGATGTTTTCATGTTTATTCTTGTCTCGGAGCGCGTGTTTCTGCGATACAACAGCCATTGATAAGCATGCGTGGCGTATTAACAACTAAACTGCGATAAGGTACTGGACGTGCTTGGCTCATTACAGGAGTCATACAGTGCCATTGGATTGCAAAGAAGAACAAGAGAAGAACAAAGTCATATGTTTATGGTGAAGGGTGCTTATTAGTGTCAAATGCCGATATGTTGTACTTAAGGGTTGCTTTTCCACTTTTGCAATTCGCACGGTGCATCAGGTATCTTCTTGTTTTGAATTTTACAAAGAAATATTAGCAAGTTGAAGGCAACAGCCTTCGCTAACTTCAAAGGAGAAGTCAAGGTAAAGGACGGAATTATTTCTATTTTTCCAAGGTTCTTACATGAGAGTGGGTCAATAAGGTACTGTGTGCGTTCAAAATGTCCCTGAGGCGTTCACTTTTTACGCATGTTGAAACAAAAAAATATCTGCGGCACACAACTTAAGTAGTTTTCAGACCGAAGCGACAAGCTACACGAGCCTATTCAGTCCAAGGGAGCTTTCAGACCGAAGCGACAAGTGACACGCGACACGCTTGAAGATTTCACCAACCGATTGCAGGCTTGTGCTCTCTGTCATGTCGCTAAGGTGTGGAACGTTGTTGATTGGTTTGTTCCCGAGCGACACGTGTCGCTTCGGTATGAAATCTCATCTAAAGCAAAACATTCACTGCTCATTCGCCAACAACAAACCGAGGCGGCATGATGTACGGTATAGTTGAAGTCCTGATTCGAACGCCGGTTCGGTATCTTTGACATAGCTCGAGAGGAAGCCGATCAGACGCGTATCTGGTTTCGAACCAGCACCTGTTTTTCTGAGAAGTGCTGTTGTCAGTTTTACCTGCAGCATTTAGACATCCAACACTGCGATGACGTTCCACTCGCAACTTGTCCACATAGTGTGTGTCTGTGTGTGTGTGTGTATACATACATTAGGGCTGAGCCAATACCGATTGGTTGGAATTCATTTACCGATACTTTTCGGGCAGTGTGGTTGGTCTCTCACGAGCTCCGCAAGAATGCCGCATGACAATTCACTTAGTCTAATTATCATGGAACTTTGCAAAATTCGAAGCTCCTTTTTATGTTGCACCAGTTTGTGTCAAAGAACTGAGTTTTGTGATTACATAACATGTAGAGGTAAAGGTGGTATTATGAGCCCCCATTTTGTTTTGTATTTTTTAAAATTTGATTTTTAACTTTTTTGTTCAGATTCTTATGATAACTTTAACTACAACATTTCATACAACTATTGTTAAAATATAAACCAATTTGAGAAACTTTAAGGATATGAAAAAAAATAAAATACAAAACAAGTCATTTTTTGGAAAAAAAGTTTTGTGCTGGTAATATGAGCCCCTATGAAAAAATAATAGAATAACTGGTTTAGAAAAGTATATGACAAATTAAATCATACAAACAACATTTTATTCATTACAAAACCTTAAAAAAATATTATGATGTGAAATATCATAAAAGAGTTCTTAACAAAATCATTGAAAAAATCATTACAAAACCAATGGAAAGGGTCATTAAGAAACCATTTAAAAAGTTTTATTTTCTTTTTTTGTAATGTCTATTTACAAAAGTCGCAAATGTAAATATCCTTCTCGCATCCAGCGCAGTCGTTGTGTGCCCACATTTCACAGATGAGACATTGCACCCACAGTTCTCCTCGGTTATCATCCGAAAATAGACCCTCGCAGAACAGACAAACTGCTTCTTCATCACCGGGATATTCCATTCCGATTGGTGTTTCTAAGACAGATTCCCCAGAATCGATATCTGATTCACAGTATCCCTTATCTGAATCTTGATGAAGCTTCGGTTTCACTGCATGCTTTGTTTTAGGTTCTGTTTGTTCAGTAGGCTGTTGATCATCTCTTTTCTTTTTATCCTTCAGTTGTCTCTTCCCTTCAGCTGAGTCTGACCTCTTTCTTTTTTCTCCAGTAGCCAACAAAGCATCTTTGTACGGAGACGATGTAATCAAAGCTGCCTTGGAGGGTTTAGGACCTTTGTTAGTCACTTTCCTCTTTGGTTCACGAACAGACCAGATATCTTTTGGAGACACAGTGTGTCCCTTAATCTTCTTCTCCTTATCTTTACACAGACCGGAAGGCCCTGCCCATGCCAAATCTTCAGCAGCTGGTTGGAATCTTGTTACTTGCACATTCTCCAAAACTGGTGAACTTGCAGTTCCAGCGCCGTTTGATTCTACACTTTTCGTCGCAGATGCATTTTGATTATCTTCTTGTGGAGTTTTGGTACCTGTGTTTTGTCCTCTTACTGCATTGTTGGAGGATTTAGGTATTTTCCCTTTGCCTTTCCGCAGAGTTTCCAAATCCAGTACCTCTTGAGAGGAAGGTGCAAAGTCCACAGCAGAAAAAACATTCCGGTTACATGGATATAATCCTGTAACCTGAAACCCATTCACAGCAATGGATCCGGTCTGGCAAGTCAAATAAGCCTTTCCCAATAGTTCGGCAATATCATAGGGTCCAACAGGTCTCTCACTGTGAAGCATTCACTTGCGTATGTTTTCACTGTAGTGATGTTTCAAAGCGCCAAGAAATGTTTTGTCAAGAGGCTGCAGTTTATGCGATGTGTGTGGGGGTAAACTTACAATGGATATGCCATTTTCTCGAGCAAGATTCACAATGTCAATGTTTTTGGTGTGGGAGTTGTGGCCATCTAGAATAAGGAGCACAGGGTCATTTTTTGAGGGTTTAGTTTTGTCAATAAAGTGCGTTAGCCAGTCTGTGAAAATATTTGCTTGTATCCAACCGGACGGATGACATCTACCAATTGCCCCCGGTGGAGCGCCTTTCATGAGAAGCTCAGACATATTTTTCCTGGGAAAAATGAAGATAGGAGGTACAAAAGTTCCCCCTGCACTCATGCAGCAGACTACTGTCACGAGAGAGCCCCGTTCAGCAGAACTTAGAGCTCCCACTTGTCTTTTTCCTCTCAACCCAATGATTCGAGGGATTCTGCTTTGAACGACTGATATTTCTGTCTCGTCGACATTAAATATTCTATCTGCCGAGTAGTTGTGTTTGGCGTACTCGGCTTCCAGGATATCAAAGAAATTGTCGACTGCCTCTTTGTTAAAGCCATTTGCTCTTGAGAACGATGTCGCAGCAGGTTTCAAAAGAGATAAAACATTGTTATGACGATTCATGAAGTGGTCGAACCAAGCTCTATTAGCTAACCCCTCTTCTGTGAATGGATGATTAATTCCATTTCTTTCACACAGTTGGTAAGCTACTCTGCGAACATCTTGTCTGGTAAGACCATAGAATTTACTTTCCATGATAAGTAAATACTCGACTAATTCACTTTCCAGCTCCTCGCCCATTATAGGTTTTCTCCCTAATTTTGTTAAAGCGGCTTCTTCCGGTGGTTTGTCAACTCGAACAAGTCTTTGAAGAGTAGGTCTTGGAACAACAAACATTTTTAATGCCTTTTTCAATCCCATATCTTTGTTTCTTACAGCCTTGATCGCCTTAACCATATCTTCAGTATTCCAGTTTTTTCTTTTGGTCTTGTTTTTTGGACCTAGCACTTTTCGTGGCATCTGAAAAGACAAAGTTGAAAACACTCCTGTAGTGTATATAATATGAGCCCCTTAAAATTTGGGGGCTCATATACCAAGCACGATGGGGGCTCATTTTACAACCCTCGCCATATTGGAATTGAAACAAGCATAACGAATCTTTGTTACTTGCAAAATTACATAGTATCTACACAAAAACAATCTTTTAAACATGCTTTATCCAATGCAATAATGCACTAGGATGAGTTTAAATGAATAAGTACTGCAATTAAAAGCAAAACACTTACCTTTCAAAGTTTTTCAGATCGAGAAAACAAAAAGAACACGTTCACTCATAAACTATCAGCTGCAACTGAACGAGAACTCTCTGGCGGCAAAAGGCGTTACTAAATTAGCAGTTCAAATCATCACCACCAGGCTGAGGTCACTCCATGAACAGATATTGGGGGGGCTCATAATATATGAATGGCTCATAATACCACATTTACCTCTAATATTTTGTCTTGAATATTTCAAGGCCAAAAACAAGATTTTCTTTTTAACTAAATCTGTCTCTTTGCAAATCGATAACAACATTAATTAATTAAATACCAATACTTCTTCAGAGCACCATGTTCTTTAATAATTCTATGAATGACATGATTCTACATTAGCATACAATGTTAACTGAACATTATTTATCGTCTAATGTTTTTATTTTTGTAACTATACTTATTCTAACACCACGTTTCGAGAAATCACCTCTTTTCTTTTCTTCAGGTGAAGAAATTTCTTTCTTTTGACCGGTGGTGGGATTCTAACTTACGACAGATCTGTGATTGTAGTACAGACCATGTTGTTTACTGTGTTCCAATCTTTCCTTTGTGCATTTGATTCGGCGTCCTCTTGCCTTAGTGCCCGCCCCCTTCTGCGAAGATACACTTTCCAGTCTGTTACTAAACACCTATGAAACACATTAACATTCCAAATCTTGTCACCCGAAGGACAGCCTGTCGAGACACCACATCTTCATTTTTTTTTTTCATGAAACACTGGACACACTCGATTTGGTAATAACTATTTCATGCAGCAAATTACTGAAACGTGATGGGCACTTAGGAACTTGATCAACTATGGCGTGATGAACGTGAGGTACAACTCTGCAATATTCACTCTTGGCGAAGATCCTAGCGAATGACGCTGCTAAAGCTTAATTATTTTCTGTAATTACAACTTCTTATAAATTGATTCGTAAGGTGAGATCCGGGTTTGACAGAGGGTGGTTTTCTTGGCGAAATTACTTCTCGTATCCTTCAAAATTAATTCCAATTTGTCGATTAACATAGAATAAGTGAAACCAAGTGATTGAAAAAATCTCAACAGGTACGGAAGAGTTGGTCCCATCCTTTCTCGTAGAATAGAATAGAATAGAATTTATTTCCAGTATGAGCCTTTACAGCTATACATACCATACAAATGAAAAATTTTCGTGTACTTTCCCTACACCATTCCTCCTTTTTAGTCTGCTTCCACCTTCACCACTGCTTGGGAGTTCACAAACACTATTTCATTTGAAATCTTTCCCTATACTTGCCCTGGTACCTGAGTGGTTCCTAAATATTCTCAAATTTATTTATTAATTTATTTATTTAGTACCCCTCCCCCCTTTCACACATGTTCGCTATCCCCACTGAGCTTCTTTGATCTCATTATCCAGGCGTTGTGTAGGAAAGTTCCCAGATTCCTTATTTGCGCATCCACCCCTCTCGGTATCTCCCTCCTAATAACGCTTGTCATTATATTCTCAATGTTGTCTTCATTTATTTCCCTGATATATTTTTGTCTTGCCTACCCTGTTTCTTTACACAGGAGGAGAATGTGAAATTTCGTCTCGTCTTCGCCGCATAACGGGCATTCTACGCTCCCGTCCTCCCGCTTAAGTCTAACTTGTGCCCATCCCCCCAGTCTGAACCAGGCCAATCCTGACCTTTCTTTTGCCCCACACAAATCTACGTAGTTCCTCCTTCCCCATTCTCGATCCGTATCCACTATTTTCGCCGATGTTAACGATATTTTTGCGTCGCATTCTGCCAAAATTTTCTGTTTGGTAATATCTTCCAGCCTGGCACGTATGGCCCCTAGCATCTGCGTATCAATTCTCCCCTCTATTCCCTCTTCCCACACCCATCCTAGCCCTATACTGTATAATTCCGTCTTTATTTTTGCTACCCATTGCCTCCCATTACCTCCCCTTATCTGTGATTGTTCACAGAGTTTCTTCAAATTTCCCCCCTCCATGGTGATCAGTTTTGCCCAGTATTTAATGCTCCTCATTTTGGCATCCACTTCCTCTCTTAATTTTCCAATTTCCCTAAGTGCCCCACATGTTGCCGTACCCCTCCCTACTCCTAGCCCTTGTTTTAGGAATCTAGACTGTACGACGTTTACGGTTTCCCCTCCCTCCCAGACCCATAATTCGATGCCATAGAATAGTGTTGCCTTAACTGTGGCCTCGTAGACCCCCTCCAGAATTTTGATTGGAATATTTGGTACTTTGTATTTTATTTTTCTTGTTTTTTCTAACGCAAAAATTGCTTTACTTATTCCTGTGTACGTGCCTTGCCCACCTATCCGTCATTGTCATCACCATGCCTAAATAATCGTACTGTTTCACCCTATCGACACTTGCCTCCCCGTATTTCCATTGTTCATCCCTACCAAATACGTACCCGTTCTTAAATACCATTATTTTGGTCTTCTTCATATTTACTCGCATGGCCCATTTCCCGCAATATACGTGTAACGTGTCTAAGCCCCGCGACAGGTTAACCTTGCAGCAACTTTTCGCATATATAGACCCAAATGTGCGCGGAGAAAATAGTTCCGCTGCAATACTGCGAATTTTCTCACTGTCTGTGATATGAACAGCTCAGCGGTTAAGGTAAGATTGGCACGGGGATGCTGAGTGCCGCTCTAGAGTGGATTGATACATAAAACCTGCTGCAAACTTAACCTGTCGCGGGGCTTAGACCGTTCTGTAGACCTGCTGTTGTGTTCGAAATCAGTACCAGGGTCGTCTGCGTATAACAAAAGTGGTACCTTTACGTCGGATATCGTTGGTGGATCCGTGTCCCTCTGCGTTATTTCCTCCACGATATCGTTGATGAAGAGGATAAACAGCAGAGGGGAGAGAACGCACCCCTGCTTCACCCCCAGTATTGATTCATTTGCCCCTGTTACGCCCTCGTTCCCGCACTTCACGCAAAACTTAACTTTTTCATATGCCGCTTGGAGAGCTCTGATCATTCTGGCGGATACCCCAACGTCCCACAATTTTGCCCACAACATTTGCCTGTTAACCGTGTCAAAAGCCTTTTCGAAATCAACGTAGCAGCAATATAATTTCCCCCTTTTGACCCCTAGTTTTTCTTGTATCAATGTCTGCAATAAAAGTACATTGTCTATTGTCTGAAAATTTTTCCGAAATCCAGCTTGCAGAGGAGAAAGAACATCAAAAATTTCGCACCATTTTTGTAATCGTCTATATAATATCTGGCAGTACACTTTGCTCAGTACGGACAGTAATGAGACCCCCTGTAATTGTTAGGATTGCTTTTTTCCCCTTTACCCTTGTAGATGGGGCAAATGATGGTATCCGACCATTTTTCCGGAAACAGCCCCTTCCGGTAGAGCCCATTCATAATTTCCCTGCCCATTTTCGCCATTAGTGAATTTTTATTTGCGCCCTTTATAATCTCAGCGGTTAAGCCATCCCTGCCTGCCGCCTTCCTGTTTTTTAGCGAGTTGATTGCTAGAGAGTATTCATTGTCTGTTAGCTCCTCATCTAGAATTGGTACGAAGGTGCCCAAGTAATTTCCATCGTTCCCAGGTGTATTTATTTCTCCCTCCTTGTTCCCATTGTTCCCTTAAAGTGTCGTTCCCACGTTTCGGGAGTAATCTCCGCCTCCGTGTACTCCTTCCCTGTTAAATTCCGGATTATTCTCCATAGCTGTGCTGCGTCTCGCTGTTGCACGGCCTCCTCTATCACCTTAACCCTTCCCTCCTCCCATTTTCCCATTTCCCTCTCCAGTATCGTAGCGTATAGTTTCCGCTGTGTCACATACGATACTCTATTTGCCTCGTTGCTGAGTAAATTATTTTGAATTTTTTCAGAGCCTGTATCATTGCTTTTTTCTGAATTTTGCATGCATCATTATACCATCCTCCCTTTTGAGTTTTCCCTCCCCCCGCTCATCCTGTACCATGTGCCTGGCTGCCCTCTCAATGCAATGGTAGTATAATTTTAATGCTTGAAGTACATCCCCCTCGGTTAGTAAATTCAACATTTGGTTCGTAGTATGGTAACGACGCTAGTGCCATCTATCGCTTGGTACTGCGCACCAGCATTATGTGGACTTTCTTTTCTTTTGGGATGGACAATCATTAATTGGCGCGTTGCACAGAACATTCCAGACATGTGAATAAATAGCCTTCCAAACCGTGCAAACACTTTTCAACTAACACTAAAAGCAAAACAATGAACATTTCGAGCAAAAAGAAATCGTGTAACATCCATAGCGTGTAGGAAGTAACAGGCAAAACACCGTTATTGATCGAAACTGGTCGTTGACAAGTTTCTTTTTCAAAGCTCAAAGCTTCTACAACATTGTTTCAACTGCACACAAATATTATTTTCTTCCCTATAACTTATTCCTAATTTTACTGTTTTAAGATGCAATTGACACATTTATGTTGGCAGGGGAAAAAAGACCAACACAAGTTAATATTTCTATGGAATAGTAATTTCAAAATTCTCACTTCTTGGAATGTCAAGTGATTTGTTGACAAGCTATGTAACAATGGCGGGATTTGAATGAAATAGAAAGGTCTTTCTTTAGTTTTCACAACAATTGTACAAAAATAGTATAAGATTGAAAAGCAATATGAAAATAACACATGAAAAAGAAAATGAGAAATTACAATGTTGTATTACAACGAACAGGTTCTGATCACTGATGTGCGTCTACGCGTAAACAACGATAGCCTACATTCTACACGTAGACTATTTTATACACGTAGATAACGTAATCTATGTAAATAACAAGGCGAAAGGTAATAACTTAGTAAAGGGCGCCGTGGAATTAAAAGAAAATTATATTGCGTATCAGTTGCTGATATGTGAAAAGAACTTTTCATACTCTTTCTTCCAAATTCGAACAATTTGTCACCTAGGAAGACATCTAATGTAGGAAATATTCTAGTGTTTTATGGGAAAAAGACCACTCTTGCCTCACGACTGCCATCTGTTGTTGTTTTTTGCATACTGTTTATCTTCTTCCATAGTTGATCATAGAAAAGAAAAAAAAATGTTGTAAATAGGATTCTCTTCATTTCGTTAGGAACCAGTATAGCTGGAAATGTTACTTTCCTTTCATAAAACCCTTGAAATTAATTTTAATGCACTTTAGATTGTCTACGTAACTACAATCCAATGTAATTTACGCGTAGATTACGTGTAGACAACGCATGTAGACGTAAACTTATAGTCTACGGCACATCACTGGTTCTGATCCACGCCAAATAAATAAACTCTTCACCCCACGGTAAGTAAGCGGAGAAAAACATTTGCAAGCTCGTAATATTTTGTTGGAGGAAGGACACGACAGCCATATCTTACACCTCACATTAAACATTAAAGTAAATAAACATCATCGAACAAGTTTTCCGATAAAACAACACCATAGATGATATTCAGAGAACAACTTCTCCCACAATTAATTGCGCCATATTTCGGGCAAACAGATTAGATCCTGAGTTGAAAACATGCCGGGTAAGCATTGTGCGTATGATCTTTGCCGAAGTGATTCAAGGTATCTCATTGTCGTGATCATGTGATTACCTTTTCCGAAGCCCTGCAGAAACCGTGAAAAGTGTGTTAAGTGCTTAACTGCAAAATTTCTCGCTGTAAGAAAGCTTCTCATACGCTTTCTTTAACACACGCGAATCTGTCCGATTTCTTCCCAGAGTACAGTGGGATCCATAAGTATTGCTCAGCAAACTGCCCATGACTATTTTCGTTGGTTTTTATCTTCATTCTATGTATATTTTAAGGGCTGTTTTTTACGTCTACTGGTTCAAAGGTTGTAAGCAGATTGTTTGGTGTTTGCGTCCGTTCTTGAAGTTCTCATTGCACAAAAGCCAGTGATGTGCGTCTACGCGTAAACAACGATAGTCTACATTCTACACGTAGACTATTTTATACACGTAGATGACGTACTCTATGTTAACAACATGGCAAAAGGTGATAACTTAGCAAAGGGCGCCGTGGAATAAGAAGAATATTATACTGCCTATCAGTTGCTGATGTGAGGAGAACTTTTCATACTCTTTCTTTCAAATTCGAACAATTTCTCACCTAGAAAAAAACCTAACATTGGAAATATTCTAGTGATTTATGGGGAAAATACCACTCTTGCCTCACGACTGCCATCTGTTGTTGTTTCTTGCATACTATTTATCTTCTTCCATAGTTTATGAGAGAAAAGAGAAATTTTGTTGTAAATAGGATTCTTTTCAGTTTGTTAGGAACCAATATAGTTGAAAATGTCACTTTCCTTTCATGAAACCCTTGAAAATTAATTTTAATGCACTTTAGATTGTCTACGTAGTTTATGCAAACTACAACTCAATGTAATCTACGCGTAGATTACGTGTAGACAACGCATGTAGACGTAAACTTATAGTCTACGGCACATCACTGAGATTAGGTGCCAAAATGGCAACATTCATAACACCAAGATGGTGACCCTCAAATCGGACATCATAACATCTGGCGAACTTATGATTGGTCTAGATTCGGTGTAAAGATTTTTCCCTACAAATGGGACTATCAACAACTTCACGTCGTGAAAAAGAAAACACATTGTGGACATCTACTATATGTTCCTCCGCCCCTTACTCGTGTTCTTTTTAATTAAAATGGCGTAGGCAATCTTTCAATTGTGTCACACTTTTAGCAAACAGAAGGAAAGTCCTAACAAGCATAATTGTAACGTTAATTACCGGGAGAAATTAACAACATATTTCTTACCACAGAAGTTAGAGGATTGAAAACAATACACTGTAGTAATAACCCTTCTATCCTTTGTCTCGCTTGTAAACGGGAGAATACAATTCATCCTCTCTTGCACAGAGGGAAAAGATTAATCGCAGACGCTGATTACAAAACCTGATTTATGTGGCTCGTAAAGGAGCATGTCGATAAGTAAAGGTGCAAATAACTCCTTACGGAGGCAGCACGGGGAAGTAGGCCACCTGCTCGAAAACGTCACGCACGTGCTTCGCGCCGAAATGTGAGAATGCAAGTTGTAGTCGGCCATTTTATGACGCATGAAACAAAATGGCCGAGAAGCAGCCTATTAGGTAGACTCATGCCAAGTTTGGACTCCAACACTGGAACCTCGGTGTCATAAGAAATTGAATTAATGATACTTATTTGCTCCAGCCTTTATTGCTCCACCTTATTTTGTAATTTCTCTTGTCATTTATGTTAATTTTGAGGACGGGGGATAGTAGGGGCAAATAGAGAGTACTGAATCATCATTTGGAGCTCGAACCATCATTTGGAGCTCGATCGCCTTAATGGATTTCTCTCGTAAGGCATGAGCAGTGTTGCCAACTCCTTACCCGAAAAAATCACCAAGGTTGTGGCGCTTGTTGTAGCCTTTTATGATGTACATTTTGAGGGCAGAGTTGACAACACTGTGGGTTTACTGTAGCCTTTTATGAGGGGGGTTTATTGCCCTCTGTTTACATCTGGCAACACTACCGTAGATTTTTTGACAGTGTTGTTAACCTACTGGGTTTTTTCACTGTAAATTTTCATCAAAGGACCTGAGAGGTTCATGTATTTTTTATGTCTGGCAATACTGTTGGGGGGCCTAGTGTTGGCAACACTGTGGGTTTACTGTAGCCTTTTATGAGGGGGGTCTATTGCTTTTTTTTTTATATTTGGCAACTCTATTGGATGTTCCTGTTTTGAGGCTTGGGTTTTGCCAACCCATCCGAAGAAAATTCCACTATATGATCTTTCACTGGCTAAGCTAACCTACAAATAGGAATTGGTAACACCGACGAGTCTTGAATTATTATTTGAGGCTCGTCGGTGTTGCCTACCCACTCTACAAAAATTCTACTATATGATATTTTGAAACTTTTGAATGCAACTTATCGTAATTTTCCAACTGTGGGACCAAATGTTTATATATCGTGATTTTTGTAAACCTCTTTCGGGAACAATGTGTCGCACACACACACGTGCGCGCGCGTGCCTGTATTGTGACGCAAGCAAACAAAAAAAAACTTTGCGTGTCATTACAAAAAAAACTTTGACCGTATTCTTAAATAACTAACAAAGACAATGAATCTTTTTGGCTTCCGCAAACAGATCAACATGGAGACTGCACCACCAAATTCCAATAACCTCTTACCTTCCGTATTATCTAAACTCAATGGTTTACTGATTGTTCATCTCAACAGCATTTGGACGAAACTGAATGACGATGTGGGCAAGATGTTTTATGTTTTTAATAACAATTTACATTTCTACGAAATTCCGATCGACGGGAAACTTCAAATCACCGTGAATCCGGAAAACGCAGGCGAAATCAAAATTTCTACCGGCAAGAATATTTTTCGAATCAAGCACGACAAGATGCTTTCTAACATTACGTACGATGTTTCTGCAGGAGATTATCTTTACATGGAACTTCTCGGAGATTACGACAAACTCATTCCTCTCTTCGTAGAATTACGAATCGTCTATCCTATTATAAATAACCGTTAACCAAAAATGCCTAACGACATTTTCGGCAACACCAAGCGTGTAGACCACGCAGAAGAGATTCTCATGTTGGACATTCGAGTTAAGAAGTTGAGGACCGATTTGATCGCTTTGCAGGAAACCTTAAACAAAAGTTTAGAGTCGGAAATCGCTACGCTCCAAACGCAATGTCTCGACCCCATTCTGAAAATCGATTCCGAACTAAAAACGCTGATAAAAAATTATGTCGACGTACCTTCTTACGACAGCGTTCAAAATATACAGTTGAGCGTGGATTCGCTTCAAAATGATTTGGCCAAATTACAGCAATTTCAATCGAAAAATGAAGATTTGGAAAAATTGAAACTCGAAATCGAAGAACGAACTTCCGCAATAGAAAAGAATTTCTCCGAACTTCAAACCGTGGTGAACGATATAGACGCAGAACGCTTGCATGTCGTCGTTTCCAAATTACAAGAAGAATTCACCAGCACGTTGGAAGAAATTAAATCCAAGTTGCAGACTTTGGAAGATACAATGACGAACCTACCATCGTCGGACGAACTGCAGGTCATCGGTAAAAGCGTCGCGAACATAAAAATTCAATTGGAGGCCTATCAAGATTTCGAACACATTCAAACCACCATCGCTACGCTTCAGGCGTCGTTGGAATTGATCAACGAAGAAATTAAAAATATTCACGCTGAAGCGAGAGCGTTGACGAGCATTCAAGACACGTTAAGCACGGTTCAGCAGAAGATCGAATATTTAGAAAATTTAAACGTCGAAACGAATCTCGCTCATTTTCATCACGTACTCGACAACATACAGGGTGACTTGGAATCGTTACGGACGAGCGTGCCTTCGAGCGAAGATTTGGAAAAATTGAAAACGGCGGTGACGGCACTATCCGATTCGAACGACATCAAAAGTTCATTAAGCGATCTCGAGAGTAGGGTGGCCAATCTCCCCACCTCCAAAGAATTGCACGCTTTGAAAAGAAACATATCTCGAATGCTGAAACGACTAGAAACGGAAACGGCGAACGTGGAACAGATTCGAGACGAAATTAGTTCGCTGGTGTCGACGCTGCCCACTTCGCAGAGCGTCGCCGACCTTCACACGCAGTTTACAGAGATGCGAAGGATCGTGAACGATCTTACCGAGAAGAGCTCGAAATTGAATCAAGTCGAGAACCTTCAGAACATTGTCGTCAACATCAGAGATCAAGTTGGAGTGCTGGAATCCACGCAGGAATCGACGCTGGCTTCTTTCGGTGCCAAGTTGCAAGAACTCAACGAAAACTACAAGCAGTTGAACGTGGAAGTGAAAATCAAACCGTCGTTTTCTGCCGTAACGGATACCATAGTCGAGCATTTGCTGCCCATCGAAAATAAACTCGGACAAGTTCACAGTAATCTGCTCGGCGTCGACACTAAATTCGCTAAACTGCATTCTCTGCAAGCCATCGAAATCAACAGCGTACCCAATCAACAAAGAATCTCCACGTTCGTCGAAGGTAACAAACTGTACATGTTGCATCCTTATCATCCGTACTACAAGTTTCTCCTCGATGGCACGATTCAGATAAACGAATTTTCGTACTGGTCTCACGGTAGAAAAGCTAGCGTTCCCACCATGACTTTGATATCGAATCGTGGTGTCCAGAAAGCAGGAAACATTCCTCTGGCACGTTGGAACGAAACGCGCAACATATATGAAATACACGAAGACGAAGATCTCACCGTTTTCGACGTGAGTGCCGGCGATAAGCTGATCATTCAAAACACGAGCGAAGTGCCACCCTCTTTGAATCCCATCACGCTTGTGCTTCTCTTGAAACGTAATCTCTAAAAAAAATGTCTAGGCAAGCCATCGTCGAAGAATTGCATAAACCTGCGCGCCGTAACTACGAACGTTTGGCTGTGGTAACCAAGGGCATCGACGACCTCTGGCAAAGCGACCTCGTGGAGATGAGTAGCGGCAATTTGAAAAACGTACATAAATTGAACAAGGGCAACAAGTACCTCCTCACCGTCATAGACACATTTTCGAAATTCGCATGGGCTCTACCTTTGAAGGCGAAAACGGGAACGTGCGTCACGGAAGCATTCAAATTAATTTTTCGCGAAAGCGGCGGCAGACGACCACGGTTTCTGCAAACGGACAACGGTAAAGAATTTTACAACGCCGTATTCCAAAAGTTTATTCAAAAACACAAGATTCGACATTATTCGAGCTTCAGTCACATCAAAGCCAGCATCGTGGAAAGATTCAATCGAACCTTGAAAACACACATGTGGAAACGATTCACGCTTCGGGGAAATTACAAATGGGTCGACATCCTGCCGGAACTCGTCGACACCTATAATGAAACGGTACACAGAACGATAGGCATGAAGCCAGCTGACGTTGCCAAATCCGACGAGCAGCGTTTAATTTCTACAGTTTACTGTCCAAAATACACACCCACGACAAAAAAAGCTAAATACAAAATTGGAGACCAGGTGAGGATCAGCAAATTCAAACGCACCTTCGAGAAGGGATTCACAAAAAATTGGAGCACGGAACTCTTTACGGTGGTTCGAGTTCTACCTGGAAACCGACACACGTATATAATAAAAGATAGTAGCGGCGAGATTTTGAAAGGAAGATTTTACGAAGAGGAACTCTCTAAAACAAAACACCCCGACACGTACCTCATCGAGAAAGTATTGCGTAGGAAAGGTGACAAACTTTTGGTCAAATGGCTGGGACTTCCGGAAAAGAGTTGGATCGACGCGAACAAAGTGATCTTGTGAGTACGTGGAACGTGGTGAAGCGTCTACCGGATCCGGAAAGTCAAACGAAGAAAAAGAACGGCGAGTTGCTTCCCGACAGCATCCGCTGTCTGATCGTAGGTCCTTCGGGGTGTGGGAAAACGACACTGCTCGTGGACAATTTTCTCCTCGCACCGAATTGGTTAGATTGGAAGAACAGGCACCTGTACGTGTTCTCGAAAAGTTTGGAGCAATCCAAATACCAGCAACTGATGAAACTGTACGATGGTCTGGACATTGCAACGTTTGCCTCGGAAATAAAACCACTCGACGATTGTCGTGAAAATTCAGTCGTTGTGTTCGACGACGCCATCCTGGAAAATCAAAATGAAATTCGCAACTTTTTCACGCAAGGTCGTCACAAAGGAATGGATTGTTTTTACCTAGCTCAAACGTTTTCCAAAATTCCAAAACAGTTAGTGCGCGACAACGCCAATTTCATATGTTTGTTTCGTCAAGATCACACCAACCTCAAGCATGCGTACGATGACTACGTAGGCGGAGACATGAACTACAATCAATTTTCGGAAGGCTGCTGCTCTACTTGCTGGAACGGTGACGATTTCGGATTCGCGACGATCGACATGACGAGGAAACCCAACGACGGAAAATACAGAAACAAAATCAACGACTTTCTAAACGTTGCAACGTTGTGAGAAACGACGTATATAAATAACGTCATGACGAAACGAAAAATCGAAGACGAAAATCTCAAGCTTCGCGATTACCTCGCGAAACGCTTCAAAGGTTGGAAATCCGAGAATCGCGGATTCTACGAAGAGAAGAAACGTCAGGATCAACCCGTGATCGATGCCATCAGCGGTCTAGGTAAAGAAATTAAAAGTGTCACGGAACAAAATAAAAATTTGATTAATGAACTCGTACCGCTCGCAGCTAAAAGTTACGCCGTACCCACGCCTATTTCGAGCATTCCTTCGACGCCGTTCGAACTGAAGGATGCACCGGCACGACGTCGAGCCATAGGTAGCACGTCGTCGTCTTCGGATAAAATCGAGTTGGGACCTTTGGCACGAGACTACCTGAGCACGGGGAAATTCGACAAGGATGAAGTGTTCGGATTGTATCCCAGCATGGAAACCAGCGAAGGCGGCGGTGTGGTGTGGAAGATTGGGAAATCGAAGGTGACCTTCGAAGGCAACGACATTAAAGTCAATTTAGGCGACAAGGATAGTTGGAACAGGTATCCGGGTACGGTGGGACTGTGGGAACTCGTCGCCAAAAAGCAGCCGAAAGATTACACCGACGAAGATTACCAAAGTTACAAGGAAATTCTGATCATGACGGATGCCTTGTACCAGAACAACGACGCCTCGCAGAATAGGGTGAAATCGAGCAGCGGCGAGAAGTACAGGAATCTCATCAAACCGATTTGGAACCAGGTCAAAACAGGCAGCGGCGTCAAACGCTACAACACGTTACCCAAAGAATTCGTTTGGGTGGACGACGTTAGGAAACTCGTGGACCGATTGTTGGTGATAGCCGGCGAAGAGAATGCAGGCAACCGTAATTTCTACAATGAGAAGGTTGGCATCGTGGACATGATCAGCACGAAACTTTCCAACTTCATCGTGAACGACGACAAGGGCATAGGTTACCTGATCAAAATCATCAACACGCTGCCTCCGAAATTTTGGAACGTGGCCGAAGGAAAGGGACTCGTGAACGACATCATCAACAAGTTACCTTTCGAGATGCATTTACCTGGCTACCAGTACTGCGGGCCGGGTACCAAACTCGAGAAAAGATTGGAGAGAGGAGACAAGGGTGTGAATCCGTTGGACGCAGCATGCAAAGATCACGACATCGCCTACAACACCACGCAGATGGATCTGGACGCACGTCACGAAGCAGACAGAAAGTTAGAGCACGCAGCTTTCGAAAGGTTCGTGAGCAGAGACGCATCGCTGGGTGAACGGGTCGCCGCACTGGGTACCACCATCGCCATGAACACGAAACAAAAATTGGGGTGGGGTATATAAATAACATACCGTAAAAAAAACTTGATATATAAATAACACACATCGTAAAAAATAATTTTTGGTATATATAAATAACACACATAGTGAAAAAAAAGCAATTAAATTTCTCTCTAACACTCTGACAACTGAAAAAATGAGCGATCTCCAAGCATTAAAACAAATGCTAAATTTGTCAGTCGAGTATGTAAAAATTCAGGAATTGGAAGTCGACAAACCTTACACGATAACTTCCGGTTCAATCGTTTCTACCCAGTATGGTCCCAAGGTACGCCTGTTGCTCAACGCACAATACAGTCTATTTTTACCAGATCGATACGCTAACATGTTATCCGACGAGAAGCTATCTATTTTAATCGAGAACAAAACTCGAATCGTATACAAGGGGACAAAGGAACTTCTTGGCAAGAAAACGAAGCACGTAATAGAATTTGTGTAACGACTGCGAGGCGTTGAAAATATATAAATAACATACCGTAAAAAAACTACACAAAAAAAATCTCAGAATATATATATAAATAACATACCGTGAAAATAACACATAGAGCATCAACATGAAGCCCAAGGGTGTCGTGTACCAGATACCATACTCCAATCTTAAAAATCTAGGTGCCCTCGATGGGTTACTCACCAAGAAACAACGTGAGAAGAAACGTTCTTGCTTGTCGAAAGGACATGGAATGAAATTGCTGCTCAGCACACCTCAATTGAAAAGATTGCAGCGTTCGCGGAAACAACAAAAGGTCGGAGGTTTCATATTCAGCATCCCGGCCATCCTGGCAGCATTGGGGGCCGTTGGAAGTTTGGCCGGCGGAAGTGCCGCCATCGCGAAAACCGTCATCGACTCGAAGAAGAACAAGGCGGAATTGGAAGAACAGAAACGTCACAACCTGGCCATGGAGAAGAAGGGGAAGGGCGTGATGAAGAAGTTTAAAAAAAAGAAACAGAAGCACTCACCAACCGAGATATTGAATCTCTGATCGAACCGTTACAAATCAAACACTTCAGAGGAGTTTTCATGTCCGACTCGTTACCTTCAAGCGTCAAAAGAAGAGAATGCGGAGTAGTCAACTTGGACGGTCAAGAAAATCCAGGCACGCATTGGATATGTTACCACAAAAATGATGATAAAGCATTCGTTTTCGATTCTTTCGGAGGTGTTCCACCTACAAATTTAATTCATTATCTGAAAACGAACAAAACCTCCATATACTACAACGACGAACGCATTCAAGATTTCGGAGACGTGAACTGCGGTCATCTCTGCCTCTCCGTGCTCGCGTTTCTCTCTAAAATAAATAACCCTACGATCGAGGATTTCCAGAAAGCATTGTGGAACCTCAAACAGCATCACTAGGATGGGCGTGTTCCATCTCACGAGCGAATCTTCGATCTTGAAACTCACGCTGCACGACGACATCGTCTATCCTAAATCCGTGGCTCTGCGTGCATTCTACAGCATGTACCTCATACCTAACGTCACCCAGCACAACAACAAAATTAGCGTCGGAAGCGAACACATCGTCGTCACGCCAGGACAATACAATCTTTCCACTTTGCAAGCTCAATTACCCAAAGGCACATACCTTTCTCAAAATTCGGTCACGCACAGAGTGGAAATCCTATCCGCGACGGAGACCGTGGACCTGGGCACCATAGGAGAACTTTTAGGTTTCGAGAACGACACCAAACTCGAAGCTGGCATCAAGCACGTAGCAACCAACATTCCTAAATTCTTGGCCATAGAGACTCTGAACGTACACTGTAACGTGGCCGAAGGTATGATCACGAAATCTTCGGACGGATTGTTAGGAAGTCACAAGCAGACGGGAATCATAGCCACTTTCAAACCAAGTTCCGAGTTCATGGAACCGATCATCTACACGCCCTCTTCGCCGATCTATTTTCCAGTATGTCGCAACCGCATAGACGACATAGAGTTGGTGGTGACGAACGAGAAAGGAGACGTGGTGAATTTCGCAGGTGCCACTACAACGGCCATCGTGGAGATCAACGTATAATAAATAACCATACATGTAAAATGGAGCAAATCGAAAGTTACGAATTGCAATCTTTCCCTCCCAACCGTCGCACGTTCGCCAATCTCAACGAGGCAAACAGGGAGATCGAATACGACGTGGACGTAGGCGACGGGTTTATTCATCCTCACAGAGCGGACCTCTACCTTCAATTCGACGTGGTGAAGAAAGAAAGCGGAGACGCGTTTCCCGCAGCAGCAAACTTGATACTCGTGGACAACTTCGTGCCTCACCTGTTCTCGCAGGTGGAGGTGAGGAAACACAACACCGTCATCGACAGAATAGATTATCCAGGCATCACGTCGACGGCAGTGGGAACGTTAAAATTATCCAAAACGGACGCAGCGTACTACCAGGCCGGGGGATTCGAAGCCGGAACCAAAATATCGACGAAAAGTCACACGGTGCTCTTTCCCATGCGTCTGCTGCCAGGTTTCTTCTCGGATTACAAGGAGATCATGTGGAAGGGAGGACTGAGGATCACGTTTCGAAGAGCAGCCAACGACAACGACGCACTGATGCGATACGCTACTTTGGGTCCGGACGGCACCACGCCGGTAGCCAACACTTTACCCGAAGCAGCGAAATGCGTCATCCGAAGCATGGAATTGAGAATGCCGGTGGTGGAATACGAAACAAACTACGCCCTCAAGTACAAAGCGGAGATCTTGAAAAGTCCGCAGGTGCCGATTCACTTTCACGGTTACCAGTGCGTGCAGAAGATGGCGTCGGGAAGTCACATGGAATTCGACGTGACGACGCAGTTCAACAACATACAGTTCGACATGCCAGATTTCGTCGTGGTGCTTTTTCAGACCGGGAGGGACAAGAATCAGGAAAAAGATTCCAGCAAGTTCGACGACTGCAAGATCAAGAACGTTTATCTGAAGAACGGACGCAACGAAGTGTTCCCGCGCGAGAATTACAACCTCGACGTGACCAAAAACGATTACCTCAAACTTTACGAAGCTTACACGGCTTACAAACGCGTGACCGAGGGAAGCGTGGACATGTATTACACGCCCAGCGAATTCAAAGCACGGAGACCCATGACCGTCATCAACACATCTAAGAGAAGGCAGGTGGTGGTCAACGATCGCACCAACATCAAGATCGTCTGCGAGTTCCACGACGCGCTGCCTGCCGATACTCTATGCAGCGTCATCCTGATTGCAGAGAAGTCCTTCGTCCACGACGTGAAGAACGAGAGGGTGACGGAACAGTTTTAAAATTCATAAAAAATTGCCACATACTAAAAAATCAACATCCAACACATTTTAGGTTATATAAAATTTGTGAAAACCTTATAATACTGAAATATTAAAACAAACGGAGTCCCCCTTGTAGGTTAGTTCGGTGCGTAAATAAAAAAAAATGATAGGTTAAGTTATATCACTTAGGATCGTAAGAAAATTAAAAAAATCGTAAAAAAAAAAGATAGGTTAAGTTATATCACGTAACATCGTGATATACCTACCAAGTACGAGTAGGGAAAAAAATGAGTGCAGTGAAAATTTGTACTAAAACATCGCTAAACGCTATAACATCGACAAAAAATTGTCAAAATATGTCAAAAACTTATATTCGATTGATAAAAAAAATACCAACAAAATATGATCCTCAAATAATAACGTTCAAACAGTGCATAAATAAAAAAAATGATAGGTTAAGTTATATCACTTAGGATCGTAAAAAAATTAAATAATCGTAAAAAAAGGATAGGTTAAGTTGTATCACGTAACATCATGATATACCTACCAAGTACGAGTGGGGGAAAAATGAGTATAGTGAAAATTTGTACTAAAACATCGCTAAACGCTAAAACATCGACAAAAAATTGTCAAAGTATGTCAAAAAGTGATATTCAATTGGTAAAAAAAGACCATACCTACTAAGTACTACTTTGAAACGCCTAATATACACTACTGGGGATATTTCCCAAATTGAAACACACTGCACCACTGCAATGGAACAAGAATGGGAAGGTACAATACTACATTTTAAATTTCTTGCTCAGTAAAATCATTCGTTCAAGTGAAAAGGATTAAAAAATACTATCACACAAACAATTCAAACAAGGGAAAAACAAAAAAAAATGTAATTTTAGGAGCTTACTGTTAAAATCTTCACTTGCCACAAAGGGTTATTAGTTATTGTTTCTCCATTACAGAATTTGGTCAAGTGAATATACTTATTAAGATATCACTGTAGGTATTTTTATCCATTGTCAAAGAGGATCTCACGATGAATAACTAATTTGAAACTTAATTTTTTGAAAATTTTGTTTTTAGCCACTTACTTCTTAATAAGAAATAAGCAATTTCATTCAGTAAGCAGAAACGAGGTCTTGAAATAATGAATTCATGATTCCAATTTTTTGTAACCTGCTTTCTGGCAAACTTTACACCCCTGTATCACTTAATCCAAACGTGCAAGACCATTAAAAAATGCATTTTTGTAATGACCACATCATGAACAGATGTGGGAAACGTGAAGAATATCTGAGATGGTGGATCACACTTGTTACTTTTTCTGTCTGATTTGATATGGTATGACCCTGAAGCAAAATGAATCGGCATATGCAAAAAGGTGATGTGACAAAAATGAAACGTTACAGGAAACTCAAAAAACTAATTAGCTCTTAAAAATTCATATTTGAGAGCCAGTAAGTAACAGTGATTTATTCTTATACACCTTCTTGAAAATAATAATTGGTTGGAATATGCAGTTTCCCTCTAAATTGGCAGAAAAATTCTAAAAAATTATGGACACATATCACCTTTTTGCAAATTTTGGACACATATCACCTTTTTGTAAATTATCAAGATATTTGTGTGTTGAACTACATCAATAACATTTATTACAAACAATATTTTGTCATGAAATACAATATAATAATGTACCAAAATCACATTAGAGTAATGTACAATGCGAGACAATAAAGTAATGAAACATTAATCCAAACATTGCATTTTTTCATGGAAGTGTTTCTGTGCTAACACATGAAATGTTACTCGCTGTCTTCCATTGCATCTGTCTGATTGTTCTCTATAGATGTTGTAGGCCACTGTAAGAGTTCGTTGTAGAAGTCCATCTGTGGAACATATTTTACCACTTTCTTCATGTCTTCCATTTTCTTTATGTCAATTGGAAGCCTCTCATTGTATGCTTCTTCAGTTGGCAAATTGATGTCAACAGCACGGGATTTCAATGCAAATTTATGTGACACTAGTCCTTCAAAAAAAAATCTTGCAATAACCTTACCCTTCATACTAGCATCATAAAACAGGTGATTGAATTTACTAACTTGGAGTACTACTTACATATCTCTCTTTGAAATATGTCTTCTCCTGCGAACAATATCTCTTGACTCGATCAGCGTTTGCAAATAGACATCCTGCATGTCTTTGTTGTCCAATTGATTGAATTGTATGATTATGTCTATGAAATCACAATCCTCAAACTTAGTATAACACTGAAACTTACATTTGCAATCATTGTCAGTTTTTCGGGCAGGTATAACTTTCCCACTCCAATTCACGTGTTCGTCTCCTTTCATCTTACACTTCTTAATAACATTTCGTTTGCAGTTTTCAGCGTTATTGTTACGCTTCTTGCAGCACACTGTAGCTTCTTCTTTACTAGACGACATGGTGTCCACATTCGACAGACAGAAATACACGGAGAATTCACAGCATTAACAATGAACCACCTTCACCGCTACACAGCTACGTACTGTTAAGGAATCGCCAAAACCACCACGTGACATCATGGCTACCAACCTATAAACTGGGCATAAAGGAGATATGTGCTGCACATGCCACCTTTTTGCATCCACCACGGAATCTGAACACCCTCTCTCACCCAGAAAGAACTGCATCACATGTTCCACTTTTGCACAGGTTGTGTATCTACCCCAACAGAGTTCAATCCTGTAATTATCTCACTTTTGAAAAAAAATGTCACATATCATCTTTTCGCATATGCCGATTCAAATGCAAATAATGACAAAAAGTCTGTTTTTTTGTGTTTTCGGAGTAACAAAGGCAAACAGACTTAAATACAACGAGAACGTATGGCGTTGAAGATATTTCTTTGACATCGTGAACAAAATAAATTATGTATCTTAAATATAAATTTGAAATATTCGTTGAATTTCGGAGTTATCCAAACGAATAATCAGGTTATAAGTTTATCATTGAATTTCATCCTACACAAACAAATGAACATCATTCGCTTCAGGATAGGACGTTAGATGGGGCGAGCATAGTGACCATGCCAGACACAATCTGTCCCGGTACTGAATTTTACAAAAAATAAATTTTTATCACATATAAAAACAACGATAAAGGAAGTTAAAAGTAAAATCATTTTGATGGATCACATGTAATTGGTTAGAGTGACTCTCGATTGCAAATTGTTGGCATTACGTTGAATTATTCTGCACCGGACGTAAAATTTGAATTGCTATTGGCTGTGTTTGCGAAGCATGAAAATATCATTTTTTTCTTATCTACGGATCAATTGAAAATTTATTTTAGAAGCAGACAAGTTTTTCTTCAACCATCTGTACATGACAGTGGAGTATGCCGAGTCCAAGATCTGTATTGTCTTACTAAAATTTATGGAACGTGGTCCTAGGCGATGGAGGAAGGAAGAAGACTACTCGCATAAAGCCGGTTTTAGACGAAAGCGTTTCCTTTAACATTTTTGCTAGCATAAATGCTATGTAAATGCTTCCAAAAATCTTATAGCAGAAAGTACTTTACACGCAAGCATTTCATGTAACATTTAGTTGCTTCATTAGTTGTAATTTTGCGATTACAATGTATAACATATACAGCATGAAAGGCACGTCGTGTTACACCATCTGTGCTGAGTGCACGGTGTTTACAATTGAAAAAACTAAAATATTATTCCATACGTGTACAGTAAACGGTATGCATTTAAGCAGCGCCATTGCTTTGTACCTAATAATGGTTTATACGAAACGTTATTCCTCTCGGTTGAATAGGTATCGGCTTTTAAAAATGTGAAGTGATTCACTCGCCAGCCATTATATCTGCACTCGTGACCTAGAGGTCGCTGGTGATTGGTTATGCTACGAAAAATGCTACGGAAATGGAGCCGGTTCTATCCTTGAGAAATGCCATGAAATATGCCATGGCATCTGAAATGCCATACATTTCTCACTTTACACAGTAGCTTTTTGATCATGGCATAAATATTTAGGAAAATGCTTTCGTCTAAAGCGGACTTAACGCTCGTTTACAAGGGGTTAGGCACACCCACATTGCTAGTTCCCGGCGTCTTCAAGGAAGTCACGTTACATGTCAATGGCAGTAAGGTTGCAACTTCTAGTAAATCAGGTTTGCCAACCGTATGATCACCAACTGCTTCTTATTGAAATTAACAATTTTGTCACAATTTCTAATCGAGTCTTATTCTGTATTTTAGTCTGTGATATTAAGGCTTCGCAGATCGCCTATCTAGCCTAGAATACACATTGGTCAGTATGAAAGATACCTCTATAAAATTGTCATGTACAAATATTTTTACCAGAAAAAAAAACCGGAATCCTTCGGCGAAATTATTAAACATGAATAAAAATTACATATAAAACATTTCTCATAATCGTATTGTTTGTATTAGCTTCAAAGTTAAAAAGAAATACTCTCCAGTACACAGCTTTGGTTAACTCTAATGTAGAGTCTCGCATGGAACGCGTGAGTGAGCAGACGTCATGCGCGCTGCTCCTGCATAAGCGGTTACTTTCCATTCGCGTGGCAACTTTTGTGTCCTGTTGAATAGAACCAGTTAGTAGAATGGTGCTTCGGCGAATTAATACCCTGAAATTAAACTTTCGGAATGTTGCAACTAGACCTTCGACCTTAGACTTACATCGTTGGATTAACGACACGTTGCAGCTAACGCCAGAACAAGTAGTGAGTATAGAAATTGATTTGTATCATAAGTGTGTGTTCCTGAAATTAACTTCGCGAGTGCTTGGTGAACGTTTGATACAGAACTCAAATGGCTGTGTTAAATATCACGACGATACCGATGAATATAGTGTTGACATGACGTGGGCAGATATGGATTATGTGACGGTCCGGATACACGTTGTACCAGAGGAACTCAAAGATGACGAAATACGTTCAGTTTTGAGCCAATATGGCAAAATTATCGACAAAATTTTGGACGAAGTGTACACGGGAGAACATATTTATAAAGTTCGAACGGGACGAAAAATCTTGAAAATGTCATTACGTCACCCGATTCCCTCGTATGTTACAATATGTGGACAACGGTTTTGGGTGACGTATCTTGGTCAGGAACGCACTTGTGCTATCTGCGATTTGGGGGGACACGTGGCTGGGAAGTGCCCCCAACGACGTCCTGTTGGGCCTGTGAAGAATCCCACCCTGTATGCTAATGTCGCCAGATTTGGGCCCAATCAGATCGATGCCACGGAACCAGTGATGTCGGCAAACTTTACGAACCTATCTGCGCAGCGTACCAAGACCGACACCAATAACTTGGATCGCGCTTCGACTTCGAACTCCCCCCCAAAACAGACGGAACAGCTACTAGTTGAGCCCCTGAGTGAGACCGTCGACGCAAGTGAAATAGAGGTGATAACGGAGGAGTCAACAGACCAGAACCAGAATGCAGAATGCATACTGGAACCAGTGAACATGGATCTCGAGCAGCATGCCGACACGTCGGTCGATTCGTCCGACGGCACGCCGGAGCCAGATCCGGGGATATCCACCCCCGAGATGACGGATGCTACAATGAAGATGGAAGGTGCGAACAGTGAGATGCCTATGTCCATAGATGCCGGAACTTTGAAGTCCTCACAGGCTAAGGAAGCGGAATGGCAACTTCAGCGCCGTCGCCAAGACACCTTTGAGCATCGCCAGAAGAAACGCAGTACGTCGAGATCGCCGACCGCGTCGAAGCGACCTCACCCCAAACGAAATAAGGCAAGGAAACCGGCAGTAAATACGACAGCGGACACAGGTACCTGTGATAGAACACAGGATAATAAGTAACTTTGACAAAGTATATAGATAGTAGTAATGGTAGTAGTGTCTGTTCTATGGTGTCTAGTTCTAATATTTGTAACCAATAACTTAAGTTCTGACAACTCAAGCGAGTGTTATAAAACATTAATGCAAAGCAAGCATATTGAACAGGAAATAATTTATCACGTGGCTACCATAAATATCAACAAACTTTCATCTGAACTGAAACGAAAGGCTCTCATAGACTATATACGTTCTTATAATTTAGATATCGTTTGTATTCAAGAACTAGGTATAGGAAATCTTGATATTGGGTTTGATTATGTAGTATATAATAATAGTAATCATAACTCAACGGGAACGGCAATTATAGTTAGAAATAGTATTACAGTATCAAATGTACTATACCATCCATCAGGTAGAATAATTTGTGTAAATGTGGGTGACGTGTGGATATGCAATATTTATGCTCCGTCTGGTAGTGACGCACGAAAAGAGAGAGAGGAATTTTTCAATACTCAAGTAGCTACAGCCCTCGGTGGAAATAGACAACATATATTGTGCACGGGAGACTTTAACTGTACGTTAAGGCGAGAGGATCAAATCCCTGGTTTTAATACTTCACCAAGTTTAAACATTTTAGTGTCTGGGTTTGACCTAATAGATGTGTGGCAAAGAAAACATCCTAGCGAAAAAGGATATACATACATTAGAACAAATACGGCTAGTAGACTAGATAGGTTTTATGTAACAAAAGAACTGTTCTCGCATTCCACAAAAATAGAGGTACTTCCAAACTGTTTCAGTGATCATTTAGGTGTCCATTTAGATATAGCTTTAAATATCCCACACGTTCGGAAAGGAAGAGGTTATTGGCGATTAAACCTTCAACTAATTCAAGATGAAGCCTTTCGTAAGGAATTTGAGGAACAATGGGGAAAATGGGAAGCCATGAGTCATAGACAGACGGACTTCATAAAATGGTGGGACTCCTATCTAAAACCCTCAATTAAATACTTTTGCATGCAATACAGTAAAGGAAAAATGGCGGATTTTTATAAGAAGTATAACTTTTACCATGCAGTTTTGAGAGAATTAGCAAACAAACTCAAAACAGATCAAACGGTTCTGAGTGAATATAAGAAAATACAAGCGGTCGTTCTGAGAATGTACAACCAAAAAATGCAAGGATATAATTATCGAAGCAAATTAGTAATGTTCGATCCCAAAGAACAACCTTCGCTGGCGCAAGTCCTAGGAGAAAGACGCAGAGAACAACGGAAGTTGATAACAGAGATCGACGATGAAGGAGGAGTAAAACTTACAAATACGAAAGGCATTCAAAGACATTTAGTAGATTACTTTTCCAATAAATTCAGTGACACAAGTGCTGACAAGGAACAAGATTTTTCCGTTATTGAAAACTATATACCAAGAGTAACAGAGGAAGAAAGGGAGTTCCTCCAACAACCCTTTACAAGAGAGGAAGTGGAACTAGCTGTAATGGCCGGCAAACGCAATCGCGCTGGAGGCATCGATGGCTTACCTATTGAATTATTCCAAACATTTTGGCCAATGGTACAGACCATGCTGACGCGATGGGTAAATGAAGTTTTCCGACAACAACGCATGGGACAAACGAGCCTGTTAGGAGTGATGGTACTCGTGCCGAAACCAGGACGACTCATCTCGGCAAAGAATTTTCGCCCGATAACACTCTTGTGTGTGGACTATAAAATATACACACGACTTATCACAAAACGACTGCAACAATATGGCGGAGAAATTAATAGGACCACAACAATTCATCTTTCGAGCGCATGGTGCAATTTTTGAACTGTTAAATACATTAAGAGACGTTGTGGCACTTCAACAACAGAAAGTTGGATCAAAAGCAGCAATCCCGGCCTTGGACTTTGCAAACGCGTTCGACACAATCAAGCACGATTATTTCTTTACGTTGTTAAGAAAAGTAGGATTAGGAGAAAAAATTGTATCAGCTATTCAGTTGCTTTACACAAATGCAAGAGTACGCCTTAATGTTAACGGTACACTGTCAACGTCTTTCCCACTGAAGCGATCATTAAGACAAGGGCGTCCATTATCACTCTTTGCATTTGGCTTAGCAATTACACCCATTGTACGGTGTATGCAAGAACAGGTGCGGGGAGTGGAAGTCTACAGAAAATCGTTTCGAACATTCGCGTATGCAGATGACGTAACTGTTCTGATAAATGATGACAACGACTTGCAGAAGTTACAGGCTATCTTAAAAACAACGCAAGAATTAACAGGGTTAAAAGTAAACTATAAAAAATCCAAAATTTTGCAGCTAGGAAAAAACCCAATAAACTGCTATCAAGATTCACCTTATGATATTGCGAATGAAGTGACAATCTTGGGGGTAGTGTTTTGTTCAACGATACAAGAAATGAAAAATAGAACATATAGTGTGGTGATATCAAGATTACGACATGCAGTGTTTTGTGATAAGCGAAGGAATATATCCGTAATCTCTAGAGTGACTTACAGCAACGTGTTTCTTCTTTCAAAAGTATGGTATGTTGCTCAAGTATTACCACTACCACCAGCAAGTGCAGCAGAAATACGACGGCTGGTCACACAGGTCATATGGCAGTCCCATGTACTTAGAGTGGCCTATACCACTTTGTGTTTACCATTAAGAACAGGTGGACTAAATCTAATGAATATTGAAATACAAGCACAGGCTCTCCTCAATCATAGAAATATTCAACTAGCGCTAAAAGATACGCCGAACTTGACCGGATATATACTCCATGCCTACTTAAGAGACATCGAACTTACAGCACCTGTATTACTGCCAAAATTTGACAGTGATACAAGTTATTTCCGATCAACGGTATTAGAATTTGTGTATCTTTTGATAACTAGTCCACAAATACAGACCGAAGCAATTACAGTCCAATTATTGTATCGTCAAGAGTGCGACAGGCTCAAGGTCAAACCCAGAATAGTGAACCAGCAACCTAGTATTAACTGGTCGAATGTATGGCGCAACTTAACAGCAAAACATAATCCAGCCTCCGTGCGCTCGATATGGTACTTGGTGATTCATGATACAATATTAACTAAAGAAAGAGCATATCGGATTAATCTAGAGGCAGAACCTAAGTGCATAAGTTGTGATCAAGAAGATACCCTCAGACATAGATTAACAACTTGTACTAAAATGACAGACAATTGGAAATTCCTCCGCCGCTGTCTCGGCAGTATATGTAGGAAACCTCCTGCATATTTTACAGTGGAACATCTCCTCTTCCCAGATTTTATGCTTTTTCCGTTAAGGAAATTACAAGCAATACAGTGGCTATTAGCACACTACATCTATTATGCCTGTACACCAAAAGGCATCATGTGTAAACAAACATTGTGCGAATACTTTCAATCAGCTTACTTACAAATTGAGGCCGATGCCCGTACATATTTATATGCAAACTATTTAAGAAATGTATTATTTATAGGAATGTAAAACATGGAAAGTTAGGTAAAAATGTAAGCAAAAAATAGAGGTAATTATGCAAGATTGTGGACTGTAAACAAAAAATAGATGTAACTCTGTAATTGTTTGTGAAATAAAAAAAAATTTAAAAAAAATGTTCGAACATACGAAACGGACGAATACGAAGTGAACTATTGCATTTTTCAAACTTCTCACCAGATGGCACACCAGACAACTACAACCGCAAATGTGTGTTTTTCCCTCTTTTACTCGCCCTAATACAAGAATCGTCTGGTCAACTTTATGATTTGTTTCTGTAATTTTTATTGCCTTTCCTTCTATTGTAACGTTCTCAAAGTTTTACTTGGCAAAAAGCAGTAGATTCCTAAGAAAATTTCTTGCCGAGAGAGTCAAAACGCCAGAACAGACGATAAAAACTAAAAAGAAACAAGGAGTGGTGTTCTTGTGATTCACTTATTGACTGCAGCTGTGCAGTGTATGCCTGAGACAAGCACGGCCTCCCCCCTCGGATTGCAAACACAAGGCTTGGTTTTCTTATCGCCTTCCCACGCTTTGGTAATCGGAACACCAAGCCTTATGACGTCAATGGCGTGTGGCGGGGAATTATAAATACTCTCTCTTACACTCGCAACAGCAAGCAATAAACTCGGCAGCAGAGAAAACACAATTGTTCTTTCTTTCTCCCTCCCTCCTCTATGTTTCTTGGCAAAATGTTGTGCTTGTGGAACTCTTACAGCTGCAAGGCGGGTAAATACGGGTGAGTCAATTAAAGACAGTACAGATCATTGGTTGACGAAATTACCTCATTTCTCATCACAAACACATGTGGACGACACAACGCAACCTCCACTGGCTGTAGGTTCAGGCGACATAGCCTCGTTAGCCTGCAAAAATGCAGTTCAGGGTGTATTACGTGGAGGGTACAAAAAGGCAATAGGAGATTAATAGGCAGGCGTGGTCATAGGCGCCAACTACAGGGGGCAAGGCACTTTCTGCCTCCCAAAATTTACGTAAAATTCACATATTTACATATATAAAGTATTGTTTATGTAAACATTGCCATCCCAAATTTATTTTAAGTTGGCGCCTCTGGGCGTGGTAATGAAATTGTTACGACCTTACTTATTTTGTAACTTTCCAATGCCGTGTTAAAAAGAAAAATTGATATAGTGTTACCTCAAGTCATTGTTAATGTCCGTGATACTACATGTTGTGACGCAAATATGAACGCGCCAATCAAGGCGTTGTTGAACTAATGTATTCACCTTTCTGTATCTATCAAATGAAGACAGCTCGCTTAAGACAACGAGCATTTATTATGATGTAAATATAGATTTGCCAATCAAAGATTATCAATGTTTGATGAACTAACCTAATTGTAATTAAATAATGGCGGAACATTTAAATTTGTATATTTCCAAAATGTAAGATTTTATCAACGTTAAAAAAATAATTGTTAACTCAAATGAATATGTAAACTTTCTTTGTAAATTATTAATTGCCAAACTATGTATTTTTCAAATATCTTTCTGTTGTAATTTAGAGTATTGTAATAAGAAATTACCTAAAGACAGGTGTTCGAGGCTGGAACTTTGGGTATAAATACGAAGGAATTTGGTCCGTAAGGAGGTCTGTTCTGGTGTCAGTCTAGGTAGAAGTGAATAGGTGCAAGCCGCTCTTCTTTAAAGACCTAGACTGGCCAAATAGGAACGGTCTAATCTACGAAGAAGTGAATAGGTGTATGCCGCTCTTCTGTAAAACCTAGGTTAGCCGAATGGGATATAAGTTCCAATTTAGGAAGAAGTGAATAGGTGCAAGCCGCTCTTCTGTAAAAACCTAAATTGGCAATCTCGGGTGATAACTCCAAGTCTAGGAAGAAGTGAATAGGTGTATGCCGCTCTTCTGTAAAACCCTAGGTTTGGGCCACCCTAGTCTGACCTTTCTAGTAAGTTCGAAATTATCTATTAACCATTGATCTCCAAGTTCCAGTTGCGAGTTACCTAACCTCTGGCTGTAAACACTCAAGCAGTAAATAAACTTTTCATTAAAACTTCACGACGTTGGTTGGATTTGTTCTGCACCTACCCTGAAGATAGGTTTCAGTGTAGACCCTTAGAGACTCCATGCTCCCGACTATAGGAGTAAAGGGTGAGGAAAGTTGCTAGGAACGTAACAAAATACTTCATGGGGATTTTGTCATGATTGGGGGGAGTGGTAATGCGCTTTTTGCCTTAGGGAGTTTGGGCACACCTGTCTTATATAAATTCACACAAGCTAGAAACAAAGCATATTGTGATAATTAAAGGGTCTGTAGGTCTCGCCCAATTAGCTTATCTGCGCATAAAAGTGGACATAAAACTTAGTTAAACAAGCTACGAACATACTGGTACAAATTGTGTAAATTTTACGCTTATTCACCACACATTTGCAACTGGGGATTTGGGCCTCCCCGATGGCGCAGTGGTAAAGCCGTCGCTTTGTAATCAAGGGGTCCCGGGTTCGATACCCGGTGAAGGCACATAGTGGTTCGGATCCCACTATAAACTGTAGGTCCAGTCCCGATTAGCCTTACTGTGCATAAAGTGGACTTAAAACACCAACTCAATCGATCAACATTGTACTTGTTGGGGTTCTGGGAGATCTACCATAGACCTAGTTAAACCCCTTTCGAAACCTGTTTCACTTTTAAAGTAAAAATAGGGCTGAGCCGATACCAAGGGTATTGGTATCGGTAAGTATCGGTTCAATTTTTTTCGCCGATACCAAAGGTTGATTGATTGATTTGCTTTATTTTACTTCACTTTTTGTGCCACTTTCAGCTAATTTGCGAAGATGGGAATGGGTGATGATATGACGAAATTCACAATCATCCGTACCTAGGCAGGGATTCAAACCCAGTGGCGTCGTAGCGCGATGTGCTAAACACTCAGCCTCGGAGGCCGGCGATGATACCAAAGATTTTGAGTGGCTAGAGCGGCTAACAGAAACCACTCATGTGTCAAGATTTGTCCTTTTCAAAGGTTCGTTCACCCTTCCTTGTGACAGGTTGGGCTCCCGCACAAGAATTCCATGTACATTTCCAAAAATGATGCACCCTCCTGGGAAGCAGATGACAAGATCAAAGGCAGGCCTAAGTGAAAGCGGTGCACCCAAAAGTGACACTGGAGGCATGTGCCTGGTGGTCAATGCTATGTGGAAATAAAAGAAACCATTCATTGCCAATTGTTGCTCGCAAACTCACGTTTTCAAAACCTGCGTTATTATAATGCTAGGCTCATACCGGAGTTCCTCTTCCTGGGAAAGGGTTGGTTGATTTGGTTGATTTGGTGTTTTAAGTCCACTTTATGCACAGTAAGGCTAATCAGGACTGGACCTACAGTTTAAAGTGGGATCCGAACCACTTGTACCTCCACCGGGTATCGAACCCGGGACCCCTTGATTACAAGGCGACGACGCAACCACTGCGCCATCGGGGAGGCCACCTGGGAAAGGGATGAAGGTCGCTGTGGGAGGGAGGGTTGTGGATTTTCTGCTTGTGGTCTACTCTTCTGTGTGACTTGGCCGATACCGACACTGCAGTGACCTGTTTTTATTGCAAATGACAAGATAATAATGGACAGCAAAGCATATACAGAGCTGCCAAATGAGCATTAAATATATATGTGTGTTTGTGTATATTTTTACGTCGTTTTCCTCCCTCCCCAGGTAAATTCAAATAGTCCGCAAAGTATTGTCCCGCTTTTCTGGAACAAACCTAGCAAAACCGAAACTCGGCCCTACTAAAGTCTCCATCAGGAAGGCAATAAAAGATTATATCAGTAAATGACGTGCCATACTTGGTTTTCAGCATGAGAGAACATATATATTTAAACTGATGAATGGACACTCGCAAAGAACATCATGCCCAGGCTTGGATTTAAACCCGAGACCTCTGGTGTCGTAGCGCTATGTGCTGACCACTCCACCACAGAGATTGGCTCCAATAATAACTGTATTCCGCTGCCACATTCTGCAGTTTCAACGCACCCTCATCCTCCAAAATCTCGTTATGATAATAAGCGGTGGGATGTCACATTATCTGGCAATTACGATCCAGTTTGACGCTCCTTATCCGAGCCGTGACGTCACACCGGAAGTGAAAGTTGACGGAGAGATTGCAACTTTCTTTCTTCGGCCTCCTCATGCATTCTACCGCTGTTCATTGAAATCATTCACCGGCGCACCTTTCAGTATATGCCCATGGGCTCGTATGAGGTGTCCATAACATGTTTGGGACATGTAGCCCTCCTGTTTAGACCCTCAAACGGCGGCGACACGATGGGCGGCAACGTTCAGTATCTTTTTTGCATTGTTGTGATTTAGCGTCGTCTTATACTTTTGGCCAGGGTGGATAAAAATCACGATTTTTATTTTAAAAATCATTTTTGATGACTTTTTTAAATCGTTTTCTTCTATTAAAAAAACACGCTTGTATGGTTTTTGGTACCATACATACAGATATGTTTTTTATAGAAAGGTTTTTCTAGTAAGCGGCCCTATAAAATATTTGAAGACTTTGATTAAAGCAAATAAAAAAAATACATATAAATATACATTTTCTTGCTTCTCATACCGTATAGCTACATGAAACCTACTATGGAAATCAGTGGCGTATATTGAGTCGAAGATCAGGGCTATGTCACGTGGTCCTAGGCTATGAATAGAAATAAATTTACCAACTCCTAAGAAATCAGGTTGCCAACTCATAGGAAATCAGGTTGCCAACCCATAAGAAATCAGGTTGCCAACCCATAAGAAATCAGGTTGCCAACTCATAAGAAATCACGTTGCCAACTCCAGAATCAGCATCATCATCTCACTGATATGAATAATATTATTTACAATTTCTGATCGACATTTCTCCTGTATTTTATTCTCTAGACTTCAGGCTTCGCAGATAGCCTCGCTTGCCCAGAATATACGCTCCTGATGGAAATGTTTGTTGAGTGTGTTAATGAATCTATAATAATTTCAGTAACTTTTCTTCGAGTGAAAATAAAACATTCTGGATGCACTCTGCAATTGTAACTTAAAATATGTTTTAAAGTATTTGCAGCTGGATTTTGGAAATTTTTATAAGATAGTTTGCAAAATATCAGCTGCCATGTTTATTTACAGTTTAATGATAATTACACTATTTTACGGTTTTACATGATTAGTATTTTATATATTTTTCTACAGTTTCCTATTTTTGCCTATATAAAGTATTGAATTTCTAATAAAGAGAAATTTGAATGTATTTACAGTTTATATATTACATTTCCTTTCGTATGAGCTTCACCCCATCAGTAAACCTAATAAATGCTTACGAGATTAATGTACTTTCACCAGAAGTGATTCTGATATCTACAAAATCCTTATCAACCTGATTTAAATGAATCCACCCTGTTTTTGCCTAATCGCGACGCTGAGGATGAGGGGAGGGGACAAGTATCAAATAAGTATTATAGCTACCTTAATGAATTATGCAAAACCTAACATCCCCAAAGTAGCGAGGGAAAATAAATTTATATTAAAAAAAGGAACTTAAACTCAACACACAATGGAAGAAAATCATGGATTAGAGAAATGTAACTTCAAAAGTAGTGCAAGAAGAAACCTACAATTAATTTAAGGATGACCTTCAAATATTTTGTTCAAAAAACAGAGCTTCAACAGATCCACAGTGGTTCGGTTTTTAAATTCACACATTACACGTACGGTATTGAAGCAGAAACTTACATTTTTAACAAGAGATGGCACCTCATTCGCAATTTCTCATATTCTAATTGAGTAGAAAGTTTTGAAAATAATTTAGACATATTTTCTGCTAATGGATGTTAGAAAATATTATTCTTAAAACTGTAACAACAAATTTACAAATATAAAACTAACTTTGCATATGTTTAGTAATTCGGGAGATGTTATATTTTATTGTCCTTTGATATTAATCAAATAAACTAGAGGATTACCTTCACAACGACTGGGTAGCAAGATTAAGTGGTGGTTAGTGTTACCCACGAGACGAGACTTTGGCCTGTCTCGTCTCGTCCCGTGGGCAACACTAGTGGTGGTACAACCGACTGCGTTCTTAGATATGAATATTGGAACTTCGGCTGTGGCCAGAATTTTATTTACAGGGGGGGGAGGTCGTCCGTTATCAGCAGACTCCATCTATAGGCGAAAAGGTGTGTGTGTGTGTGTGTGGAAGGGGGGGGGTAGAAGCCCCCCGAAGATGGATTTCTCAGTATTACTGCTAAGGAAGTAAAATTTAATTACCGCTATACACTATTTAAATGTTTAATTTAGATTTTTGTAGTATTTCGGGGGGCTTCAGCTCCCCGTGCCCATCCCTGGCTACGAGCCTGGCTGTAGTGATGTTCCTTCTAAAAGAAATACGTTTTTATTCACTCGATTTCCAGTGCGGTGTTGGCCAAATTTCAACACGACCCATTTAATAGACACAACTAAGCGTATGAACATCTACATCGTGATGGAAATTTTCACAAAAAGGAACGCTTTACCTTCGTTAACACAGTGTTGTCTTCCTTTATTTTTCATTTGTCTCTGAATACAGTGACGAGATTAGCGACTAGCGAAATGACGCGCTGTGCAATAGTTACTATTAAAATATTTACATAAACATAAAATAATGTGAAATACATTCGACAAGTACATTCTGGAATTCTCTTCCCTTTTCAAAATTAAAACGGACAGAAATCAAGAATCCTAGCAGCGTGTACTGCTTTGCTCTGGCCACTCGATTTCCTTCGCTTCTATGACACTAGCGCGGTCTTGTTCTACAATTAGCAGGGACAGGGTATAGGTGTTCCATTTTTATTTCCGTGACTGTACGTATTCTCATGTGCAAATGGAAGATATTTCCATATTCTTGTTTCGCATATAATCAAGAATTGGATTTCTTCTTCAGAAATATAAAAAGCATGCCGCAAGAACGATTTGATTTGAGTTTTGATTTCGGATGCCTAGGTAAGTTTAAATCGTTAGGTTAGGTTAGGGGTTCCCAAACTTTCTCGTTTCAGGGCGCCCTTGTGTCAAGATTTTTCCGCGGGGCCCAAGTTAGAATGTAGGCCTATCTAACACTTGCAACTCTCTGTTAGTGCGGTTAGGTTGCTTGCCTTAAGTTAAGGAATAAACACATATTTTAAATTCAGAAACATTCAACATGTAAAAAGTACCAAATAAGCACATATTTCGAACAATCATATCTAAAACCTTGCATAGACTAACAAGTAAGTGTGATTTCAGTGAAAATATTGGAACATTTCACCCCCCCCCCCAGGTGCACACTTTGGTAACCACTAGGTTATGTTAACCAAGAAAATAAAATAAAAAAAAAACGAAAGAAAAATTAATGACTATAAAAAGAGAACCCAAATTTGTGTAAATATCTTGTGCAGGAGGTTATTTCTACCAAAACAATCGAATCCACAAGACACGACAAATAATAATAATTACAAAATAATAATTAACAAAAGCAAAAAAGAACCGCAAAACATAAAAGATGAAGGCAACATAGCGCCATTACACTCTGTTGAGTCCCATCGCAGCAACAAAGCATATCACACGTAAAGAAGAAGTTTACATAAATGTTTCAAGAGTATTAACAATTTAGTTCACATTGAAAAGCAAAATATGGTGAAACATGTAAAGTAGAAAATTCAACGAACCCGGTCTGTTGCCATTTCTGACGAAACGAGAAGGTTCGAGATATTCACGAATCGGAACGCCATTCCAGTCCGCTCCGGTCCATTTCGACCCCTGGCCCCAATGTTTCCATCCCTTCAGTGAGAGATATGGCAACACTGGATGAGATACGGTTATGCCTTGTAGCAAATTACCCACTTCTCCAACTGAGAGACTGCAACTTCCAGAAAGACGAAAGCGGGAATTTAACCGAAGGCATGTAGCTTGCAACACTGACCACTTTGCCGTTCTGCTTTGACTAGGAATTTCATACGGCTTCGCACCTCCTCTGAGTTTTCTTTAATTTTATTATTATAATTTATATGCGGCAAGCCGGTTAAGCTATGATAACTGGAAACGTTTCATATTTTTGATTCATCTTGTAACAATGTATAGAACCCCGGAACTCGCAACAATATAAACTACAATGAGTGAGAGTAGTTTAATTGTTGCTATATTTACATAGGTACAGGTTTGTATATCATGCCACTACATTTGTCAGTTTTAGAAAATATTAACACTTTCCTCTTCATACTTTCATTGTCGCAAATGGACGTCACTCACGCTAAAATTAAATTATGTCGCAAGAAAGAGACCAACCCTCGTACGCTTACGCAGACGAACTTAACTAAAACAAAACATACGCACCATTCACTGAATGGTTTATATTTAGCTTCTGCGAAACTATAAATAGCGATTGCATAAATAAACGTTCGCCTGTCTTGTTGCAATGTCGCGTATTTCCGAACAAGCTCGGTGTTGCTAAAAACTCTGTTTATGCATCCCATGGTGCTTTTCGCCAGTTCCTGCGAAGCACGCAGGCACGCACACGACATGAATGGCTATTAGGTGATTTGTTATCGACTCGTATATTCTGCTTCTACCTGATTGGTCTGTTGTTTTCGAGCTGTCGGAAGCAGATGACTTTGGCTGAATTATATTATTGAATGTTTTTCTCTGTCTATTGCAGAAGTAGATTGTGTAACAGGAAATTATTTATGCCACTTGTATATCATGCGTTTAATCAGTTACCAAAATCAGTGTAAAGAAGTTACTTTTTCAGGTAAACGATTAACGAAATTCAAATTTTCAGATAGCCTCGTGTCTTGTACGATTCAATAGCAACGAAGAAATCCAACGTTCGCTAAAAAAAATTGAAATTTATTTTGTTTATATTGCTTCGCTTTTCCGCTACTTTGGGCTAATCGCGAAAAGAGGATGATGATGAAGATGATGAAGGGACACTAGTCCGGTATTCATTCCGGAGACCCCTGTGCTAACCACTTCTCCACGGAGTTCGGTCAGTAGAAATTAAATGTTATTTCTCTGCTTTTAGAGTTTTTATGAGGAAATATTTTGCGTGGCGTAATTCTTACAAGCAAAAGAACATACGCGTATTTATTTTCTCATCTCAAAACTTTCATATTTAACCCTAGCAATGCCAAGGTATTTTTTGTTACACGGATTAGAGGGGGGGCTCAGATGCCCATGAATGAAAGTTGAATGGAACTGGACTAATGTGTGTTTTCTGTCATTTGTACACATAAGTTAACTAATTAGACACTACTTTCATGTTTTGTTATGGATTATACATGAAAGATAAATTACATAATGATTTTTAAGTAATTATAGTAAATCATTGTAACATTTATTACTTTTCTTCAATTACAATGTTGATACTTGGAAAAATGCTTAAACTGTGCAAAATTCTAGCAAAGTTATCTTTTTCTTTTTCCACTACCCATACATTCATTATTTCAAATTGTTACTATAGTTTAGCAATTGAATATATCCTCTCATGTATTGAAATACCTTTAAAACATCATTGCGAAATCTTTCCTTAGAATTACCAAGGCGTGTGCTTTTGAGGCCCATAAACAATATCAACAAATAAAGTAACTTTTTAATGAACATTTTTGGGAAAAATCACGCGATGTCATTCTAAATATTGCAAAGAACAATTGCTATTTTTAATGAATTTTTACATTGATGGATATGCATGTAATACGCAAAAAATGAATCAGTGGGCCCTTGGTATTGGTGGGGTTAAGTATACTGGGTTTATTATAAATGCATGAAAGTAATTTTTTTGCTTTGAGTTATCATTAGTGAATAGAACTGCATGTTTGCAGTTCACTTAAAAGCAAGGAACGGATTTATAGGTAGTGAAAATGTGCTAAATATGTAAATATATATTTAGTTATTTCCCACAAAATATGGAGTTAGTTTCATGGAACTTTAACTCACACCCATGCTTTTTCTGCACCTGTAAAAGTCGCCATTTTCTTTAACCCTACACCAGCGCCACAATGACCATGTTTTCAAAAGTCTTGCACATGAAAGCAAAACTTGAACATTTTCTCATTGTTATACAACAAACCTCGTTATTGTGTTTTAACAATAAACCTGATAAGTTGTATACTTCATTATGATACACGCTGTACTGTACGTAGGTCTAATGTTCCCAACGTTTCCTATTAAAATATGTTTTTATCCTTTCAGGATTGCGGAGTCTGCAGCCCCAACAGCCCCTCCTTTGCATACGCCCTTGTTTGGTCGCAGCCAATCTAGTGATATTCAGTTTGGGTTATGGTAAAACGCAGCAGCTTCACGAAAAAAAAATGGTGCATCGCTCTCCTGGTTTCTTTCAATGAGTGGCTAAAATATAACTCGTGGCACATGTGTGGTACTTTCCCAGGCTTTGAGGAGGGAGCCTATGACGCAAATTAAAGAGAAGTGACGTCACGACAGCTGGCCCACCTAACACACACGTGTTACAGGGTGCCGAAAGTTGGAAGAGAAGATATTGCAGCGTCCAGACGCTAACTTGGTGCGCGTCTTCTACAAAGCATTGGGCAAGGTTGTAGAAAATGAAGGTACACATTTCAGCATTGTGTGTACACGTAGGCATAAATTATAACATGTTATATCAAAATATATCATTAGCAGAAAATAGTATCTATTGGCCTACCGATGGCGCCATGGTAGCGTCGTTGCCTTGTAATCAAGGGGTCCCGGGTTCGATTCCCGGTGGAGATACATAGTGGTTCGGATCCCACTTTAAACTGTAGGTCTAGTCCCGTTTAGCCTTACTGTGCATAAAGTGGACTTCAAACACTAACTCAATCAATCAATAGTATCTATAGCTAGGAAATGTTTCAGTGACAAAATAATGACTTACATCCATTTCATTTTATCACAATTCATCTTCACTTTCGAAATTAGCCAAAAGTGGTAGAAAAGCGAAGTAAAATAATACAAATCAATAAATTATTGTACGTCGGTTGCAAACTCTATATGAGAAATTTGTTAGTTTCCAGGGAAAAAAAATACATAAAAATCTTGGCTCTATTTGTATAAAATTTTTAGAACGAATCTTTGAGTTCAAAATTCCCAAACTTAGAGGTCCCATTCATGACTGTACATTAACGAGTCATACGCATTTGAATATTAAAGACACATTTTAAATTTAAAAATAAAATTGTATATGAAAAATTAAGTTGTGCTATATCAAGGAACGGTTACACAGTGCGCGTAATGCATATCTTGACTTGAGTAAAAATTTGGAAAATCTTAACTTTCATACAATAACAAAATTAACATAAAAAACAAATATACAGTAAAACTTCTCAATAACGGACAGGCCTGGGGGAAAAATAAATGTCCTTATTCAGAAAAATGTGTAGGATGTTACACAATAGGATAAGGCTATTACAGTACGTACTTTACGAACATAATGTTTTTTTCCCCCCTACATTCAAGGAACAAAATACTGTACTACATACGGTGAATTCAAATTTACTAAAGTATCCCTACATACATTACACATTTAAAAAAAAAAAAAAGTCAGTACACGTAGTGTAATCCTTGTGTAATACTGCATTCAAAATGATCTTTCATTTCATTTTCAATAGGCTCTACCAGCTTCTCTTTCTCGTAGACGTTGATGACGTTCCTTTAAAGTCAATCGTTTGCGTTTCTGCGACGTCGTACCAGAAGTGACACACACTTCTCAAGATATCTACAAATAATACTGTCTACTGTCTGCACTTTTAAAAATAAATACGTTCGGTGTAACATGAAACAACAACTGGCCATTGTTGTGTCAAATTCCAGGAATTGCGACCGTTTTAATTCAGGTCCGTTATTAAGAAGTTTCATTTGCGTTGGGAAGGTAGTTTTCAGTGTCCGCGCCCGTTATTAAGAATGTCCGTTATTGAGAAGTAATATTGCCATTAAACCCCACGTATTTTTGCCGGGGAATTTGAAAATGAAATTTAGAGGTGTCCGTTAGGACAAGTTTTACTGTACAACTATTCTCTTGCTTTAAGAAAAAAAAGATCCACCTTAAGATCTTTCACGTGTCGGCCCAGATCAATCCATTAAAAAGAAGCACTTGGCGTCTATTTCATCCTAAATGTCAGATACAACGCATACGTCATTTTTCTTGTTTACGCTAATTATATGCCGGATATGCGTACGAGAACAGATTGCAGTCTTCAGCCTCTTCCTGTATTTATACAGGATACATTTATAGAAGCGTAATCCGAAGTGATTCAAGGAATAGTGATAAAGAATAAACAAGGAGATTTGAAGCCTGGCGATTGTAAGCCACTCCGAATTCTATCTTAAGAAACCGGATTTTCAACAATATTCGCGAGGAGGTAGGAGACACCCACACTGCCGTACGCAAGAGAGAGCTGATGGGGCAACAGCCTTCTTGAAAAGATTTAGAAAAATATTTTAAAAATACAAATGAAAGCAGTAAAGAAATCGGGTAAACCGAACGATTACCAATTTTGTATTTTTATATTTAAAATGTAGGTTAAAAATGGTAATTTCAAAATATTATATTGTGTATTCTGCCCCCCTAGAGCGCTATTTATAATTCCAGCCACCTCCGAAAACAAAAAAAATCTGCGTACGCTAGACAACACCAGTGATGTGCCGTAGACTATAAGTTTTCGTCTACATGCGTTGTCTACACGTAATCTACGCGTAGATTACATTGGGTTGTGGTTTACATAGACTACGTAGAGATCTAAAGTGCATTAAAATTAATTTTCAAGGGTTTCATGAAATGAAAGTGACATTTTCAACTATATTGGTTCCTAACGAAATGAAAAGAACCCTATTTACAACAAAATTTCTCTTCTCTTCTATTATCAACTATGGAAGAAGATAAATAGTATGCAAGAAACAACAACAGATAGCACTCGTGAGGCAAGAGTGGTCTTTTCCCCATAAATCACTAGAATATTTCCTATATTACGTTTCTTCCTAGGTGAGAAATTGTTCGAATTTGAAAGAAAGAGTATGAAAAGTTCTCCACACACACATCAACAACTGATACGCAGTATAATTTTCTTTTAATTCCACGGCGCTCTTTGCTAAGTTATCACCTTTTGCCATTTTGTTTACATAGATTACGTAATCTACGTGTATAACATAGTCTACGTGCAGAATGTAAACTATCGTTGTTTACGCGTAGACGCACATCACTGGTCAACACACACCGTAAAAAATTATATAATAATAGTTTATTTTTAAGTGTTGAGCACAGTATGAAACCTTATACAGCACTAAGTCAAATACAAATACAAAAGCACAAAGTTACACGAATAAAATACATAAGCTGCAGAATAACATAACATAACAAGTTAGCATATCCACACCTCAAGTTACAGTTTTCAATGAGATCCATTATATCTCTGATACTAATAATTGTTTATTGTTATATAATATTGTGCAATTAACTGTGTATTGTTCTAATAATAATAATGATCATATTTACTGAAGTGATGATAACGATTAAACAACCACTATGTTATACAAAATTAAAAAATTGAATACATAATTATAAAATAAAACAGTGGATCCTACAATTTTATACATCAACATAAATTCAAATTGTAGGTTTCAACAAGATCACCTACTAAACCTCTTGCCATGTTTAGGCATGTGAGAATTGAGATATACCTATGGGAATATCTGGGAATTTTATAAGCTATATTATTCAAAAAGTATTCACTGTCAACTTGGAAATTTAATATCTTCTCTACAAAATTTAACCTTTTCATTTTTCTTCTTTCTTCTAAGGAAAACAAATTCAACTGTGATAACCATTCAGAGTAATGTTGGTCATAGTATTTTTTTTTAAACTTTGTGCATAATAACCTGATAAAAAGTTTTTGAACTGATTCAACTTTTTGAAGGTGACTGGTTGCAGTCAAAAACCATAATTCATTTGCATATTCAAGAATAGGACGAACTATCGTTTTATACAGGAATATTAAGGTATCTTCCTTTTTAAAAACTTTCCATGAGAAAAATATAAAACCAAGCATTCTCTTTGCTCTTTTGCAAATTTCTGAAATGTGCTCATCAAATATGAGAGAGGAGTCTATTACTATTCCTAAGTCTTTATGACTGTCGCACACTTGGATTTTGTTTTCATAAATAAAATAGTTGGAGACTATATAATGAACTTTCTTAGTACATCTTAAAACTTTACACTTTCTCAAGTTAATTTCCATTTCATTAATCTTGCACCAATATGTCATTCTATCGAGATCAGCCTGAAGTTGAGCGACATCATTATTTGTTAAAATACTCTTAAAATTTTTTATATCATCTGCATATAGTAAACATGTGCTAGATTTAAAACATAATGAAACATCATTGATAAAAACAGCGAACAGAATTGGGCCAAGTGGCTACCCTTGAGGTACTCCACAAAGTATTTCTTTTTTAGAAGACGTTGTCTCACCAATCTTAACAGAGAAACTTCTATTTACTAAAAAGTTGGAAAACCATTTCAGAAATCGTGGTGATAATCCCATTTGGTCGAGTTTGTAAATTAATAGCTGATGGCTGACACTATCAAAGGCTTTAGCCAAGTCAATAAATAAAATATCGGTCTGGGATTGCTTCCTAATGTTAGATTTAAGAGAGTCTATTAAAACCAATAAATTTGTGATAGTAGACCTTTTTCTAAAAAAAACCAAGCTGATTTCCATCAATATATTGTTTAAAAGAAAGAGACAAATAGTCAGCAATTATGTGTTCAAAAACCTTTGCCATGGAATTTAATATAGTAATTAGTCTATAATTATTAAGATCATTGGCTTTTCCATCTTTGTTTTTAGTTACAGGTACAATAAACACATTTTTCCAGATATCTGGAAATATTCGAGAAGTAAGTGACATGTTGTTAATTTTAGTTAACAATGGTATAAAAACATCTTTGTTTGCTTTCAAAATAAAATTAAGTGTGCCAGTACAAAACCGTTTTAATAATATGAACAGTCCTTACATGATTAACGTTTCTATAAATTAGTTATACAAAAGTAACCGTTAATTGTAACAGAAATGGTTTATACATCAATGAATACATATCTTCAAGTTTATTGTCGCACGTTGTTAGTTTCAGACGCCGCCACTGGAGGCGTGAGCGTTTGTGTGTCTTACACAAGTACCGACTTGGATTGGTCGTGGTGGAACAATTCCGTGACCACTTCGTTCGGAGTGTTTCTGTATCTAACGTGTGTTTGTTCCCCCTCTTCCCAGCAACGTCGACGAGGTGGCCACGGAATCGTTCCAACACGACCAATCCAAGTCGGTACTTATGTAAGCAGTGTGGTATTTAAGAAATTTCCAGGAGGGGGGAAATTCTACCGACTGTCTAGAGAAAGCATGAGAAAAAGTTTATATATTATTGCGTGACCCGATATAATATATATGTAATAATAATATATATATAGCTATATATTACACATGTATGTGTGTGTGTGTGTGTGTATATATATATATATATATATATATATATATATATATATATATATATATATATATACGAAACAGAAACAAAATGTATTAGTATATGATTGGTTGATTTGGTGCTTTAAGTCCACCTTTATGCACAGTAAGGCTAATCGGGACTGGACCTACAGTTTCAAAGTGGGAACCGAACCACTCTGTGCCTCCACCGGGTATCGAACCCGGAACCCCTTTATTACAAGGTGACAATTTTAATTGATAAATGGGGTCACTCCACACTTCGTTATATGCCACTGACCTTTTTTCAAAAAGCTTTGAACAAAACATATTTTAAATAATTGATGAAAAATTGCCGATGTAAGTAGATGTAATTGATCGGTTCTGGAACATTAAGTGAGCCGCAGTGTATCTTGACAGAAAAAAATGGCCAAATCCACTTTATGATCACAACAGCTAATCAGGACTTTCCCTACAGTTTTTAAAGTGAGATTGTGTCACACACCGCCAGAAAACTAGTCTGGGACCAAACTTTTGGGGATCTGGATCAAACTTGGGCATAACTTTTGGGGGGAGGCAGAATCAAAAATATTTCTACCACATAAAAATAGCGCCCAAGACTACTTTGCTAAATTACTGTTACATTTGCGAAATAATAAAAATTACTCATTAACTTTCTTCTCAGGACCCAGGACCTTACCACAAGTTCTATTTGCTTGTTAATTCTGAAAAATTGTTAGGTGGGCAATGAAAGGTAATGTATATTATGTAACTTCATTCATCACTAGATACGTCAAGTCATCCATGGCCACGTAATTTTACATTTGTTAAATCTTTCATGGGCAACAAACAAAGAAACTCAACACTTTACTACTACCGCCTTCTTCTGTAGATGCACTTACAAATTTTCAGAACCGATCCTTTGATCAACACAGCCTTCACTGCCACCAGCTTTATCAGATATCGTTCATTTCGAAGGCAGATTCCCGATATAGCAGAGTCTGGAACTCGTAATGCTCACTTTTTCCACCAACATTCTAGCTTTACAATGAAATCTAGTTCATTATTAAAAAAAAAGCACACTGTTCTTTAAAAAATTACTACGTGGAGGTCTATCGCGCTTGCGTCAAAAATCTATGTAGGCTATCTTCGTGTACTTTTGTTCCACTCATACAAATAGAGGCGTTCTGAGGTGACAGGTGCGAGTCACTTGACAACCAAATTGTAACTTTCACATGCATTTTCCTGCCAAATTCCATGGACAAAGAAAAGGGAAGAGGGGAGGTGATCTTCAACCCTGGCCACTTGTTTGACAGCTCCAGGAGGGCCTCCCCGATGGCGCAGTGGTAGCGTCGTCGCCTTGTAATCAAGGGGTCCCGGGTTCGATACTCGGTGGAGGCACAAGTGGTTCGGATCCCACTTTAAACTGTAGGTCCAGTCCCGATTAGCCTTACTGTGCATAAAGTGGACTTAAAACACCAACTCAACAACGACAGCTCCAGGAATAGAGCAGCGCTTGAGGCCACATATGTGTTCGCCAAATGGAGCTTCCAGTTGTCTGACAGAAAATGTTGCAATTGAATGGCGAAGTAGGAAAAGTTACTAAATTGCCAATATTTTCTTGATTCCCCCCCCCCAAACACCATTCCCCCCCAAACATCATTCCCCCCCCAAACACCATTCCCCCCAGGGATATAATTTATCAAGCAGAGAGGGACACACGTATCCAGAGGGGGGAATTCCCCCTATTCCCCCTACAAATACACCACACTGTGTGCAAGATAAACAAACGCTCACGCCTCCAATGGCGGTGTGTGAAACTAACAACGTGCGACAATAAACTTGAAGATATGCTGTATTCATTGATGTATAAACCATTTCTGTTACACATACAATTTCTTCACAAATAACTGTTACTTTTGTATAACTAATTTATAGAAACCCTGTATAATATTTATCACTCACTTCCTTAAAAATATATTATTTACAGTACACAAAACTTCAATTTATAATCATTAGCGTAATGAATTTAATGATCCCGAAATTGCTAAAAGAAGTGGAAAATAAAAAGAAATGATAAAAAACAGCAACCAAAATTCCAATATTAAAAAAACAAAACATTTCCCTATCCTTAACAGGTAATAGGTAAATTTTATATAGCAGTTAAATGGATGACTGCAAAATTTTCAAATTTACTAAAACTTGTTTTCGCGAAAGGAAAATTTCCCACGGATACCCCCTTGTTAAGAAACAGCCTGATTATAACAGAAAAAAGAAATATATGCAATTTGAAACCAGTTCATGAAAAATAATTTTATCCTGTATTTTTATTGAAAACACTAAATGTAGTGACTTTTCACAATAAATCAGAATTAAAATGAACAATGAAAAAAATTATTAAGTGCAGTCACATTAGACGAATTTTCTCGAATTAAAATAATTAATTCATAGCAAGCTGAAATTTGGTGCATAACTTCTTTATAACATTAATAACAACACATCAAAAGTCATCTGCCGGTAAGTACGTCATATTGGAAGAATGGCGGACAATTCCAATATTTCGAATGAGAATGGAATTGACTCATAACAGAATAGAAATTGATATGACAACATTTTTTATATAACACGCAATCGATTATTTTTGCAGTGAAACCGCCATATTGAAAAATGGCGAACGAAATGTTGTGTGTTCTTTGCTCTAGAGGGATATTCACGCACTCTCAGTTCATATGAGAGTAGTAGCAAAAGAAAATAGTATATGAATTGTAATTATTTTATCATTGTTTACAAATAAAAAATAAAGGGATAAAGAATATAAAGACACTTTAACAAATTACAGAAAGAAAGTAAATAACATTTAAATGGCGTGTTACATGAAGAGACTACAATTTCTTTTACTATTGAAATTGTAATTTTCTCACAAGTCTCTTTTGCACTATTTCTGTATGGGTGGGAACACGATGGTGTGTGTCTGCATTTGTCGTTTCTCAAGCGGGATATTGTTTTCACGTGTCTCGTTCTGTTCACAAACTAAATCAGGTTGGTCACTTTCGTAATGTAAGCTGGTAGGCAACGCATCAGAAAAGAACGTATCTGGATCAAACAGTTCGTCGCCTTCATCGTTGTCATGTTGGTCTTCAGCATGTCGACGTCTTCAGCAATGTCTTCACCGAAAACAAGAATGGAATTCATACAGGAAGCACCTTGACAACGAGCACATAATCTGGAACATCTTAAGCCTGCATTCGTGCAACTGCACCACAGCTCTTTTTTGTAGAACAACTAAGCATGACACCCTGGTCGTAACTTGAGGGGGGAGGGAGAATTAAACTGGGCCTAATTTTGAGTGGGCAGAATTAAACTAGGCTTAATTTTGAGTAAGCAGAATTAAACTAGGCCTAATTTTGAGTGGGCAGAATTAAACTAGGCCTAATTTTGAGTAAGCAGAATTAAACTAGGCCTAATTTTGAGTGGGCAGAATTAAAATAGGCTTAATTTTAAGGGGGATGAATTAAACTAGGCCTAATTTTGAGGGGGTAGAATTAAACTAGGCCTAATTTTAAGGGGGGTGAATTAAACTAGGCCTAATTTTGAGTGGGCAGAATTAAACTAGGCCTAATTTTGAGTAAGCAGAATTATACTAGGCCTAATTTTGAGTGGGCAGAATTAAACTAGGCTTAATTTTAAAGGGGATGAATTAAACTAGGTCTAATTTTGAGTGGGCAGAATTAAACTAGGCCTAATTTTGAGTAAGCAGAATTAAACTAGGCCTAATTTTGAGTGGGCAGAATTAAACTAGGCCTAATTTTGAGTAAGCAGAATTAAACTAGGCCTAATTTTGAGTGGGCAGAATTAAACTAGGCCTAATTTTGAGTAAGCAGAATTAAACTAGGCCTAATTTTGAGTGGGCAGAATTAAACTAGGCTTAATTTTAAAGGGGATGAATTAAACTAGGCCTAATTTTGAGTGGGCAGAATTAAACTAGGCCTAATTTTGAGTAAGCAGAATTAAACTAGCCCTAATTTTGAGTGGGCAGAATTAAACTAGGCTTAATTTTAAGGGGGTGAATTAAACTAGGCCTAATTTTGAGTGGGCAGAATTAAACTAGGCCTAATTTTGAGTAAGCAGAATTAAACTAGGCCTAATTTTGAGTAAGCAGAATTAAACTAGGCCTAATTTTGAGTAAGCAGAATTAAACTAGGCCTAATTTTGAGTAAGCAGAATTAAACTAGGCCTAATTTTGAGTGGGCAGATTTAAACTATGCTTAATTTTCAGGGGGAAGAATTAAACTAGGCCCAATTTTGAGTGGGCAGAATTAAACTAGGCTTAATTTTAAAGGGGATGAATTAAACTAGGCCTAATTTTGAGTGGGCAGAATTAAACTAGACCTAATTTTGAGTAAGCAGAATTAAAATAGGCCTAATTTTGAGGGGGCAGAATTAAACTAGGCTTAATTTTAAGGGGGTGAATTAAACTAGGCCTAATTTTGAGTGGGCAGAATTAAACTAGGCCTAATTTTGAGTAAGCAGAATTAAACTAGGCCTAATTTTGAGTGGGCAGAATTAAACTAGGCTTAATTTTAAAGGGGATGAATTAAACTAGGCCTAATTTTGAGTGGGCAGAATTAAACTAGGCCTAATTTTGAGTTTGCAGAATTAAACTAGGCCTAATTTTGAGTGGGCAGAATTAAACTAGGCTTAATTTTAAGGGGGTGAATTAAACTAGGCCTAATTTTGAGTGGGCAGAATTAAACTAGGCCTAATTTTGAGTAAGCAGAATTAAACTAGGCCTAAGTTTGAGTAAGCAGAATTAAACTAGGCCTAATTTTGAGTAAGCAGAATTAAACTAGGCCTAATTTTGAGTTTGCAGAATTAAACTAGGCCTAATTTTGAGTGGGCAGAATTAAACTATGCTTAATTTTCAGGGGGAAGAATTAAACTAGGCCTAATTTTGAGCGGGCAGAATTAAACTAGGCTTAATTTTAAAGGGGATGAATTAAACTAGGCCTAATTTTGAGAGGGCAGAATTAAACTAGGCCTAATTTTGAGTGGGCAGAATTAAACTAGGCCTAATTTTGAGTGGGCAGAATTAAACTAGGCTTAATTTTAAAGGGGATGAATTAAACTAGGCCTAATTTTGAGTGGGCAGAATTAAACTAGGCCTAATTTTGAGTAAGCAGAATTAAACTAGGCCTAATTTTGAGTGGGCAGAATTAAACTAGGCTTAATTTTAAAGGGGGTGAATTAAACTAGGCCATAATTTTGAGTGGGCAGAATTAAACTAGGCCTAATTTTGAGTAAGCAGAATTAAACTAGGCCTAATTTTGAGTGGGCAGAATTAAACTAGGCTTAATTTTAAAGGGGGTGAATTAAACTAGGCCTAATTTTGAGTGGGCAGAATTAAACTAGGCTTAATTTTGAGTTTGCAGAATTAAACTAGGCCTAATTTTGATTGGGCAGAATTAAACTAGGCTTAATTTTAAGGGGGTGAATTAAACTAGGCCTAATTTTGATTGGGCAGAATTAAACTAGGCCTAATTTTGAGTAAGCAGAATTAAACTAGGCCTAATTTTGAGTTTGCAGAATTAAACTAGGCCTAATTTTGAGTGGGCAGAATTAAACTATGCTTAATTTTCAGGGGGAAGAATTAAACTAGGCCTAATTTTGAGTGGGCAGAATTAAACTAGGCTTAATTTTAAAGGGGATGAATTAAACTAGGCCTATTTTTGAGTGGGCAGAATTAAACTAGGCCTAATTTTGAGTAAGCAGAATTAAACTAGGCCTAATTTTGAGTGGGCAGAATTAAACTAGGCTTAATTTTAAAGGGGATGAATTAAACTAGGCCTAATTTTGAGTGGGCAGAATTAAACTAGGCCTAATTTTGAGTAAGCAGAATTAAACTAGGCCTAATTTTGAGTGGGCAGAATTAAACTAGGCTTAATTTTAAAGGGGATGAATTAAACTAGGCCTAATTTTGAGTGGGCAGAATTAAACTAGGCCTAATTTTGAGTAAGCAGAATTAAACTAGGCCTAATTTTGAGTAAGCAGAATTAAACTAGGCCTAATTTTGAGTAAGCAGAATTAAACTAGGCCTAATTTTGAGTTTGCAGAATTAAACTAGGCCTAATTTTGAGTGGGCAGAATTAAACTATGTTTAATTTTCAGGGGGAAGAATTAAACTAGGCCTAATTTTGAGGGGGAAGAATTAAACTAGCCCTAATCTTGAGTGGACAGAATTAAACTAGGCCTAATTTTGAGTGGGCAGAATTAAACTAGACCAAATCTTGAGGGGGTAGAATCAAACCTGGGGCTTAACTTATGGGGAAGAGACTCTAAAAGTTTTCCAGAGCATAAGAAAAGCGCCAGGATTATTTGCTAAATAAAAATGACGTTTACCAAATTTCAAATACTAATCTTTACTACTTTTCTCCTCAGGTCTTCTAACTTGCAAATTTTAATAAAACTAAAAAAAAAAAAAGAATTGGGGGTGGGGCAAGTGCCCCCTTGCCCCCGCCAAGTAACGCCTATGCATGACACACTAACTGTATGAAATATATATAAAAATATTATTCACTCATCTGATGGATCGAGGAGATATGATGATGATGATGATAAATTTAGAATAAAGTGTGATTCTTTATACGAGTCATTATTTCATAAATATAAATGATAATAATAGCACAATTTCTGGCGACGCCCAGCTCCCGTTCCGCAGTTCTTTCTTCTGTTTGTTTCTGTTCTCTGCCTTCCAAGCGTTTATCTTGTGCGAAAGGGTACCAGTGGACTAAGCTTCCTGTAGCCTATCCATTTTCATTCAAACTAAGTAAGCAACAGAAAAAATACAGGGTGGCCCCCCAAAAAAGGTAACCGAAACATAAGGTAACGACAATTATTCGGTTACTTTTTTTGGGCCACCCTGTATAACGGACGGTTAGAGATCGGTGAGTTCATTGAACTCTCTAGCCTAATTATTGCCTATTTTGGGGGGAGCAGGAAAAGGTTGCCTTGACTCATCTCACTCAACAGGTCGGTAGGTGCCGGGACTTGCCACGAGTTGATACATTCCTAGAATTTCCCTCCAAGACCTATGACCCCTTACCAAAGGTAAGGGGATTTATTTACTCGAATTATTTTGGTTAGACAAAATATGCGGAACAATATAATACAGACATATTTAAGCAATACAGTAAATCCTCGTTAATCCGGACCAAAGAAAAAGCAGAATGCAAGGTTTTAAATGTGGCTAGAAGTCAACAAGAGAACTTCCCAAAGAAGAGGCAGTCAACCACTGATGAAATTCTGTTTCCCGCGGACTTTGTACTGTACTGTATAGTGTATTTAGGCCTATGCCCTCTAAATACACCATAATAAAAATGTTTTGTTGCTATAAACGGAGTTTTAATGCACTCTCTACTGTTCTTTTAGGTTATTTGAGTTAATCCGGACTTTCGTTAAACCGGTCAACTTATCCCCCCATTAGCCCGGATTAACGAGGTTTTACTGTACATGTTTACTTGAGGAACCGTTTACAATAAGGTAGGTGAACCAAAGGTGGCCATAGTTAAGCTTCAAGGGCAACTTACAAGCCCCTAATAAGAACTACATTTCTAAAATTAAAAAAAAAAACGTACAAATATTTAACAACATGTAACAAATGGATATTTTGTAAAATTACTTGTAACTGAAAAAAGATAAAAAAAGAATTAGAAAACCATTACATATGGGCCATCTTGGGAACGGGTTCCATAGGTGGCCCACTGCTTATTGCTGCTTAGAAAGTGTTGCTTGTGCTCAATAACACATATTTATTCATGTTTCTACAACGTATTAGAGAAAATTATTGGATACAGAGATTCCACGAATGTCGTTTTTTTTTAATTATTCTTATAACATTCATTGTACGTTCTGCAGAGCAACTTGTCACTGGAATGGATATCAGAATTTTACACAATACCTGCAAATTTGGAAAGATCGAAAATTGGATAACACAATATGGTTCTAGAAAGCCATTCTTAACCCATTTTTGCTGATCAAAATCTACATCAGAACTCGTCGTGTCTGTACTTGAACATTCACTCTCTTTTAAGCAGTTGTTCAAAGAGATCACTGTAGTTTCTTTTCCAACATTCCTACTCCAATATCACTTAGGTCGATGGTGTCCGACAGACATAAATATCGTTCTGAAGGCTTGCAGCTGTCTTGCAACTTGAACTTCAGTAAGTTATACAAATTTCCCGTGTAGTTGCTAAATTACAGTAAAGGATGTACTCTGAGAATATATGGCAGATGCATGTTCTGAAAACCTGTCGGGAAGATGCATTATCAAGCTTTCAAGACACTTGTAGAAAATGAAGGGTTTGCTGCAAAAAGGAGGTAGCTCCACTTTTGGAGGTTTTAGTGTTCTGTACCTTATCGTGTGCAATAAAACCACCGCTTTTAGTTGGTGCAAGAAATGTGTAGCTCGAAGCGGTAGTTCTCGGGTTGCTCACGAGATGGAGCTGACTGTCATGTTCGTTTGGGCCAAGAAGGAGGTACCGCCTCTGTTTTGCGCCAAATACCTGGTATGGTTGTTTGACATGAAGGGTAGATGTTAGGTATCTGTTCTGACTTCATTATACAACTGTATTCTTATCTATTTCCAATACAACATTACACATGGTATCACTTGTGTGCACCAATCCTTCCCTAGAAATCAGCAGATCATCCGTTTTGTGGCAACAAAGAGGTAGCTCCACCAACAAGACATGTGCCAGGTCATCTAGAACATATGTTTTGGGTGAAGATATTGTCCCCATTCTGAAGGAAGACCTACAGAATGTATTGAAACAACTTTCATTCAAATAACTCTCCATTTCAGAATTCTAAACGTTTTTTTCACTTTGCCAATAATTTATGAAATTGCAGCTAACTCCTTTTTGCAGCAAACCCTTCAAATATTAATTTTCAGACTTTGATGAGACTCTCTAATAGATTCATCGATTCCCATTTTATACAATATCCACTTTTTCTATCCTTCTCATTCCCTACTTCCCCGTCGCGATTAACCACAAAGCGACGTTAAATAACTCAGATGAACAATGTTTCCCATTGCAAAGCTTCAGAAACACATACAATCAAACCATGTGAACGGGAAGGATAGTATAAAATGTTTTAAAATAATTATTACCCTTCACGTTTCTCATGGCTCATCTCATCTCATGTTCACCTGGTCCTGAAGCACTTTCACCATTGGTGTAATTTTGCCAAGGTCTACTTCCAAACTTGACTTCCACAATTTTGTACTTTATGGGAAGATTATTTTAAGTTTTTTGTGCATGTTTAAGCCAGCTCATAGTATTTCTTCCCCTTATCCTGGCGATGAATGGTATTACATATATACTCCAAAACCACTGTATTTGAACTGCCTAGTAAGGTCAGCCAAGCCGCACACCGGATCCGACACTACGCGACGAATCACTTTTGTTGCAAATTGACTGGGGGAAGGTTTAACATGGGGCTCTTATGGGCGGCCGCACACTGGACGAAGCATTTGATTCGAGTCACGTTGCGACGGTTTGCGACAAAACAACGAAGGTCTCGGGAAATTGTCTCAAGAAGCAGCTTGCGACTAGAAGATCTGCGCATGCGTGAATCCAGACATCTAACCACAGACCGAAAACGGGGGCAAATTGAACACAGAATGTTACATTAAATGGCTCAGGTCGTATTTTCTAACCAATTATTTTCTAGAAATACGTATATTCAATTCATAACATGTAAACTGATACATCAATTCTACATACACATTGATACACTGATTCTGCTGTAAACTGTGAAACTTATAATGCATTGTTACCCTCTTCCCTAATTATAAAAGGCAGACCTAGACCTATTGCGTACGTGAACGAAATCTGCAATCAGATTTTAGCTAACAAACAAAACACTAACTCTGAAGTTCGCGTGTCTGAAGTTCCGAGCCTACTAGGAACTACCACAAAGCAAACACCAGGCGCATGGCATTCGAAACCTTTCATTGCAGTTGAAATTAACAGACTAAAGCTCAGGCCCAGGCTCATTGTCATTGTTAGTGTACTCAACCTTATTCTTAACAGTTGGTCTACTCGACTAACCTTGTACGTATTAATTCCAACAGCACGGCCCACTCTTCTTCCAAACCGATTCTAAAGGCATAAGAGGAGGTGGTTCATTTAAATCCCATCGCCGCGATCACCCACAGGTAGGTAGAAAACTGTACATAATAGCCATAACTAAAAATCAATAACAAGTCAATCAAACGAAACAATTCTCCCATTTTTGTGCGAAGATATATAGGATTGGTAGCTAAACTATAACATGTTGTCCCCCAAAAAATCTCCATGACGCAGACGTGTCATGAATCTCCCGTGTGGGAGGGCACCCCTACTTCCTGGAGATGAGGCCTGCACGAGAAAAGGGTTGTTAACTTCGAGAACAGCCTCTCCCGCCCATTGTGCCTACAAGGGGGAATTATGGCGCAGGCTGCGCCATCGAGATTTGGGGGGGGGGTTCCCCTACAAATAACATAAAATTCAACATTTATATATTTTCCAAAATATATGTAAAAGTGTTACACCTTAAATGAACCATATTTAATCCATTAGATGAAGGAAATAAAGTGTTTAAGGCAGAGGCGTATATTCGGGGCTATCTAGGCTATCTGCGAAGCCCAGACTCAGGGAATAAAAAGAAGATGAACCTGATTTCTTAGAAGTTGGAAACATTGCCCACTTTCTTTGAATTCGCGAGGCGGCTGGCCCAGCGCCGGCGGGCAACTCCACGGGGTTGACGGGCAAGCGTGACAGGGCTACCACAAAGATCACCCGGTCAATGTTGCAAACCAATTTTTCTCAGCATGTAATTTCCCCAGGAACGGGGAATTGTGGAGCCAAACTGTTACAGGAGAGGGAACAGGGTTGCATATGGCGGGGGCAAAACCCTCTGAACGTCCTTAACAGTCTGGGTTAATGTTGCAAATCAATTTTTCCCAGCATGTAATTTTCCCAGAAATGGGGAATTTTGGAGCAAAATTATCGTAGGCAAGGGGAAAGTGTGTCATATGGCAGGGACAAGAACATCATTGAAAGAGGTCGTTGACCTTCAAACAGTGCGGAGTAGAAAATTGTTGGCTGAGCGGGAATGGTTTATGAGTGCATCTAAAAATTACCGATCGCGTCGAGTGGTCTTGGTGCGTGGAATTTATTTAGAGGCAGCGTGTGAATACAGTAGTTAGTGGATTGTATTTTTGTGAATGATATGTGCTGTGTGTTGTGTAGTGAACTGAAATGAGGGACATAATTAACAAGCTGTCTTTTCGGCTTACGAATGACGATAAGCACCAAATCGTTGTGGATTTTTCTTGTATGTCCACTTTATGAACAGATAAGCTAACGGGGATCGAACCTACAGTTAAAGTGGTATCTAAACCACCATGCATCGAACCCGGGACCCCTTAGTTTCAAGGCAACGACGTTACCACTGCGCCAACAAGGAGTACCCGAACTTAAAATCGCGAAAATAGGTAGGTTGAAATTTTATTTTCATTCTCGTATATAGGCCTACATAATATTTCACAATATGGGCCTCTTATTTATGCAAATATGAATAAAATTCTTGAAATCCTTTCCTTACTGACAGTGTACATTTCCATGTTTTATTTATGAGGTATATATTTTTAATCACTTCAACCCGCCACGCCAAATGAGCTAAAAAAAAACCACTCCCACCAGCAAATTTTTGTCCATTCGAACACTATAGACTACGTAGACAATCTAAAGTGCATTAAAATTAATTTTCAAGGGTTCCATGAAATGAAAGTGACATTTTCAACTATATTGGTTCCTAACGAAATGAAAAGAATCCTATTTACAACAAAATTTCTCTTCTCTTCTATTATCAACTATGGAGGAAGATAGATAGTATGCAAGATAAACAACAGATGGCAGTCGTGAGGCAAGAGTGGTATTTTCCCCATAAAACACCAGAATATTTCCCATATTAGGTTTCTTCCTAGGTGAGAAATTCTTCGAATTTGGAAGAAAAAGTATGAAAAGTTCTCCTCACACATCAGCTACTGATACGCAGTATAATTTTCTTTTAATTCCATGGCGCCCTTTGCTAAGTTATCACCTTTCGCCATGTTGTTTACATATAGCTACTATTACGTCATCTACGTGTATAAAATTGTCTACGTGTAGAATGTATACTATCGTTATTTACGCGTAGCCGCACATCACTGGTGTGGGGACAGAATTAATTTTTTGGAGGAGGCAATATCTACTCTTCAATATCACAGTAAGTCTAAAATTGGTATGGAAATTTTGGTAGTAATATTGAGTATTAATCTCTCGATAAAGTGTTAAATCTTATTCTTAACATTGTCAAGGGATTTCTCTAGTGGAGAGAGAGTTCGAACCAGGGTTGTTAAAGGCAGCGGCGGCGCCAGGATTATTCATCTAGGGGTGCTGAGGGGGTGCGGAAAGGAATTTAGGGCGTGCGATGCTGAAAATAAGGAAAACATGAAACACGCATGGACCTTTCAAAACAACTGGGGGGGGGGGGGCAAGGACAGTTTACTTTCCCTTGGTAGATAATGTTTAGCGTAGTGCGGAGGCAAAAAAAAGCAAAAACCGGGATGCAACTGCACTCCTAATCGCCGCCACTAATTAAGATAAATTACTGACTGAAATTAAATTATATGTGTGAAATATATAACTTTAGATTGGCATTCATTTCCCAGGGATGCTGTGCACCCCTTGCCCTCCCCCTGGACGTCCATGATGATATGTATTAAGTCTTCTACTCCAAGAAAATGGTGATACAGAGTAAACATTCACATGCACATTATATCTTCCTTCTGGCACAGGACAAAACGCGAAGTGCACAGCAACTTCGTCTTCGTTAAAACCCCTTCTGCTGCACTACCAATAACGAACTGTAAAATTTCTAAGCGAACATCGGGCCTCTTCTTAACAATTTTTGAAAAAGCCTGAAATGGTACGTTTACTACACATGTTACGTGGAGCAAAAACATAGAACGCTTTAAACCACCCTTCACGTTAAAACTTGCATTAAATAATTTCCCAAGGACGACTTGGGATACATTGAAAGCAGTTAATTTTTTTGCTCCAGTGCGAGGAAGAAACAAGCAGACGGAAAATAAACAGTTTATCAACAATGCAAGAAAGAAAAAGAAAAAAAAAAGACGTTACTCACATTAAGCTATAGGCAATTATCGAAAACCACAAAGAATTCACTTGAAGAAACAAGAGAAGAAAAAATACATAAGGACAATGCTGACGAAAGAAAAAAAAACGGCCGCTGATCTTTATAGAGGTTGCCACCAGTGCAGAAAAGTTTGTATATCGGCATCTCTTTCAGTGCTTGCCTGTTGCATACATTAATAGCAGTCTTACTTCAGTACCTAACATTCGGTGCTCAATATGACGACATGACATAATATGACATTGTAAGGGTTAGTGTTTTCAGTTGAACGTAGGGGGTGCTGAAGTGGGTGCGGATGAAAATTAAGGGGTGCGCAAGCACCCTCTCGCGCCTCCCTGGCGCCGCCCCTGCTTAAAGGTCCAGGAATTTTAAATAATTTCAATTCCGGTCCGGGAGAGAAAATCAGAAAGCGTAAATTGGTTCTGGGCCGCAAAAACCTTTTTATCTGTAAAGTATTTTAATTCGGTCCAGGAACCTTTTTCCGGATGAATTTAAATACGGTCCGGGAACGTTCTTTCCCGAATCAGTTTAAATAGGATCCAAGTTCCGTATTGAAATGAAACAATACGCAACTTGGATCGAATACGGACCTGACGATAAACAATTATCCACTTGTGAGCATGAAAGACTAATCCAGGTGCTGGCCGTCTCGAGAATCTAAGGTGCAAGGTAGAAATGGGCGAAACGCAAACGCTGCAGTCACGTTACCACTCTCCATATAGCCCCATTCTCTCGCGCGCGTTCATTCACTTGGTTCTAGCAACACTGCCCCAAGGAATATAGAGTACACTGCCCGTCCCTGTTGTGATATCTGCTGGGAACACAGCAGCCTCACGATACCTTATCGACGGTTCCTATTGGCTGCGGTTCCTGGATCGGATGCCGGAGCAACACGTGACGGGTTTGTTTGAACTCAATGTGAAGCCATATAGTCAGTCCATTGCGTTATGTACAGTAACTCTTCGACAAGAGAGGGGAGTTTTTGAATCTGGCCCACGAGAGAACAACAGCGTTTTGATTTATTCCCTGCGCTACGTTTTCTACAACCGCAGTGTGACATTCCAATGTAAAACGTACTCGCGGACATTTTTAGAAGGCAACTTTTAATCAGTGAAGTCTGGTCTGTAATTGTAAATAAATTCAATCCCGGACTGGGAGAGAAAACCAGCAAACGTAAATGAGTTCTACGCAGTGTATAACCTTTTCATATTTAAATCATTTCAATTTGGTCCAGGAACATTTTTTCCCGCATCAATTTAAATATGATCTATGGACCTTTTTTCGATGTAACAATACGCAACTTGGACCGAATTGTGCGAGAAAAAAGGTTCCGATCCTGCAGCGGTTCCTGGACTTTTAACAAACCCTTGTTCGAACATTAAATTTTGACGACTGTATTTATCGATATGGTATCCACACGTTTTCGACCCCTAACGTGCCAAGAGAAAATTTAGAAAATACTAAATATCTCGGGATCCAAAGAAAGTATGGACACCCCATTAAATTAATATTCTTCAAAGCCTGCAAGAAATGGATGTAAAAATTTTCTTGCTCGCAATTATGTGTTCCGAGAATCCGTGTTTGGCGCTTTCCTGAGGTGAATGTGAATCTATGTAGGAGCTATATAATGTGAACTATAGGTGCATTAACAAGACATAAGCGATATTCTCGATATTCATTAATAACATCACTTCTTAAAATATAATGCTTAGTGTTGGTAGAGCCCAACACGTATATTTCTGCCGTGCGATGCGCGACACAACTCAAGAAGCAGTGTTGCTAATGGAGCAGATAGAAAAATCGCTGCACTGCGCCGATGCACAGCTGTTACATACAACAAGAAAATTAGAGACTTTAGGTCTATCTAACGTTGAGTTTTAAACGTCATGCATTATACCAGGACTAGGATTAATATGTACCAACAAGTGGCTTTGTATATAGCTACATACATATGGACTAAAAATTCGTAAAATATGGACTAACACATACGTAAAATTACAAAAAATGCCTGCAAAGAAGACTTCTTCATAGTGATTCCTTATTTGAGTGATTTCAAACAAAGTAAACACTTTATTATTTTTCATTGCATTAATGCACTGGTGGTGTTCTAACTGTTCACTCCCAAAACCCGTCTACACAGGTACGGAACTGCAAAGACAGATAATACACGACCGACACTACCACTGCTTTGAGAACTAATAACATGCGAACATGTTAAACCGCGACAATTGGACCAGAACACTCCTCCTCAGGCAGTATTATTGCCTCTCTGTGATCGGCGACAGTCGGTTGCCTTTGTTGTACATTTACAAACGATGCCGGCGGCTTCCACAACAATAACAAGTACATATGCTGCCACTAGACGATAAGCTGCGCTTCTTCTTCTTCTTTTTTTTTTTTGCTATGAACTTGTCACCCATCAAAGCATGACAATTTTAACACAGAAAACAATATGCATCGCATTAAACAGCAAAAATGACAGCCTCCTCTATGCAATTCCTACAAGAACACGTGCCGGAGCCAAGAGTTGAAATGCTCATGGAGCCACATAATTTATTTCTTTTGAACAATTCCAAAATTATGAAATATGAAGAATTTGTGAATTTCCCGAGCTTGGCTATGCAAGGTTTTTAATTTCAACTTTGACAGAACTGGAGGCATTATGGAATTTAACGTTCATTAACAAACACACACTTTCACATACACACACGCAATACACGCACACAACGTCAAACCGGTCAAATACTTAGTATGAAATAAAAATATGGTGCTTCGAATCCAACAAAACTCACCGTCACTTTAACTGCCTTTCTCCTTACATGACAGAAATAGAGCTTCATTATTACAGTTGGCAACACTAGTTACTAGCTAGCCAATGAACATGCACTGCATAAAAGAAGCAACCACTACGCCGTGCTATATTGCCACATTACCGTCCCTGCCGAACGGCGTGAACCGCGAGCTGGAGCGCTATTCAATTGTTTTCAATGATGTTTGAGCGAGTGTGTCGAGGAATGGGATGACAATATGGCAACAATGGCGAAGGTTGGCGAGCAGCGCAGAACACGTGATGCTAAGAGAGAGGGAGACGAAACGAAAATTGGTATGTGCGCAACGGCAAAGATACGTGTGATGCACTTAAAGCAAGTGCATCATTTGGAATAAAAATATATCGAATCCTCATTTCTAACATCTTGTCACAAGAAAATTTTACTTTAACAAGTAATTTGCACTGAAGATAAAATCCACGTAATTATTGTTATGGGTTACTAAAATAATAATTTACCCCAAGAAAACGGGGTACGAGTGAGTTCTATGAAAGAAAAACCGTATTATATTATCGCCCTGAGCTTAAGAATTTCTACCTCTTCTGTAACGTCTCCTGAAACAATAATTGAATCCGTCATACGCCTGGAGCATGTTATTTAGTTTGTCAAGGTTGAATTTTCTATCTTATCTTAAGTTGTGTAACAATTTGTGTTAAATACTCAAATTGAGAGTTTTATAAACCCACTCACAAACACTATTTACATAATTTAATCTACTACACTTAACCAATCAATGTGCTAGCTTTAAGTTGTTGTTTTTTCGAAAATCGAACAATTAAAAAATATGGACAGTTTAACATGGTATTTCATTGAATTATTACGTATCCATCCAAACTATTTTTGGGAGATTATGATGAACGATTTTAGGGGCGGTCTTGAGTGATGGAGGAGAGGCAGATCAAGTACAGTGTTCAGTGAAGCTAAGAAAAAAGTTACTTTCAGTAGACACGCTGTCGTAATTAAATACCTTGTGGAGGATTACGATATGGTTTGAGGGTTTTATGATAAGATTTAGGGGGGGACGCATGACATGATTTTGGGGGGTTGGAAATACCTGCTCCCGCCGTGTGCCTAACGTTTAACTTGTTCCTTTCGTTCTACTCCGACCGTCTCATCCATTATGATTTCGTTCCGAACTCGTTGCGGAATCATGATTCCGGGAATCGTTTTCTCTTGTTCCAAGGAACGAGGCATATGTTTCGTTCCTCCGTGCTAGGAGAGAAGTTGAAGAAATTGTGTGTGTGTGTGCAGAGGAGTCTCCTGAACGCATGCGGTGCATGCTGCGCATGCGTCAATTGTGGGAAAAAGGACAGCTTGCTCTGCGACGACATTCATGAGCATTTCTACATTCTAAATTATTCATATAGGAGAAGTATTTATTTTACACGAGACCGCTCAACTAAGGCCGTGTCCGAAAGGTGCAAGACCGTGCTTGAAGCGAGCATCCTCCGAATATTGTCTTGGAGTGCGGTCTTGAAGTCGTGGACTGGAAGTGAAAGTCTTTCGAATTGCACGTCGACTGCAGCGCCAAATACGATCAGTAGATAAAGCTGAGTACTCGTTGTTTTCCCCACGTTATAAACACTTGTTTTTGCATTTTCAAATGTTCGTACACATACACTTCCACACATTAGAAGCACTTTAACCAACAACTTGCTGACCCATAACGTACATTTAACCTGTGTTGCTGACTTTCTACCTCCGCGATTTTAAACAAACGAACAACGAGTGTGGAAATCACGTGACCGAGTCAGCTTCCATCTGCACTGCGAGATATGCACTTGCGTACTCCTGTACTTGGCGCTTTCGAACTGTACTAGGTGACGTCACTTCCGCCAAAACCATGCTTCAAGTACGTACTTCGTACCTTTCGGACAGAGCCTAAGCTTATATTACATTTCTTGGATCTGAAGTGAAAGAAAGTAATAGGCTAATTATTTTCCCACAATTGACGCATGCGTCACTTCAGATCCAAGAAATGTAATATAATCTTAGTTGAGTGCTCTCGTGTAAAATAAATATTTCTCCTATATGAAGAAATTAGAATGTAGAAATGCTCATGAATGTCGTCGCAGAGCAAGCTGTCCTTTTTCCCACAATTGACGCATGCGCAGCATGCACCGCATGCGTTCAGGAGACGCCTCTGTGTGTGTGTTGGCCTATCTTAATTGTTAATCCACACGGCTGAAAGGTGGGTCCGTTGGTTTTGTTTTGCAACCAGGTTTAAGATTTACACCCTCTACTTGTCAACTCAGTAATGCGAAATTATATTTTACTTTGGAAAGCGAACATTATTATAGATTTTAATTCCATTTATTATCCATACTAGCTGCAAGCGGTAGCAGGGAGACGAGGAGAGGGGGGGGGGGGCGAGTGGGCAACAGTGACGATGCCACAGGGGGGCAGGGGGGGCGGGCGTCCCCCAGTCAGACACTTCATGCACATTAAGGCTAATCGGGACTGGACCTACAGTTTAAAGTGTCCATCGGGTATCGAACATGGGAACAAAAATGATCCAATAAAGCCGACACTACATGTCAGTTGTTGTGGATGCCTCGCGGTTGCTTACTATTCAGGGACTTGATTTTCAAGATGATGAGAGGCAAACCTTACCAAAGGGAATTTCTTCGATAAGTTCTTGAAGTTAATTTCAAAATGAGGGTATATTATTCGGAAATGTATTGAACTTGAACCTTAAAATGCAAATTACACTCAAAATTATATTCAAAACAAATTAATCTGCGTAATGTCCACATTTATTCTCAGCAAAATAAGCCAGGAAGCGGATGAGGTGAGAGTATTCGCACAGATGCCAGATGAAACAAAATACATTGCGAGATAGGAATAAGAAAGATATTTGTATCGCGGGCAGGTAAAATAATGCTTTTAGGATTTGCCACTCTTCAATCATTAGAAGCAGGTTAGCTTTTTCTTGTACATATCAAAATCGAAGAACTTCTTCCCCAAGAACATCGTAGGTGAATGTAATTGTGTAGCACAAACATACGTTGGAGTGGTAGAGTGAGAGGTGCACCAGGGTCAGAATATTTCTTGAATTGTGAGATAACTGTAACCCTTTTGAGATTTTTATTCCTGTGATAACATTTCCCTGAAAAATGAAACGCAGATTTTGCCCAAAACTCTTCAGCGTTACGAAGATGGAACGAAAGTACTCCACTTAATGGATTTAGATTTCTGCGAAATCCTAGGAAAGTATGAATTGACATTTCACAAGGCTCACACTCTAGTTGTATTCTCTCCAATGGAGCGTGTGAAAGAATCTTTTCGTGTTTGAATCTTTGAAATGCTTTGCTCGAAACAGGATGCCGGATGCCAGCTGCCTCATTTGGCTGTCCTTGCTATTGAGATGAAATGTCAAGTCCTGGACGTATCGAAGGTGGGCAATGTGTTCTCCAAAGCACATACAGCGTTGTTTAAATACTTAAGATTAGTTTCTTCCAACGCTATGTTTATTTTGCAAGAAAATTAAACTCTTCGAAAATTTTTTTCGTCATTTATATTATTACCTATCTTATAACTTGAATATTTATCGGTAGTTTCATCTCAAGAAAGACGATGAATTATAAAATTATAAATGTCTTTCAATGCTGAAATAGGCCATTACAAACAACGCAACGTGTGGCAGTTCCCACGAATAAAAATAAGAATTAATGCCTTTATTAAAGCGAATCATGTGGAGATAAACTCGTAATCAAGAATTTATTTCGGAAAGTAAACGTCCACTCTGAATAAAGGACAATCACAAACACCATAATGAATATTGCTAATAATAATAATATAAGTATTATTACTAGCCTATATATTTATATATAGTGTTTTAGGGCGTTTCAATGTGACTGCCCCCCAACAATATTTGTCGGCCCTTCCGCCCTCCCCAGTCACTTTTCCCTGGCGCCGTCACTGGTGGGCAACTGCCCATACAAAAATGTCTCCCCCAACCAAACAAATGCGTATGAAAAACTTACGCTTTAGGAAATTATGCTTCAATAAATGTATTCTGGCCCTGACAACATGCATATTTTCTTGTGAATATTGTCGATAATTGAATTGGTCACAATGTATAATAAGTTTCACTGTCCTTTAGTTACGAGTTTGAGTTTTTAAGGGCACTTAATACACAGATAGGCTAATCGCGACTGGACCTACGGCTCAGCTTAACGTGGAATCCGAACCACTATGTGGGACTCCACTGTGTAGCGAGCCCGGGACCTATTGATTGAAACACCACGACCAGTGCGCCAGTGGGGAGGATCTCCTTTGGTTACGTAAATCACAGTAATATCCTGACATCAACGCGTGTTAAATGAAATTAATGAAGCTTTCCTTTCAGCTCCATTACAAAACTTGAAAATAGTGATCCAGTTATATACGAGGGTTGGAAAGAAAGTAGTGGCAAAACTGTCGTCACGTCGTGTATGGGCAAGAGATGGCGTTGTTGTTCCCAGTACGTCTAGAGGGAAGGCATAGTTGTTCAAAGCACTTATTGTTGACAGTGCAGTCAAGGGCAACCGTAGGATTTTTCTCTCAGGGGGGAAGTCATAAAAACTTTTATTATTATTATTTTTATTATTGCTGTTTTGTTGTTATTATTATTATTAGTTACTACTACTTTGCAAATCATAAAATTCAAAACGAATTGAAAATACTTTGAAATTGTATACGAGTTCAGACTCGAGTGTATTGTTTAGATAGCAATTGGACTCACCTTGCTTCCTTTCAATAAACAGTTCCTTGCCTTTTTGTATTTTTCACAATGCACAGTCAGCGACCATTTAATCTACTGTCCTTCATGGTATCTCTGATCCATGCTTTTACGTGCCGAAGGGTACTGTACAATAATAATAACAACAATAATAATAGTTGCTGCAGCTTACGGCCTTAAAGTCACAGAAAACAATATTTTGTGTTGTAAAATACATAAATTCTGTCCTGAAATCTCAGTGGCGGGGGGGGGGGTCAAGTGTCCCCCTTCCTTGAGTGCAGTGCGTGCAGACGGACGAATACGAAGCTGTGAAGTGATGTGAAATCTGACGACTCTAAATCGATGCTTTGGAAGAGAGAGCATCGTGTGTTGTGTATCAGCCTTTAGACAAGGACGTCACAGTATGGAGGATGCGTCACGTGCGGGTCGTCCTGGTCTCGTACTTTCATGATTAAAGCACAAATGTCAATCTCCCTTCCATGTAGTACACCCTGGACGGTCTGTACTGTCAGCCAGTAAAATCCTCCGTGCGACTCACGCTGCGTCGTCTTTACATGTTTGTGATTGTCCATTCATCAATCTTATCACTAGAGCTCGGAAGTTGAAGACCTATAAATTGCCAAAAAAAGACCTATAAAAAAACCTAAAAATATCAAAAAAGGACCTAAAAACAGAAAAAGGACGTAAAAACGTGATCCAAATTAATTAATAACTTCAGTTTTAATTACATATTTAATTAATAAAAAAAATACAAAATTCTGGTGGTACGGAACACACAGTGCGAGAAAACTATATGAATGAAATGCATCTTATTTCACACATTATATATTTTTTAGATTAACATAATTTGAAATATCATATTTGAAGAATCATATTTGGCCTAACGACATTAGGGTTACCGAAATAGGACTTCGGATCCTATTTCAGTCATCCAAAAATGTTTTTATCTCGTTTCAGGGATGGTTCAAATATAGCTATTTCTTTACTACAGAAAGGATGTTTAAGAGGTGATGAACTCATGATGATTCGAATTGAGAATGGGCAGTAAAAATGTAGTCGAAAGAAGGTTGCAAGAAAAAGCCGTTAAGACCTAAGAAAAGGCTAAAAAAGGACCAATAAGCCAAAAAACGCCGAAAGAGGCAAAAAAGGACAAATAAAACTCACCTTTTTCTGGCCTACAATGACCCAAAATGAACATATATGATGTTGGGCCTCGTCTTCGGACACTAGGAAAAAAAAGAGGATTTTTCCTCAACTTCCGAGCCATACTTACCACCGTTCATCATCATCGTCGCGGTTAGCCAAAAGTGGCAGAAATGCGACGTTAAATAAACTAAATCAATCAACTCAATAAATCTCCATCTCTTCTCTCTCTGTTCCCGCTCTTATTTCTTTATTTCTCCACTTATTGTTCTTTCCCTCTACACACAATTATCTCTCTGATCTCTTTATCTATAAGCTTTTCTTTTGTATTCCCTTTTATCTCTTTACGTTGTCCTTATTATCCTTTATCACTTATCTCCTCTCTTCCTATCTTACTTCAATCCCCCTTTTACTTCTCCTGTCCCTTTCCATTTGATCCTCCCCTCTCCCCATTTTCATTTCTTGCCTTTCTCTTCCACCCTTTAATTTATTTCCAAACTTCACTCAATATCTCTCTCTTTCATTTTCTCCCCTCTCATTGTTTATCCCTTATCTACCATGGCAGAAATAAGTAACAAATACCATGCTTCTTCATGTAAAAAATTCTTAATTGCATATTGTATTAACCTTATTTCATGTTAATGCTTATAAAGATTTACATATGCACTTCAGTGTAATAGTGTATACAGGGTGAGTCAAAAGTCTTTGGACACCCTTTTATTTTGAAACCTGACAGGAAAATGTGAAATCTGGTAACAGGAGATGGTAGTAGAATAAAAAAGTACTACAAATCTTAAATGTTTTTTAGTTGTCCGGAACAAAAGATACTATTTTTAAGTAATTTTGTTGTTTCCTAAAGAGACCGGTTTTGTCAAATACTGAACAGATTTTCCTACAAAATTAATTAAAAAAAAGTCGATGTCATTAGAGAAGCTATCCCTTGCTGAAGAAAATCTTGACCTAACCTATGCAGGAAAAGAGATGCTCGATATAGTTCAATAGAAATATGGTTAGCAATTGAGGAAACAAATACGTTTACACATATTGTAGGAAGTAATTTAGGCAAAGAAAATTATGAATTCTTCTCTTGTTCATAGCGCTTTGTAGCCGGCCCCCGTGGCGAAGTGGTTAGCACATCGCGCTACAACGCCAGGGGTCCCGAGTTCGAATCCCGGCCTGGGCATGGATGTTTGTGAGTGTCCATTCATCAATTTCATCATTTCATCACTCATCCCCATCTTCGCAAATTAGCCAAAAGTGGCACAAAAAGCGAAGTAAAATAAAGCGAATCAATCAATCATAGCGCTTTGAAAGTCTTGGAAACAGTTTGAATTACTGACTATTACCACACAAGCGTAAGATGTCATCTATTAGGGTACAGCGGGGCTATTCCGCCCGAAATAAGAAATGTGGCCACATAGCCATACCTTGGCACCGTTCGCTTTCTTCGTTGCCGCCCTAGTTGACGCGTTTTTCACAATTACTACAGTGAATTTCGCTCAGTAAATGCGGTGCTATTCCGTTCAAGAAAATTATTTACGTAATTGGTGTATGTCAACAATAAGTTTTAAGTTCTCACTTCAGATGGTTCGTACATGTAGCAGAAAAATATCGGTCCTAAATGGTCCGAAGAGATGATGAATGAAACAATACAGAGTTGTCTAAGAGGAGACGTGTGTATGAGACGAGCTGCTGCGAGGCCATATCATGGGCAGCGGAAAAACAGACCTTCATTCAGAACACTTTTACTCGAAAACTATTTGAGACATTTGAATGAGCTTTGTGGTGAATTGATTAGAAAGGATGAATCTTAACAGTGAATATTGAAATTTTTTTATCACTTCCATATTTTAAAAGATATTAGCTGTCAAATATCTCACTTTTTGGATCGGCGTATAGAGCCCGATTCTAAGTTACTGTAAAAATTAAACCTTGCAAGGCTTTTTTGCATCCTTCCTGAGTAAACTGATTTTTTGTTTTTTCAAATTGAGAGGCCCATTGTGACAATACGCCATTTGCAAACATTGATATGCATTTTCAAACAGCTTTGAGAATGGCTTTATTCGAGCCATAGCGGGGCTGGCCATCGGCTGGCGGGGTTATGTTCAAGTCCTACAAGTTCAGCCGTCTGCCGATAGATGACTCTGACCAGGTGGGCGTGGCTTCGCTTACTTCTTCTTCTACCCTTGGTATTGTCTTTTCCCTTGGGGGCGGCTTTTGACCGTGCTCCGACCATTTCGGAAAATCCAAAGTTGATTTCCTTCACCCGGCTGTTTTTTCATTGTGTTCTATTTGTCTTATTTCTATTTTCCAAAAGGATAAATACATTAATACAGAGACTGTCCAAATTGAATCTTACATACATTATAGCAAAATTAAAGTTAGTTTTAAGTCAATTACATGCTTAAATAGGGTAATCGGGACTGGGGCTACAGGATAAAGTGGGATCCAGACCACTGTGTAGTTCTACCGAGGATCGAACGTGAGACCCCTTGAATACAAGTCGAGATAATTACTACTAATTTCATCGAGGAAACTCAATGACTTATTTGGGGAGGGGTCCGGACCCCTCCCCAAGAAAGACTTTCCAAGTGCAAAAATTAAATAATGAAAATATATTTGTGTAGCATTCATTTATTACATAATCGATGGTTATAATTTCATTTGAACTTATTGATTGATTTGTAGTTTCTAAGTCCACTTTTTGCACAGAAAGGCTAATCGGGACTGGACTTACAGTTTAAAGTGAGATTCGAACCACTACTTGCATCCACCGGGTATCCAACCTGGGATCCCTTGATTACAAGGCAACGACGATACCACTGCGCCATCGAGGAGGCCCACTCTTTGAACTTATTGGAAGAAAGATTGGAATTAGGGGGCTTAGAAGGACAGTACCAATTACCAGAGATTTATGATTGCACGCTACTATTTATAACAATATACATAAAATATTAATCAGGAACTTTACTTTTCGCTAACCGGATCTAACATTCTCTTTTATTCAATAAATATTCAATTCTTCATCAATTTGAAATGAATTTCTTTGTCAGGGCACTTGTTTTTTATGCAAATTATGCCGATCTTAACTACAGGTAAGCTAGATAATGAATACGTGCTGTTATCCGATCTTTTTACCTATTTATGTGGTAATAATATAATTTTAACTTAAACATCATATTATTATTATTATTATTCCTGACACAATTGGTTCGGTGTATTTCTAGATACGTGCCTTGGGAGGCCCTACAGAAATTACAGCAAAAGGAAGTGAGACAGTCTGGTCCTCTTTCAAACTCTAAATCTTTTTCTTGTCCCAAGTTATGTAAAAGCTCTCTCGTTTTCGTCTCGATCTCTGAATATAATTTCAATTATAGTGACATTAACTTCAACGCATTTTAAAAATACAATTTGTGTCTATACAAAGAACACGCTTGGGCAATACATTCACATTCAGAGAACATCGATCTATTTCATAAAGAGGTAAGACAACTATGCTGAAGGTAGATATTTAAATTTTAAAAATAATTCACTGCACATTCAATTATACTATATGTAATGTTATGTTATAATAATGGAACCCACATCTTGCAAATTTTTTAATTCTAGTTTCATTGATATTTTACTTTGGATATTATGTGAATACATTAATCGTGATGGAGGGAGAAAACACACCGGAACGACAAGTGACCGGCGACACGTGTCGCTTGAGAATTTCACCAATCGAGCGTAGGCATGTGCTGCCTGTCATGCCGCTACGGTGTGAAACGTTGCTGCTGATTGGCTCGTTCCCAAGCGACATGTGTTGCTTGTCGCTTCGGTGTGAGTTCTCCCTAAGAGGGCGAGTGACAATGAATTCAATTACATCTTCATAGCTTGTTCGTGACTGAAAGAAGCTACTCGTGTCGCATGTCGCTCGGATTGGGACTTTCTCTCAATATCGTGTATCATGTCGACTCGGTTTGTTGTTCGTGCATGTTTTGCTTTAAACTGAATAGGCTCTTGTTGCTTGATGTGAATGTCCCGTGTCGCTTGGGAACGAGCCAGTCAACAGCAACTTTTCTCAATGTAGCTGCAGACCGAAGTGACAAGCGACACATACCTCCAGAGAACAATCCAATCAACAGCAACGTTTCACACAGCTGTAGAATAACATGTCATACAAGCCTGCGTTCAATTGGTGAAACCCTCAAGCGACAGGGATATTTCATGCCGTCTAAAGCAAAATATTCACTGTGCATGAGCGAACAACAGGCCAGGGCGACACGATGCACGGTATGAAAAAGAACTCAGTCCGAGGGACACACAAGCAACAGACAACACAAGCTGAATGGTTGGTAGCATTTATTACTGAGAGCCAGTTACCAAGAGACACGTGTCGCTTGTCGCGCGTTGCTTCGATATGAAGTATCCCTAAAAGTAAGCAGCTTTTGAATAGTTAATAGGTAAACAGCAGTGACAGCGCCAGACTTTCTTACGTGGGAGAACTACTGGATACCTGTCAAAGATTTGGGTGGACCACATCTTCACATAAAAATATTTTGATATTCAAATTTTAAGTGATCGATACTAAGAGGGTCCCTACCCTTGCAGCCGCTGTAGCCTTTTTAGCACATATGCTCTTAAGCTGACAATAACTATTAGTTAATCATTTTCAAATGCCATTTTAACATGAATTAATTCAGAGAACAACCAGTGTAGCATACAGGTATGAATAAGCGCATGATTTTCTAATGTCACTATATGTTTGTATTCACCACACCTACCATAGTTTATCAGAAAGATATTAATTTACATTGAAGAACGAGATCAGATCCTGCGTGGCCTAGGGACACGAGATCGAGTATGAGACTCGGTCTCTAAAATAGAGCCAAACCAGAATTGGAGGTAGGATATTTATTCCTTCTCATGTGTGAGCCGACGAGCTGTAGCTATGTATACAGTTGTGAAATACGTTTTCTACCACACTTTCCTTTTCGTTTTGGAGAAAAACTACCAGTTGCCGCTGATTTCCCAACACCAGCCACTTCAGCGATTTGCCGCACAGTCATGGATGTGTTCTCACTCAATGTAATAATTCTAGAACGTTTTCTGGGTGTTATATCCATACTGAAAACACGTAGGAACACGGAGCACAACAAAAGCGTGTTTACTACAGCCAAGCACTCACAGAAGTCTGTTGGTTAATAATTGGCATTGCACCACAACGACAATAATGAAACAACAAAAATGCTTCAAACCTTGCAATTGTTGCAATTGTTGTAAACAGTATCAAGTACGCATCAAACAGTTAGTTGATACTACTAGTATAAGTTTATGTTACGTATTTATTCGATTAACTCCCATAAAGCGTGGAGAACTGTGGAAGGGTGATTTTTCTCTCTTTGTCCGCATTAATTTGCACAGCACTGTATGTGTGAGTGTATGTGCCCGTATCTATAGGTTAGATTACCATTCTTGTATGTATTTTTTCTTTGTATTTCTTATTTCTCTGTAATTTTAATATATATTTTTATTTTTCAATATTTTAAATATTTCACATTCATTTTTTTTTGTAAACATGGTCAAGTGGAAGAAAAGGCTCCACAGTCTTAACTTCGCCATGTAAAAGAAGACGAAATAAATAAATAAATAAATAAATATAGATACATTGTTTGAAAAGTAATAATAATTCAAAGGAATTTTAATGGTACACTTCTATGGTACGGCTAAATGATCGGGCAAGAAATTTTATGTTAATTGCGCAGTACTTCCACATTTATGGTAAACACCAACAAATACTGCTGTTTCACTACATCTAACACGGATGATCTTTCTTCTTCCTCGCCGTTACCTCATTTCTGCAGGTTTCATTTTTTTAAATTAGTATTTCATACTCTCGGTCTCGACTACTTCAAACATACCTGAACGTTATTTATCAACTTCGTTATTTACAGATTATCATAATCGAAATTACAATCATAAAGATAAATCGTAAGTGTCAACTGTGAATCTGTGCGCATTCATTTCACATATTCAGGCGAATTCAGTTTTCCGAGGTTCTAAGAGTTGAAACAAGACGCCAGCCCCGTAGATCAGTCCCTGGGCAGGATTGTGGTTTGGTGCCTCCCTTTCCCCCGCACTACTAAGCACCGACATTTTATACTTTCTTCTTATGCAATGGTTTTTGATATTTACATATTACAAATTGTGAAATGATGAAACAATTAAAACTCAGTAAATGAAACAACAAGAACAATAATATACTAGACCTTGGTGGCGTCCTTTCATCATCATCGCGATTAGCCAAAGTTGGCTAAAAAATGACGCTAAATAACAGAAATTGAATAAAATATATAAATAATACTTGTTAAATTTGAAGATCAGTAAAGCCGGCGAATGGCAAAACTGTCATAAAAGTAACAACAATAACAGCGGCGCAGCGTAGCGACCATTTTATTTTCGGAAAGGGTTTGCGTTCCTAGAAACTACTCTATCCCTCTCCAGTAGTCGGGGCATCAACCCATCTCATGGTAGGTGTAAAGAAAATCCACCCACTGTTTATGAGTTAGACTGTAAATATTTATTTCCCACAAGAATACTTCCGATCTGCAGCAAATTTGAGCACCAGACATTGAATATAGTTGTTTTTAATATACGAAGATAAAAAGATACTCGTTCGTCTAGAGAACAATCCAATCAACGTTCGTCTAATATCACTAAGGTAAGGACTTAGGGCAGTGCGGGCTATTCTCAAAATTATATTCTTGGTATCCTGAGATCCATGCCAACGCTATTAAACAAACACTTCAACTACCCCAACTTACGAGGAATTTATACTCAAGCTCTAAGCCTCGAACCCCTGTCCTTTAGTAATTTCAAGAATCTGAAATATTACATGCAGATATTCTGAAAATACACAGTTTCATTTCATGCGATGTACAAAGAGAAATGTCATTCCTTTAAATTAACAGTTCCTATCACGTTTCACACAGTTGTAAGATAACATGTCACACAAACCTGCGTTCAATCAATCAAAACTTATTAAACATATCAAAACATATTTTTTCATTCATCAATTTCTTACGCTTACAATAACCTCTAATTATTACTAAATCAATTTTTGTATTTTCCATCTAATATCTTATTCTATTTAGCTCTTGCCAGTAGGCACTTTATCTTCATATGTACATTTCTTTTGGCCTCCATCTCATCAGACTTACGCTATCATTCATTAATTTCCTCAATTATCTCATCCAACTCGTTTGCATTTCCACCCTTCTACATAGGAGTTGTAGCTTACCTGGCGACGTCAATTGAACAGGGGAGGTCAAATCAGCGTTAGCTTCCATCGTATACATTGCTCTCATCTTCAGGGATGAGATGTTGTTGCTATGTATGTGCTCGAAACGTTGGAAGATAACGCCGATATAATCTGGCTGGTACATCTGTTCGAATCCTTCTACATTCTAAATTGAAACAACAATCTTTCGTAATCATTAAACAGGATGGAATAAATAGCAGGGAGGCTTTTGTAATATTAGTAATTTAAATTACATCCCCATTAAAAACTGAGCATCCTCAATGGCGAAGTGGTAGCGTCGTCGCCTTGTAATCAAGGGATCCCGGGTTCCATGCCTGGCCCAGTTCCGATTAGCCTTACTGTGCATAAAGTGGACTTAAAACACCAAATCAATAAATCATTAAGAATTAATTTTAAAATTTTATAATGAATTTCGGGTGAAAGATTCAATATACTAACCTTCATTATTAATTCAATGCCTAGAGAATTATAAAAAATTGGGGGAGGTTGCATTTATATACACGAACGCTCGGGAGCCAATATAAGTTTACAACCTGCAAATCGGGTTTTCTCTACCGATTCAATATCTCCAATGTTGTTTGTGCTGCACCTGATTCAAAATCGGTCATAATTTATTTCGGAAATTATTTTTGGGAGAATAAAGACAGTCGAAAGGAGAGCTTGACTGCCGTTCGATTCCCGGAGGAGAGGGTGAGGAAAGTGGGCTCTCCCACTACATGAGGTGCATCTACGTACAAGGGACTCTACTATACAACTTCGTGGGAGCATAGAGACGATCTGCATCGCCTCTATAAATAACCGAGACTATGAATATGTAAAGAGCCACCACCACCCACCCACCAATATGCCTTCAAAACACATTGCATAATGCAGGTGGGTGGCTTTACCAATATCTTTCAAATACAAGTAGCTAATTATAGTAACAAAACATATTTTATACATAATTGGATTTTTCAAAATTACAATAAAATAACAAAGCAACCCATTTTGTTGTAATTCTATAAAGAATAAGTTAACATAGGCCAGAATCGGTGAACTTCCCGTTCGGACAAATGTCGCAGTTGAAGTAGTGGTCCAAACAGGTAAAAACTGCTTACTGGCACGTAATCTGACTTAAATTTGGCATAAAGCAGTCTATTTTTTTTAGTTTGAAAGACCTTGTGACATTTGTCGAGCCGGGATGAAGTTCTTCATAACTAATGAGATAAAGAAAAAGGAAAATTTAATTCGTAACACTACTAACGGACTTATTACGCCATTCGCATGATGTAATTAATAAATACAATAATTCTAATTACATGATTATTAAAAAGCAAACATTTCTTTGTAAATAATAATGTAAAATGCCTGTTTTTGAACAATCCCTCCCCTGTTGTAGGTTTGTTATCCATGAAATATCAATCTGGAAATTTTGTTTCACAGGTACCTGTCATAGAGTAATCCTTACGCTGTAAATATAATTTTTTTTAGCTCCCCCATCGGAGGCATCTGGGCTCAAAATTTTGAAAAAGAGAATCAAGAAATGATCAAAGAGCTATAACAGTAATTCAGTCGAAATACTCTGATATTACATAACTTCCCTAAAAAAAAGGTCCTAAACTTTGAATTTTGGTCAAAATCAATATGTTGAAAAAATACACGAAACATACAATGTAGCTTGAAATGAACTCAAAACAATGTTTCTTTACCCAAGCTAGATGAGTTATCATAATTACCGCAACTGTCTACAAAGGCTAAAAATGCCGCAAATCATAAGTCAAACATGACTGCAGTTTTTAAACGAAATCAAGTTTAGGAAAATACTACCGTTGCATTGGGGTTACAACAACAAAAATATATATAAATAGAAAAAGTTGACCATTTTGTTAATTATTATCTTTTTGGAAAACATGGTATTAAATAACCATATTTTGCTTTAGACCTAATATTAATTAAAATATGCAAGTTTGATTAAATTAGTGCATATATTGCGTATCAGTGAAAGTTTTATAAAAATAGATCAAATACATTCACAGTGTTGGTTTTATGCAAGGATAATGTTGGAAAATTTTCCGCTTGAAATCATTCACACTGAGAATCGAACCTGGGTTTACTACGTGGCAGTCCGATGTCATATTTTCTCTGCTTTTCTCATATATCAGCTTTTACTCAGTTCCACATTTTTTCACATTCACATTCAGAACATAAACATCCATGTCTTACTCGGGATTCGAACCCGGGACCCCTGTTGTCGAAGCGCGCTGCGCTAACTACCTCGCCCCGGAGGTCAATAATAGACTACTGGGACTCCTTATTCGTTGAAGAGAAAAAGCTTTCACAATTATGTATGTTACAAGACATATATTGTTGCTGCAGGACTCTATATTATCGTCTGGAATTTTGACACGAAATGGTAAGATCAGCTTTTGGCAGTGAAGACACGAACAGCAAAACCTAGGACATGTCTGAGGAAAGAAATGACAAGGGTTTTACGACCTGTCAATCACTAACTGCCGTATACCCGAGGAGGCGTGTTCTTGAGGAGCCTCGCGAAGCGGGCCTGGACAAAACATCTGGTGGTGTAAACGCTGTGCGCGCTCTATCGGCAAAAGGAAGGCGAATTCGGAAAAGGCCTTTCCATGATATACAGTCTTAAAGCCAGAGTAAAGGCTTCAAACTCTGATTTTGGTATTGGGAGAAAAACCAGTGCATAGAACAGCCGGCTGTCCAACAGAAGAGCGTGAGTCGCCGTCTAGATTGAAACATTTAGCTGAAATAAGATTTGGCTATGCACCGGATCAAGTTGGTAGAGCAGCATTTTACAACAGATTTGGTGGTTTATTAACGGTCCGTTCCAGGATTCGGCCAGGGAAGCTAGGGGAATTTATGAGCCAAGAGCTCGACCTAACATTACCTGGTCTTGTTTACCCGTTGCATTTACCAATGATCAGATTCTTAATATCTACCTCTTGCAGATAAGGGAAACAAATATAGATTTTAACATATTTAATTAATAAAGACATAAACCTAACATACTTACACAAGAAAAAGGATACACTTGTTACACATGATTGGCACTTATCGCCACACACGATTGTACACTTATAACACAATATTGTCCCGGGTTCGAACTCTTATGCACACAATCTACCGTGTAAAGTTACTCTATTCCAAGTCTCGTCACGCACTTTGGAGGATAATGTTCCTCTTCGAGCCTAGTCGCACACTGTTGGCGGGTACTCTCTATTTCCAGTCTCGTCACACACTGTCCTTTCTTCCAAACTATATCCCAAAACTGTAGGTTTTGGTGGATCACGTGCACCCCTGGCCCAATGAGATCGTTCGGCGTTGTTTTTACCAAACCGTGAGAACAGCATCTCCTGGTCATTCTCTGGATCCTCCAGTTTCTGCCACATGTTACATAAATTAGTTCGGCGACGATGGACCGTGTCCAGTCGAAGGGATACAGGGCTGGCTCATTTGTCACTTCTCGCATTCCTTCGTCCTGGTCCCTCCCTGGCTGGGGAGAGAAGAGCCCACACAGAAAGAAACTTGGTTCCCAACTTTCCGAAGGAAAGTATTCTCAACTTTGAGCAACATAGAATTGCTATATATTCCCGTTCCCCCGGGGAAAAATTTCTGAACTGTGAAGAAATTTTTCATCATTTGTCCTTCACTAGTGGAACACCCTGTATATGATGAGATGGAACTGTCTTTCACTAGTCGAACACCCTGTATATAGTTCAGCTGGACTTTTGTCCATTAAGTTCTGTCACACCATGACATCTTCTTCTTTCTTCATAAGGTTGGGTAAATTTGACTTAATAAGGTTGAAGGGTATATTTGTCTTCTCGGTTAACAAGGATTAATAACTGCCGATGTCTTCGCAAGTCGTTGGGATGGGAAGGAAAGAAGGATGGGTTATTCTCTCTTCTTTCTATCTGGAATGCCAAACGTCACTGGGTTTGGACTTCATAAAGTTTTGGTGTTCTCAGGTGTCTACAGAGGAAACAACTATTTTGTCACTTTGAGTCTATGGGGAACTTCTGGAAGCTTTTCACAAATTACACCACGGCATGTCGATTAACTGGATGTGTGGGTAAGGGACACGTGATTTCTTCCGCACCACTGATGAGAGTTCATCTCCTTGGTGAAATGTTCAGATTGTCTCCGATTAAATGTTCTATCACCATCACTTCACTTAATGTTTGTTTAGCGTTTAATCACATTGTTATTTAATGTCAATAATTGTCTATCCTAAATACTTCATCACCATGCATTACGAATATACTCGTTTTCATTTACTTCATTTTTCCAAAAATTGCAGGATATATTATACACATACATTTTACTTCTACCATTCACACATAGAGAGATAATGTTATTACACGAATCATGATTACACTTAGTAGAGAATTATCCACTCGAATATATTTATTGAAAATCAAAATATGAATGATATGACCATATCAAGTATATTAATAATATGATAATGGTGAACTCTATTAGCAATATATTATATTTCCTTACTTTATAAATGGTCATTTTGGAACCTGAAAAGTACATGAATAAATGCTGAATAAAAGAAGTAACATGAACACGAATTGTATACAGATAATTGTCTTTCTCTTTAGTAATTATCTGACCATCATGATGATAAATTAGACAGATTTTTATAACCCATTTTTATAATACCTCATACACGTAAACATAAAGAAAAAGATCAATAAAATACATTAATAAGCAAATGAAATTTCAACGTTGACCTAACATCAGTAAATTCTAAGCATAACGTATGGGACATTTGAATATACTAAAATGAAATTAAAACATTTTGAACTCAATTACCTCATGAACATAAGAACACAGGTGTTGATTCTCATATACATCCACCTATAATTAAAATAAACTTCTACTTAGGTTTCACTTTTGAAACTACCAGATAACATATTTATTTTGAAATTGATTAGAATTATGATATTGAACATAATAAACAGACAAGAGTTCAAGATGTCATTTTTCCATGAGTTAAAAGTTGACATAATACTCATATTTTCAAGACATAATCTATCAATAGAATCTTCTTTTTTTTCTTCTATCTGTTAATTCGATTTTTATATGATTCTTCATAGAAACTTAAGAACAAAATGCCAAAACATGACAATATGTAAATACTTTTTGCCCTAGAATATCATCCGTATAAAATAGACTTATAAAGTATAAATGCGTCAATGATATGACCTCATTTTGGCCTATTAATATGTTCATAGTGATTAGTTTAATTTTATTCAATAAGCTTGCAATCATCACATTTATATGTATAGTTTTTCTTTTATAATAAGCAAATAATATACGTTAAAGACAAGTTTGGTCTTTGTAAATTATTGAGACCATCATTAATATTTTATTCCTAAATAAATTTATTTCAGCACATACTTAACACTTTACTTTCACTGTCAATTCAAAGTTATTAAACTACTACTGAACAACATAAAATGTGCTAATAGCGGAATAAGTACATATTACCACATATATAAAATATCTCGGATATCATAATTGTTAATTGTTATTCATACTGAAACAATTGTAATCTTTCTCAGGCAATAACCCAAAATCACACCTTAATATTATGTTATTCACAAGTTTATCAAGAGTACTGGAAAAAGTATACATAACTTAGAACTAAAAACCTCTTTCTACCATCCATTACTTCGAAGAAAATACCTATTTTTTTTTTTTTTATAAATTGACCCATAACTAAATTCTCATAGATACGAGGACAATAGTATCTGTTAGAAATATGTGTGTACACATCACTCAGAATATTTTTTCAGTACTTATATCTTAGAACCTGTACTTCACTAGTTTGCAAATAATAACATATATGTGCATTTATTAATCAATAAAAGTTACGTAAATCATCTTACGGACTAAATTTCGTAACATCCTCACACAAATTAAGTGTTATAAATATCAAGTGTAAACACACATCAACTCATTTTCTTATATATAAGAAATGGTACTTTGAAATGAATATGGAAACTAATATGCTAACTTCATTGTCATAAAAGTCTATAAAATTCTCTTCATCATTTGATCATTCTATCATTCGACCTAAGAATAAATTTATCTTTCTTACTTCACCTTCTCTCTCACCAATTAGTAATTAATCACGTGCAGCTCATGCTTTAAGAAACGTGTTAGAAAGTGGATGCTCACTTGCAGCATAGGCAAAGTTAGTTTGAATACAAATGTCTAACATAATCTTATGATCAATTCCTATAATTACTTATACTTAATAACTTGTAGCAAATGCAATGAATACAATAGACATTCCAATAAAGATATAAACTAATGCACAAGCAATAAACAATACGCTAAGCAATCCCAATCGATACTTGTATATAAAGTAATAACTATAGCAATACTGAAATACATTCTTCTAGCTACTACTAACTATTTTCTAGACTAACCCTTATTATTTATATTCAAATCAAAATACTAAATTAATATGATTACCTACAAAATTAAATTACCTTCTATCTGGAATCTCCTCTCTCTCTTTTACTGAACGACTTACGGATTACCTTCTTTCCTATTTTTCAAAATTTATAGAATAAAATAGCCTGGTCGCCAGTGAAAAACCTGTTCCTTTAACAACTCCTAGAAAATAAATCTGAATTCCAAACAAAAACAAATGACACTTGTTCCAACTTTAAGTATAGTCATCTAGATCAGAAGAAGTGTCCTTTCAAAATTATAGTTGAAAGCAATTTACATACTTTCCTTAAAATTAAAAATCTAAATATGAATATCCTTACTGAAAAATTAAAATAATATGACACTTAAAATATAACTTTGATTACATTTAACTATGACACTTGGAACAAGAATGCTATTCTTCGAGCCAGATGTGCTCCAAAGAAACTGTGTCCCTAGGGTAGACATCCCCTTTTTTGTCGCTGTGACCTTCACTCCGGCCACCCCAGCTGACTGACCATTCCTACCCTTCAGGGGGAGGGGTCTTTACTAAACGGGACACTTCTCCTCTTTTGCCTGAAAAGCCATAAACCTGGCCTCCCAGGACCGTCCTATTTCTTTACACACACAATAATAATAATAAATATCACAAAATAAAAGAAAGTAACTAATTATATAATAATCTCAAATATTTATTAGCTATATGGTACGTACCAACTGCGTTATATATATTTTTAACAACTAATAATCATGATTTCCTTTCATGTGCCGTAAGTACGATTGCGTTGTGAGAGAAAGAAAAACATTGACATGCGAGGGATGGTTGCTAAAAGACCCTCTCTAATTCCTTCCCTTTTCTTACCAATTTATCCAACACCTTTCTTCTTCCGAATCTTTAAATAAATAAAGCCTTTGTAACCACTGACAAATTTATGGTGGACCCTAGACCTTCTTAATCTAATTTTTAATAGTAAATTTGCATTCGTTGACGCTGCATATATGTAACTATAAAATACTTCCGACTTTTAATTTTCACTGCCGAGCATACCTCAAGCAAAATAAAACAAATTACATTTATCTTATGACATTGTGCACTGTTCAAATTGACTAATAATATAATTTTCCATTTGTGACATTATAATTGAAGCACATTTCAGCATGTAACTTATTCATCCTGAAATAAAAATCGTCGTATATTCCCCATACTCTAGTAAAATATCCCTACTTAGCATCGTTCCTACCAGCGGAACTCGCACACAAAATAAACCCTTCGCTCTCTAGCGGACACAATAATAAAATTCTTCGCTCTCTGGCGGACACAATAATAATAATTCTTCGCACTCTGGCGGTACTAATAAAACCAACTTCATCGCTCATTGGCGGACTTAATACAATAACCTCATCGCTCATTGGCGGATACAATTAAATAAATCTCATCGCTCTGTGGCGGATTCAATAAAATAACTTCATTGCTTTCCTGGCGGACACAATAAAATAAACTTCTTGCTTCTTAGTCACATCACGTCGTCTCACTTTAAACTTAAATTTCTCTTGAATGTCACAGCATTACATTTTCACATTACCTAAGCTTTCAAAAATGAAAATATGCACACATTTCTTAACTCTTAATCGAAGTTCACTTATTTATGTACTGAATATTTCCTTTTTCACAGCGTTTAATTATCATACTGTTGGATTACGGGTCACCACTTAATAGGTTAAATCGTCATTCATTGTATAAACTGACGTATTTTAGATAATTTTTACTCATTAAACACATTACAACACTCTCACGTACACTCACTATCAATTGAACAAAACACACTAATCACTCGCTTAATATCTATTTAACGGAACACATTAAGCACTTAATTAATTTCACTGGTAAAATAACGCAATTAGCACATAAAGAAAATTTACACTAAGCTTAATTATCATTTTATGACATATTTACATCTCAATTGTTGGCTCCTTCATTATGACTGAAATGGGCGGTTCCCTTGGTAGTCTAAAGGGCCATTTCCTGTAGAATCCTGATCAGTCAGTGGACCACCAGTTGCATTTTCATATTTGGGAGGTCTGTTAGGTGAACTCACTCTAGCTTGCCTCTGGACATATCCACCGCGATCAGCCTCAAAATTTCCTCGTGGAGAAATAGGTCGCCGCTCTCTTGGGAGCCCCTCGTACTGTCCTCGCTGCTGCAAATCGTCATATCGTCTTTGCGAAGTCCATCTATTCTGTCCTTCGGTTCCTCTGAAATTACAATCAGACTGTCTGTCTCCGAAATTTCTACCCCATTGTCGAGCATTGTTTTGTTCTCTCCGCTCTCTGCTGACCATGTTATAGGGTGGAAAGCGTGAATTGACTGGAGGGCTTGAAGGACGGCTACCTGCCACCGGACCAGCGCCCCTTTGCGGTTTTGACGTCCTTATGTTTATTTGCCTGGTTCCATAGACCCGGTCTGCCTTCTCTCTATTGTCCTTGAAATTTCTATCCCTATCGTTTGCTTTGTATCTTCCACCCTCATTATGATGATAAATTGCATCGAATCTCGACACAATTTCTGCCGCCATTTCCAAACTTATGTACGGATGAACCAATAAAGCCTCTCTCACTTTATTAGGCATTTGATTGGCCACAAGCACAGTTTTCTGCTGGTCAGACATGTCCGGTTGAATGTTGTTAAGGAGATGAATCTGTGACCAGAAGTAACTCAGCATGGTTTTTCCGCTTTCTTTCTGGTAACGAGCGCTCATTACGTTGGCCAGGAAAGTCGATTTCCACGAATCGGATTGATAAGTGGCAAGAAACATTGATTTGAACGTTTTATAGTTTACAATGCTGTGCTTGACCTGAAGGTACCAATTTTTTGCTACCCCCCGCAAAAGTAGTGGTATGTATCTTAAATACTCGGACTCAGGAACACCCAATAACTCGAATGACTCTTCGAGGTCCTGCAGGAACTGAGATGCGAGATAATCTGTGCGCGCCGCGCTGTACTTTGGGAATCGCTGTAGGTCCCCATATTTAATAATCTTATGATTGTGGGAAAGTTGCCCTCCGGAATTCTTACCGCAAGGTGCATCAAGAACAGACTCCTCATCGTCATTGAAAGACACTTGTCCCCTTCTTGACGTGCAAAAGCTGTTTCGTGTTTCCTCGCAGCGAACCCTTTGATTAGTTACCGCACGGGACTGAGGAACATCCCTGTTATTAACAGTCTCATATTTACTATCCATGTGACCCCTTCTGCATCCACATGCTGACTTATGAGCAGTGTTGTTATCGAATTGAGGGTTCATTAGCGGAGAATCTTCTGGCTCCTTTGGTTTTTCAATTTGATTTAGTAACTGAAAACATTCGCGTATTCCCCCATCTATTTGTTCAATTTCACTTGCAAGTTCCAATAAATGTTTACTCTGACTACTATGGCTTTCTTCCAAGATGGTTACTTTTGTTTGAATTTCTTCATTGGTCTCCCCTTGCTTCGTTAATTCTGATTTTAATTCCTTCACTGAATTATCAATAACATCAAGCTTCCCATTTACGCCTGGATTATCGCCCTTTCCCGCAATATTCTCATGCATGTCATTTATGTCACTTTCAATCCCTTTGATATTTTCGTTTTCATTGTCAATTTGCTTTTGCAGCCTATTTTCTAATTCCCCAATTTTTTCATTTTGTTGCTTAATTTCTTCACTTTGTTGCTTAATTTCTTCACTTTGTTGCTTAATTTCTTCACTTTGTTGCTTAATTTCTTCACTTTGTTGCTGAATAATTTCCTTAAGTGGGGAGACGGCTGCTTCGATTTGTTCCCTAATAAAAGTAGCAAGTTCGGCGTCCATGGCGCGAGTTCTGGGCATAACTAATGAATCATTAAAAAATGAGTTTTCCTTAAGAGGAACATTAAAAAATTCCCTTTTAGTTAAACTTAAAAATTTACCACATCTCGCGAATTATTAATATTTAGAAATTTAGAAATTCCAATTGATATTGGGTCACTCCCTACTCTCATTTATTATTTATCTATCGCCTGTTTTATTCCTCCACATGCTGCGAGGATGACGCGCATGCAACACTCCCGAACAGACGGCAAATTAAGACCTGATCATGATGAATGCAACGGTCGAATTTTGATTAATTTAGGTCCCTGTTCAAGGGCATGGCCATATACAACAGATTTGGTGGTTTATTAACGGTCCGTTCCAGGATTCGGCCAGGGAAGCTAGGGGAATTTATGAGCCAAGAGCTCGACCTAACATTACCTGGTCTTGTTTACCCGTTGCATTTACCAATGATCAGATTCTTAATATCTACCTCTTGCAGATAAGGGAAACAAATATAGATTTTAACATATTTAATTAATAAAGACATAAACCTAACATACTTACACAAGAAAAAGGATACACTTGTTACACATGATTGGCACTTATCGCCACACACGATTGTACACTTATAACACAATATTGTCCCGGGTTCGAACTCTTATGCACACAATCTACCGTGTAAAGTTACTCTATTCCAAGTCTCGTCACGCACTTTGGAGGATAATGTTCCTCTTCGAGCCTAGTCGCACACTGTTGGCGGGTACTCTCTATTTCCAGTCTCGTCACACACTGTCCTTTCTTCCAAACTATATCCCAAAACTGTAGGTTTTGGTGGATCACGTGCACCCCTGGCCCAATGAGATCGTTCGGCGTTGTTTTTACCAAACCGTGAGAACAGCATCTCCTGGTCATTCTCTGGATCCTCCAGTTTCTGCCACATGTTACATAAATTAGTTCGGCGACGATGGACCGTGTCCAGTCGAAGGGATACAGGGCTGGCTCATTTGTCACTTCTCGCATTCCTTCGTCCTGGTCCCTCCCTGGCTGGGGAGAGAAGAGCCCACACAGAAAGAAACTTGGTTCCCAACTTTCCGAAGGAAAGTATTCTCAACTTTGAGCAACATAGAATTGCTATAATTTACAGTAAAAAATATTCGACATCCTTGGTGTATGGAAAGCATGACTGCAGGTATAGACTGTTTTTCCGGATTCCTGAAAAGAAACAGTGATACATCTCTCAGAAAACCGGAAGGATTTTCAAACTAGAGAGCTGAGGGAATGAAATAGCAGGCTGTCAGTAAGTTCTTAGAGTTGTATGGGAATCTATGTGAGGAGATTGGCATTTGTGATTAGCCTCATCTGATCTTTTATGTCGACGAAACTAGTTTTGCCCCTAACACTACTCCGCCGAAAATAGTGAAAGCAAAATCGTGCTGGGCGGAATAGCCCCGCTGTTTTTTGAGAAGACTATATATTACCTTTTTGCTTATAATTTATAGTAATATCTTCCTAATTAAGACATCATTATTGTATTACACTATCGATTTGTTTGCAAATTTTTCAATTCATCTTTTTTGGGTTTGAATTTGAAATGAGGGGAATAGCCCACCCAAAAAGCTATTAAAGAAGCCTACTCATGACTTCTTTAATTCTTTAGAATCAAAGTTCTAATGCACACTATATGGAAGTAATACGAAGATGTTTTTATAATATGTTTGCTTCTTTTAGATATGTCTTTATCTTATCATGTATAATTTCGTACTACCACCTCGGAAAAAGTACACTTCGCTGGAGATCGATAATGCAATAGTTCCTAACCACAGGATCAGGAGTCTTATGTTTTTTAAATAAGGAATAAAATTAATCATAAATAGGTATTATCCGCCACCATAGTTTGCTACGATTTTTCATACTTTACTCGGTAAACTAATGTAAATTCAAAGACAGAGAAACTTCTTATAGGATGAAAATTTGTGAGCTTTTCCAGTATCGATAATATTCATAAGAAAAATACGCACCGAGTCAAGACAATAATATATTTTCATTGAAGCTTTCGTATTTTTCTAATTACTTATTAATGCTTCTTTAATTTGTTACGTTGGGCAGAGGTATTTTTGCCCACCCGAACCTACCCGTCGCGCCGTCCCTGGGGCTCAATAACCCTCTAGTGGCGACATAGGGAGTCGATCACTCAACTTCCTTCAGGGTAGAATTATGTAAGTCACGAGCCACAATAATTTATTTACAAAATAAAAAAAGAGATGACAGCACGGCCGCATCAAAATGTAAAGACTAGTAAATTGTATTTGGACTGAAATTCATTTTAACTAAACAATTAATGCATCCTATTTTTCTACACTAAGTGTGAGTCACAATGACGAAAACACAAATGCAAGGGAAATAATGATGTAATAAATAGCAAATGTACATGTACTAAGATGCACATTTGTATTAAAAATATCCACCTTACCGACTACTACATCAGCAGAGATCAGATTACAGGAACGTTGTTACAGAACATTAAAAACCGTAGAAGAATGACCATTATAATTTAACGCAATTTATGCAATTCTAACAATTCAGTTGGTTTAAATATGTACCCCTAATCCCACCACTCACCGACATAAATGTTCTGCATGAAGGAAGCCCAGAGCCAGAAAATTGCCCGATTACGACCCCCCATGGAATTGTCCCAAAATGCCGAGAAAATTAAGAAATCGTTCAATTAACCCTTTTTTAAGGGTGAAAATGCCCTTTTTTCACCTTCTTAGCAATCCGTTTCCATGGCGCATTTCTTGCTCACATTGTTTGATTCCTTCCTCATTGTCTAGCTACAATGTTTCTCACAGATCAACAACACACAGATGAATCAACTCCTGATTAGAAAAGGTGTATCAAACAAGAGTGACATCTACACGAAGAGATTCAGTCCAGATACAATCAGATATAGGTATACTCAATGCGAAAATATCTACATCGTGGTTGTTTTAACTAAATGTTCAGAGGTATAACAAACAATTCTTTAGAGGTTGCCATGTTTGTTGTTGACCATGGGAACTTAAAGAAAGTTTATTTTCACCCCGAAAACTACGGTAATTGATCTGTAGTATACTTTTCGTATTTCATAATAATGGGGGTCAGAATTTATTACAGAGGCAAGGTAGGAATTTGAGGGGAATGACGGAAAACAATTATTTTTCAATTTCGTTTAAATATGTGAAAATAACAAAGACGTAAATATTGCTTTTCCAATTTAGTGTCGCTATTGAATTTGTTTACATAAAACATCTAACGAACTATCTTGAAACTGTTTTTGATTACCCAGTTTATTAGTAAGAAAATACACAATAATATTTTGAATATTTGTATCATATTAGAGCCCGTACACACATAACGTTACGTTTAAAACTATTGAAATAAGCGAACCACGTCGAGAGTGCGCGAGTCATAATCTATTTATGCATGAAAACATGTTCAAATTTAAAGAATAGGTAACGACCTGTTTGTAAAACACTTAAATTTTGACGGCGTTTTGGAATCATAACCGTAATCTTCGGGGTGCGAGAGAAGCAGAAACAAAGCTTCAATTGCGCTTTGGAAGGGCGAAACAGTAGTTACATAGCCCAAACATGAGAGAAATAAGTATTCTGAAGTTAGTAAAACGAACGAGAAAAACATTTCAGAGCTTTATAAGAGGTCCAAGAGCATCCAAATTTATCCAGCCTGGGCCAGTGTTTCAGAGTCCAGGTAGTTCCAGTTTCCAGGTTGGTCCTGAGTTCCAGTACTCCAGAAACCGTCGTGTTCCAGTGTTGCAGAGTGGTGTCCGATCGTGAAAACCGAGACTAACTTCTGAGCACTGTGCCGCTCGAACGCGTGCCCATACAGCGGGCGGAACCAAACCGCCCGCCGGCGAAACCGTACGCTCTTAACCTCTCAACTCAAGCGCATACATTTATTTTACTTAAAATATTTGTCAGTTGCAAGTAAAATCATTTTATCCTTTTGTCACGGATGTTGGAAATGTTTTTCTTGGACTGCCACAAATTTTCCACATTCCCCCTTTTCAGAAAGTTATCTTAAAAATTGCCTCCTCACACTTCCACACGAGTTTGTTTTCACATAAGAATCCCATCTATAAATTCTTTGCTCTAAAGTGTACTTACCTTCTGCATTATAACAACACTAATAACACTTATTAACACTAAACACTTATCGGTTTATCAATTATCACTAGGGTTCGAAAGTTGATGTTCTAAAAAATTCTGAAAATGACCCATAGAATGACCTTAAAATTATTAAAAAATGACCTGAAAATAAAACTCGATATTGAAATGAAAGTGATTTTTTACAAATTGCAAGAGATTAGTTGAATAATACGATAAACCCCGTTCTTTGATGGTTTAAACCGCCTCTTTATTTTAATTCAAGGTTACGTATCATATGACACAAGTTTTTTCTGTATGTCAGTCACCTCCTTCCAGAGTGGGCCTTGCACGATACAGTAGTCGGTCAGCATCTGAAAATACAGTTGTGTTTCACGTACATTTCACTTCGCCGGCAAGCGACGTGATTCCAGCCGCCACACGGGCACGCGCACAAGCGGCACAACAACCAAATGATGGCACTTTTTAGATACATTAAACTTCACAACCGCAACAGCGGAAAATGTTAATTCTTGTTCGAAATTGCTTACAAGCGGATAAAATAACACACTAAACCTATTTTTCGCAGGTTTTTTTTTTTTGCGTGAAACTTAGTGTTTCTTGCGAATTGCACTATATTTTAGGTATGTTAGGTAGATTTAAATAATTCTTTATTGTGTTGTTGATCATGATTCAGCATATTTTATGTCGCTTTTCTGGCATCTTTGTCTAATCGCGACGATTAATGATGATGGATGAAAGGACAATCACAAACACTTATGGACGACAGATCCACAACCTGGCTGTGGATTCAGGCGCCAGAGACTCGTTAGTCTGCAAAAAATACAGTCCAGGGTGTACTACCAGTGGCGGCGATTCGGCTCCAAAACTGAGGGGGGGCGTCAAGGTGCCACAACTGGGGGGGGGTGCGTAAGGGCAATTTAGTTTCCCTTTGTAGATAAGGTTTAGCATAGTGTGAAGGCAAAAAAGTAAGGGTATAACTGCTCCTCTAATCGCCATCACTATGTACTCCGTGGAAGAGAGGTGACATTTGAATCTCTTCAGAGACATTAACATTCTGGAAAAATTAGTATTTTATGAATACAGTAGTCACGCAATTAATGCACATAATGGCAGATGCAGTGCATTAATTTCAGTTCTACATTCCCCACAATATTTCATAATACTTTCTTTGTTGAACGCGAAAATACTTTTTACGCCTTTCCTAATACAAGACATTGTTACAAGCCCATTCTCATAAAAAAAAAGTCTGTTGTGAATTTTAGTTAATATTGTAAGCATTTCCGTGACATGTTGAATTCTTCTTTACATTTCAGAAATGACGTCAAGACATTTTGTCAACAAATGTATGCAAATTAACTTCGTCGTGAGAGCTATTTCTTTGTTGACTTCTAGCGTTTACAACTCCTTCCCATTGTATTTTACCATGCGAGACACATTATTCATGCTAAATCTCGGGACGCAATTTATTCAAGAGTAAAAATAAACATTTTACAATATTTTTGTTTAGCCTTAGGTGGATTCGACGGAGAGCAAGCGATCCGCTGCGTTTGCCGTAACATGCTCCGTCGATTTGCGTGGGTTGTTCTCAGCGCCAACACCAAGGACAGATTCAGCAGCGTTGCCAGGTACGTAATTACAAATGTTGCTAACTCGACGGTCCAATAGCACAGGCAACTAGTATATCAGAGCGGAAAGCATATTCACAAATCTATGCAGAAATCGAATCTGTGGGCGTGGCTAATGGCAGCAGCCAATAGTTGCGCTTTCTTATAATATGACGCAAAAGTTTCATCAGCTCTCTGCTTGATATTGTCAAGTGGCAGAGCGCTTGAAAAGAATTTTTTTGTAGCGGAACAGGCTGATCATTTTGAATTTTGTATTTTTCCTTTTTGAAGAACGCCAGTTGGTAGGATCGAATTGTGGTCTCCTTTTTATGATGCTTTTTGAAATAATTGGTGTTATTGCTAGGTTAGTTATCCTATGCTGTCATTTTTTGTTAGATCACCTGGAAGGTTTGATGCTGTTAGTAGTTTTATGATTTTGTCATGTTAGGAATTTTAGGTTTAATATTGTTAGTAATATTTATTTTTGTCCCGGGTGCGTATTTCACATGTGCACATTGAAATAGAGATTGGGGGCGTGGTTTGTGTATGAATGCTCCCTATTGGCCAGCAGACTGCCTCAATGATATATAATAGGACACTGGCATTTATTTCATTCACTTGTGCGAACACTTTCTGTAAACCACAGACTACAAGCAGAACCATCTAGTGGGAAAAATACAACGCAATCGGATAGTAATCAATACTCGAAAAGCGAACAGACTTTCTTATTGGAAATAAAAGAGACAATAATTTTTAAAATGTTGCGTTGGATGAAAATTCTTATACAATTATTTAATATATTGGTTCATTTTCCGCTTTTCGTCAGATGCAAGCAAGGAGCATTTTTAATTCTTACTTTAAAAACCTTGAGTTGCGCCAAAACCTTAATTTCGACTATATAAGCGCGCGGCTATTTGTTTTGTAAAAAGTTGTTACAAACCAGATATTACATACTGGAAACAACACAAGATGAAAAGAGAGGAGTTTCAAAAAAGAAAAGTAGATGGCAGCACAAGGTAAAAGAATATAAATTAATCGCTCGAGGATAAGTATGGATTTAGTGAAAGTGAACTATAACAGAAAGATGTAGAAAAGATCAAAGCAATGTATAAAAAGTAGAAAATAGATGGAAAACGAAAATATAAGTGGTTTACATCATTCAACAAGTTCAAGCCTGTAGTCAATTGTTAGGCACGCCATAGAAGTACTCAATAAGGAAAAAATAGACCAGCCAACCAGAAACTTCTCCATTACAAGCCACGCCCCCAATCTCTATTTCAATGTGCATATGTGAAATACGCGTCCCGCGTTCAATCTACGATACATGTGGAGGTATATAGTTACTCGGATTCCTCTTTAGACTGTAGGTTCAGTCCCAATTAACCTATCTGCGCATAAATTGGACTTAAATTAAACTTTGATGGTATTCGGTATTAGATTTGATGCCGGTAATAATTTTCCAATACCATATATTACAGGGTGTCTCACATAGAACCAATACGCATCATACGTACCGTTCATTACGGGCCTACCGGTATTATGTACAACACTCTGTATAATGATTCAGAAATAAAGATGGTGAGCCCTCTTCTTGTTTCACGCTTAACTTGCTTCATGGTGCATATAGCAGCCGGCAATTGCAATTAGTCACCCCACAATTGCGATTTGCGCGTGGGTTTTGTAAATTGTTGCGGCTACGGTCTGTTGTGCATCCGTACCGCTGAAATGATGATAAAAAACACTCGCGTAATGATCACACGTGGATTTATTATATAAAAGCATAAGTGAACTGTAAACTATAGCTACATAAAAATACATAGCGTTGTGAACAGTGATCCTTTTGTGTTCAGGTGTCTGTCTCTTCTGTCCGCTCGACGTTGTTCTATTGTTTTTTAGTAATACTCAACGCCAAGAGATGGCACTGGTTTGCTTTTTTACACACTAGTTTAGCGATGACGGAACATAAATAATCCATTTGAAAATCACTGGTGGACACGAAGTTATAAAATCGATCTTCAGTAACATCTTTTCCTTTCGTTTATAAAAGATTAACGGTTGAATATTTATAATACGCAACTTCTGTTGTACGCAGACGATACTAATGCAATGGTAAAGGTAAGAGCTGTAAACGTAAAAAAGTTAATGGGAGACATCAAAGTGCACTACACTAATCACTCCACCACAGAGGAGTACCGGCGGGTACTCGTTCAAGGTATCGAACGGATGGCTGGTAAGTTTCAATATCCCAAAGAGCGTGTTCGTCACACGTGTTGCAGCACAGATAAAGATATATATACGAGCAAGAGTGCAGGTGGTGCCCTTAGCGCCTCCTAGTGGATTATTACAAAACTTCTTGCAAATGGCGATTCCTAGTGGAGGTCCGTGCACCGGTTTTCCTATCTCAGCTCCTAGACATCTCATATCTGTGGTTGCAGCCTATCAGGGGCAAGGCTATTTAGTTTCGTAAGAGCCATAGCAAAAGTGCTGACACATCCACGAACTGGTATCACAATTCACCTATGTAGGGGTATATCCAGAAATTTCCGTGTGGGGGTGAAAATTCGTATTTAGGAGGTGTAAGTGTAATTTAGAGCCAAAATGATCATAAATTGAACCCGTGTGAAGAATTTTAGAGGGGTGTTGAGAAAATTTGATGGTAATGGGTGACCTGACGGTAGGAACACTGATGTTCCCGGGATATTTGGAGACCAAAATTTATGGAAAGGAAATTTTTAAATTTCAAATTTGCTTCTGTGGTTTATAGTGAAATTTTCTTCTATTTAGTTGCTGGAATTGAGGGTATGGTAGCGCTTTGGGACAGAAGCTTTTTATCATATGACCATCACTGCAAAGTTTAGCAACGCTTGTTTAAGTTAATTTAAAAACGCATGCTACACTGGAAACAAAAGATTAGTAGGTTAGGTTTGGTTTTTGTACGAAGAATTTCAACTCTTTTATTTCACGTGGGCATTGATTAACATATGATTGATTGATTGATTTAGTGTATTTTACTTCGCGTTTTGTGCCTCTTGGCTAATTTGCGAAGATGGGGATGAGTGATGAAATGATGAAATTGATGAATGGACATTCACAAACAACCAAGCCCGACCGGGATTCGAACCCGGGACCCTTGGCGTCGCAGCGCGATGTGCTAACCACTCGGCCACAGGGTCGGGCGGGCATTGATTAACATAGTTGATTGATTGAGTTGATATTTTAAGTCCACTTTATGCACAGTAAGGTTAATCGGCACTTGGCCTACAGTTTAGAGTGGGATCCGAACCATTATGTGCCTCCACCGGGAATCGAACCCGGGACTCCTTGATTACAAGCCGACGACGCTACCACTGCGACACCGGGGAGGCTGTCGGGCACGTCTGGCACTTCCGTCTGACACAACCAATGTTGCCAGTACACCTCGTAATTATATATAAAAAAAAACATTTCTTTATGAGTGTCACAATTAACCCCATAGAGTGTCTGTAATGCACAAAATGCACAAAAACTTGCCGTACTTTTATCAATTTTGATAAATTCCCAGAGACCATCGATACATATCGAAAATTATTGCAAGTGACTCCCAAGCCCTCTTTTATTCGTGTTTGGATTTACTTCGTACAGAAACCCCTTTCACGCCTTAGTAACTTTCTCCGCATATTGAAATCATGAACATGATTTTCTTGTTTAATGTTTCCAAAATAACCTAGGACAATTGCGATGGCGGACAATTGCGATGAAGCCAAAATCACGGACAATTGCGATGATTTTGACGGTGAAGGTAATTTTACAAATTAATTGTAGGAGAATTTCGACAATCAGGAACTAACCTAACCTAACCAAAGGCGCCACAGAACTAAAAATGCTGCAGAAGGTTGGAACAACAAAATAAATAGGTGGCTTGGAAGACCGCATCCAAAAATTCATAATGTTCTAGCCAGCTTCAAGAGCCAAGCAGAAGACACCAACATCAAGTACATGCGGATGGAACTTAATCTAGGTTAGAAAAGGATGCAGCGTGACTCATGAGGAAACAGACGGGTGACTTCAAAAGATATCTGTTGGCTCTAGCCCATGTTCAAGAACTTGATTGAACTAAATTCTCAGTGGAAAATATTAAAATTTCACATAATTCTCTTGTAAGAGTTATTGTACTGGGTGTTAAGTCACCCTTCAATTTTATAGAAGATTTAATATGTCATCGCAATTGTCCACCCGCCCTTTCACTTCTGTGTTCATCGCAATTGTCGGTCTACCTTTCAAAAATACCCACATAGACAAAGTTACTATCCAGCGTAATATTCGTGTATGTGTAGCTTTTTGCATAAAAGTTAAGTACCTTCAAAGTCTCGGTTGCGTGACTTATTGGACACCCTGTATAAAAGCTTTAAATTTCAGAACCTAAAACTAATTTGTATTTAAAAAAAAATATATGTGGTAAACAGAAACTATACTTTGGATCATCAAAACTTTTTCCTATATAAACAAGTTAATGAAGAAAAATAATAACTTTAATATACGATCCTAACATCTATTTCCCTATATAAAGAGAAAAGGTGAAAATTATTTCCAGTGTGTTGAAAAACTGACTCGGGTCTTCATCTTGAATATCATATAAGCTATGAACAACAATTCCCATACATTCGACTCCACCATTTTACACAAAATAAGACAAGTAAAAATTCTATGAAGAAGAAAGAGAAAAACTGGTTACGTCAAAGGAACTTCTTTTTTACATAAGATTTTCAGAAACACATGTTCTAGTGAAAAGAGATACGTTGAACAAATCACGAGGCATTCCACAAAAAAGTAGAATTATCATGTAACTCAGGTTTCCCAGCCACCACAGACAATGTTTTGTTAGATGCTCAAGCTTCACCGAAGATTGTAAGGCTCGACAGCTGACGCTGTGACGTCAAAGCATCATGCATGCCATCTGGTAGTGAGTAGTTAAAGTCAGATAAGATAAAACACGAAGAATGCACTTTTTTGTTTCTCACAGTTCTCTGCTCTAGACAAGTTAATTGTAATCTCGTCCACACAGCACCACATTCTACACGCCGATTAGATCACGTTTCACTATTTTCTTTCCGGATCGAACGCATGTCTTGTGGGCGAATAAGCACGCGGATTTACTTACAGCGCCGCCACCGGGAGGACACCTGTACAAAAAAGCTCACCGCTCACGAGAAGATCCCCAAACGAGGGGTTGACGGGGAGCGAGGGTGAAGGGAAGGACCGGTCCATTTGCAGATTTTAGGGGTAGCAGAAAGCCTTCCGCTGCGGTCTACTATCCTTTTCGAAGTGCGTGGTAGTTGATTTGCGTCAATCACGCAGAGTGTCGGTCCGCAGCAACAGTTTGCTGCTTTTCTTTCAGTGGCCATAATATTTTTGTATTGTTTATCCTGTGCATTATTTAGACTGCATTTCAAAGAATTTTAAAAGAAATGTACGGCAACGAATTTAAGGTTACCAGATAAACTTTTAAAAATGTGGCATTTCTACATTGCAAAAAGTTAACAACTTTCGACGAAGATGCAGCACTTCGACACATTTTTTGTACTTACTGGTGCTTTGGTGAGCTTATAGATCACACCCCCCTCTAAAATAATTTCACACCGTTTCCGTATAACTAATAATAGGCCTCATTATAGGCATATGTCTGAATATTCTAATATTTATTCACTACTCGCAATATTTTACGGTTGTGAAACTCGGCCTCTTACTTTAAAATAATAACATACATTGACATTCTACAATACATTCTGCCTTGGAGTTGTTTCTTCCAGGTCTAAAGTCAGAAAACCGTTTTTGTAAGGTAAGTCATTACTAATATCACATTTCCGTTTCGGCATGGTTCAGATCGCTGATCCACAGAACTTCACTTCTCCACTGCCATGTAACAACTAGAGTACACGAGTTAAAACTATTGGTTTTTCCCCCCTGAATTCTGATGTGAAACTAAAACCAAAGAAAGCCGCGGCGTATCGCATATTCTTACCTATTGTTAGAACTTGCTGATCACCATGAGCCGCGGTAGATATCACAAATGCTTTGAAATCAAAACCTTACGCGACGAGCTGCGACAACAAAAGAGACGCAAAAGTTCAACAATTTTTCTTTGTTGGAACAAAAATTTCTTGGCTTTGCGCTTGCAACCAAGAGTGTCGTATTTCTTTAGTTTGAAATTGAAGACGGAAATAATATTAACAATTATTATTAAGTAACATTTTGTTACTAATCTTGAAGTTAAGCAGTTGTCTTTATCCCAGAAAAGAGAAAAGTACCCAAATTTTCCTAAAAGTTTGCGCGGACTATTTCTAGGACCCGAAAAAGAGGATTATTCCAGGTAAAACAGAACGTCTGGTAACCCTAAACGACTTGTATCGCTGCACCGGTTACAGCGCCTGTCGCTACGTCACTCCACTTCCGTTGGGGATCATCTCTTGAGCGGTGAGCTGTACTAGCAGCGTGCACGTTATCGTGTTTGTTGGTATTTAGGTATCAGCTGCTTAATATCATGCTCTCTTGCACAATGTCATCACATGGAAGGCAGAGCGGAGGGGAGAAAGCAAACAACTTTTCTTTCTGCCTACGAGAAGGTTTTTTTTTGGCTAAAATTAATTTTTCGGATTCAATTCGCGAAAAATTACCATTTGAGCGCTAGTGTCGGTGCATGTAGGATACATCGATGTAATTGTCTTGAATTTGAATGAATACACATAAGGTTCTTTTCAATATGTCGTAAAATCTGCACATTAAACAGGGTGAGCATAAAAGAAATAAACAGATTAAACGCTTTATAAATCGAAAACTGTTTGTTTTATCAGAAAGCATTTAGTACTGTTTTATAGAGAAAGTCTTCAAGTTTACGACCTCCACTTTTCGTTTGTTTTCGTGACGTCAGCATCACGTGAGCGCCCTTGACGTCAGTTGAGCAATATGGCCGCTAGCCCGGTAGAAAAGGCTTTGTGTGTGCTTGAATTTGCAAAAACAAAAATCATGTTACTGTCGTACGGCGTCGTTTTAGAACACGGTATGGCAAACAACCACCCACAGGGCAGTCCAATTGGAGCAAGAAATTTAAGGAGACTGGTTGTCTATGCAAGGGGAAAAGTCCTGGGAGAGGAGAACTGGACTATTGCATTGATAGCTATCATGTTACAAAAGGGTCACACATGGAACTTTTGTGACTTAGCCATGTAAACTTCAGTCCATACTCTTCCAACCATGTAAGTATATCAGCCATGTTGTTAAAATACTTGTTTCTGTAAGACTTTAAAACTGTCTATTTCGTTTAGGCTTAATAATTATATTTGACTTGCATTCTTGTTTTATTTTTTTGCGCATATTGTTATTGGTGTATGTAGAATAGATCTGTAAATGATCTGTTGAGAGAGTGAGGGAGAGAGAGAGAGAGAGAGAGAGAGCATTCTGCACTCACAACCACACTATTTTGTGTGTTTTCCATATTATCCTTAGTAATGTACAGTACATGTAAAAACTAATTGCTTATATTTTGTTGTTATAACAAAAACTCTTCCCCCTGCCGGAAAGTTTATGGTGGGGGGCAAAAATCTTCCCTGTCCCTCCAAGTATTTCGCACCCTGCCACCATTATAGCTTCTTTCTCAATGAAAATATTTATCCTCATTATTTTTGAAAGCTACCAGATGGTTGTTAGATGGCAGGACGATCGCTAAAGAACAATATAATGATCGAACATTCTGCTTCGGTAACGTCTCGCATTTCATGTGCACATTATTTAACATCCTAAATCAGGAAAAAATCAAAAGAGATGCATGCAAGAAACATTAGCCTAAATCAGGCAGAGGAATTTTTACAAAATATTTCGTTACACAAATATAGTTAAAGAAAAATGTATTTCAAAGTTAGCATCAAAGTTTCAGAAAGCAAAATTGTAACTATTGAGCAATCTACGGTGCGTGACGTAACGTGGGAACAAATCTTGAAGTCTCACATACGAGAAGTGTGTAATGCTTTGCGTAAATGAAGATTTATGAATGAAAAGTTCATCCTGTGTTAATTGTTCGCAGCGAACATTGAAATCGAAGTTGAAATTTGACAAATTTTGCTTCGCAATGATAACTTTGCTTGGTATTTGATACTGGAAATTGCGAATATTTGTAGTGATGCAATTTGTGAGAACGTTTCGTATTTCACAGCATGTATGGATTAATCAACCACAGACAGATGAGAAATGCACATTGCCCGATCCGTCGTGACGGGTGACGGTTAGTTGCACCCCGAGAATACTTAAATGGGCGAGATGCACCGCTAAACCCTTCGGACCAAGGGGTAAGTTGCACCGCTTACCCTTTCTCCGCTAATTTTCCATTCACACTTTTCACAGGCTTAGGACTGTCATGGCTAAAGGCTCATGGCGTGTTTAAAAATTTGCGGATGAGTTTCCTTTGCCTAATTTTACCTCTATGTTTTAATTTTATTTCTTCTTATCCTTCTTTGAACTGTAGTAGGAAATAGCCTTTAAGAAATCAAATCGTGTTAGTTCTTTATTCTTATATTTCTGCTTCATTTTTTCCATATTTTCCATTCTCTGTTTCAGAAATTTACTATGTTTCTTCGTGACATCTGCACTATTTTTAAAGCATATGAAGGGCCAGGGGGAAAAACGATGAATGTCGATTTTTCGCCCATTTTGAGATCGCAACGCCATCTGATAGTTCAGAAGCTGTACTATAAGAATGAGAACGGCCTTGGTTGGGAAACGATGAGAAGTGCCTGAAAAACGCATTATTATTTTGGCATATATTAACGTACTTATGAAAAGAAATACTTTGTTTTTCATTTCCTGGCAAATCGTCTCGAATGAACATTCATCGTTTTTCCCCCTGGCCCTTCATATACATCAACCTAACCATTTTCTTTCGCATGAAAAGAAAACATTTGATGGAAAAACTTTGAAAGTTCCATCGATAAATATCGTATCATTTTTACACAAAAATTGTAGATTAGAGGCACTTGAAAAACAAACAATGCCTTTTTCTTCGTTATTAATTTGCAGCATTGCTTCTCCATGGTGTGTTTTAATATCCAATGAAGTTAGAGTACATGCACGTTACCACAGCACATGCAAACGCCTGTTTGACTAGAAGAGAGGCGGACACTGGCTATGACGTCATGTATCCGGAACCGGTGCAACTCGCTTGTTTGGTCATGAGGAAGTCGGCTTGTTTGTACACGAAGAAGTCGGGTGCAATTCGACCAGTCGTTTGATTGACATGTTATGCTAGCGGTGCAATCGACCCTCGTCGTGACGAGAGCATTCAGGCGAATCGTCGTGTCGTTTGACTTCGCTGTTGTCTAGGTATTCGCAATAGTTTAATAGGCTTACAATATAGTCACGAAACTATTGCAATGATCTTGACAACAACGAAAGTAAATACTCGGGTGAATGCTTTGGAAGGAATTCCAAGCAGATATAATAACTCAGATTTTGGGATATCATAGCTGTTTTCAAGAGAAGAAGAAATTGCGAAAACGACTTTGTTGGCTTCGGCCAATGGCCCAGCTTAACCTTAAGTGCTTCTCTAAATGATCACCCATTTTTCTTCCATAACTTAAAATTATTAACATTGTCAATAGGTGCTTGGAGTACGAGGTAGGCCTATGGAGATTTTGTTGAAATTAGAGATGGTGAGGAGATGAGAGAAATCTCGGTTTTATGTCAGTTCCGTCTCGAATTTCGAGACCAGCTTGCATGGTATTTTAAAACTAAAGACGAGAATGATATCAAACATTTCGAGACTTTTTTGAGTCGAGATTTCTAAGTAAATCAAATGATTAATAACTCAAATAATTAATATCACGAATTCGTAGCTGGATGAAGTCAATGCTGTTCCTGGCCTCCCAGATGGCGCCGTGGTAGCGTTGTCGCCTTGTAATCAAGGGGTCCCGAGTTCGATTCCCTGTGGAGGCACAAAGTGGTTCGGATCCCACTTTAAACTGTAGGTCCAGTCCCAATTAGCCTTACTGTGCATAAAGTGGACTTAAAACACCAAATCAAATCAATCAATCAATGCTGTTCCTGTAAACACACCTTTACGGATATAATGGAAGTGGCAGTGTTGGGTTTTCATTCATTCATTCATTGTTTTCTGCCTAATTGGCAGGTTTTCACTGCAATCTCCAGCTTTCCCTATCCTCTGCCTTACGCTTCGTAATAGCATACGACCCAGTTAATTTAATATCATCCATAAGCTGATATCTCTTTCTTCCACGGACTTTTCCTCCTTCAACCATTCCCTCCAAGGCATCCCTTAGCAGGCAGTTCCTTCTTAGACAGTGTCCTTAACCAGTTTCTTTTCCTCTTCTTGATGGTCTCCAGTATAGATCTTTTTTCACCAACTCTTTTCAGTACAGCTTCGTTTCTTACCTTGTCCGTTCATTTTACACGCTCCATTTTTCGCCATGTCCACATTTCAAAAGCTTCGAGTCGTTTCTCTTCATTTCTTCTCAACGTCCAGGTTTCTGCACCATATAGTGCTACACTCCACACAAAACATTTCACTAATCTCTTCCTTAGACCTATGTCCATGGGTCCACAAAAAAGATTTTTTCTAAACAAGTCTTATTCAAGGAAGGCGTTTCTTGCACCTACATTCGATTTTTAAAATCATCTTAGGCGCTAGATCCATTTGGATTCCGCCACTGGTGTACTGTACGCAGGGAGATGGGACTACAGTCACCTCAAAAATTTTGAGAAAATCAGAATTTTCAAGTGAAAGCAGTACTATATAACGCGGGAAAAGCCAAAGCGATAAATGCAAACTCCCCTTGAACAACTTTCAAAATTAAATATTCTATTGTGCATCCTGGACCATAGAATTACACCTTTACAATTCCATCCCTTCCGAAAAAATCCTGCTTATGTTAGTGGATTGCACATATAGACTTCTGCATTGAAATATATATTACAATATCTGTGAGCATTTTGTTGTAATATAAGCAGAAAGGATGTAAATTTCGAATGAGTGGAAGTTTACAGTCTTCAGCTGCGTGGCGGCGGCAGTAGCATGCATTAAATACTCGAAAATATCACATACCATAGGACATACTGTGTGCGCTATTGTGACGTGATCACCACCTTTGTTACCATGCACATTAGCGCCGCCATGTGGCTGAATTCGAAAGTTACATCCTTTCTGCTTATATTACAACAAGCTGCTTCGAGATACATACATTAACCTCTTGTGTATAAAGCTTTACTTTTCTGACATCTCAAACGGATCACCCGGTACATTCTTGCTTGTTTCATATTGCTAGCATCTTTACACTATGTAATGTATTTTTCCTCAGTTGAAAGATTGAGTTCTAAGCATCATTCTTTTTTTTAGAAATTATCAGGTTTTAATGTCACAATTTCGTAATATATTTTCTTCTCGATTCAATAGATATTGATCATATTAAAATGCACTGTTCTAATAATGATACAAATGATTCATAAATTATTTATCCCAGTTCAAACTAAAATATAGCTATATATATATATATATATATATATATATATATATATATATATATATATTTAAATTTTTCGAATTAAGTGAATCATACAATGTTTAAATTAATAATCATGTTATGCGATAGAATTAAAGTGACAAAGCAGCATACGTACTACAAATATATATTAACAAATCGCTATCGGATTCGATCTTACAACCTTCAGATTGTAAAGCAAAAACGATACCACTCGGCTAATTTGCCACAACAAACAATATGAATAAAGTATATGCTTTCTATTGTTTCTAGGCTTGAACTAAGAACTAAAATATACTGATTTAATAGTTTATAATTGTTTTTGAGTTACGAAACTTGTCTTTGGACGTTATTTTGTTTAATGTGTTACACTAATATTAATTCTGCACATCTGTAATGCTGAAGTGTGGCCTTGGAATGCACTACAGAAAACTTTCATTTCAATCTCAAAACCAGTAATTTCAAGCCCCTTGAAGCGAATACCTCTATAGATTTTTAGTAATTACGAACAATAAATAAAGTGACATATGAAGATATTATCATTTCTGAGCTTCATTCCAAGTTTTCACATTGTGCTATTTTTTATATATAAATAATGCAATACTTTTCAGTGAACTTTCGGGGGTTAGATTCACACGTTCTCACGATTCGTCATGAGATCGCATGCATTTTGAGTAAACACGCCTAAGACCCAATCTTATATAATTCTAATAACCTTGACAATTGAGTACTATCGGACTTGAGTTTGGACTCCAATTAGAAATTAACCAGTAGACAGAAAATCAGAAAGATGGCCCAAATCCTGAGTTTTATGTAAAAATATGTAATGTAAACGATTAATATGTAATAAACCTCAAAATATGTAAAAATATGTAACATGAAATTCACATACTTACATCCATACATCGTAATTTACCGATATTTGTAGTTTTGGCTTACAAGGAAAATAATATGCATATCAAGGTCCCACATCTTCAATGCAGCAGCCACATTGAGTGGTATAGCATTTACACATGAACTATATGCCTAAGCGCAAGATCTCTGCTCAGCTGCCATTGGAACAACCAATAGGATTTCTCAGAAGCAGTCACATGATTTGTTTCCATTGACTTCTTTCCCACAATGGACAGAGAATAGAGATTACACTTGGGAGGGGAAATTATTCAGTCAGTTTTTGCACAGGTAGGCTAGGCTAATCGGGACGTGACCTATCGTATTTTGAACCACTATGTGCCTCCACCCGGAACTCGGAACTGCTTGATTTCAAAGCGACATGACAAGGATTGTGCAATTACGTGTAAACAACGTATAAAACATAAAGTAGGGTAAGGTATCATAAATTGTACCACTTTCCGAATATTTCAGATTTTCATGGAGACTGTAACAGCTTAACAAAATGCAATGATACCATACAGTAGCTCGGTCATGTAGGCATGTATATATAAATTGTAAACAATTAATATGTTTTTGGTTTAACACACGAACTACCAAAGGGGTCATTTTGACCCCTCAACGTCATTCATGATTCTTTAATTTGAACATTAATTAAAATATGCTCAACAGGTGGCGTCACTGTTCTTCTCTCTAATCATTGTGATTACACCCTAAATTTCAGATTTAAATTATTATTGGTTTTCTTTAAAAATGATGATTTACCTAGAACTACCAGGGGGGGTCATTTTGACACCTGCCTATTTTTTAACCCTGGATAAAAAACATGACTTTTTTGATTCTTGTAGATACCTTTTTATGAAGGTGTATTATAGATGACCCTGAAACAATTGTGAACAGCCATTGTGGTTGTTTTGAAGCAAGGTTTTTTTCAGTGTTTGTAAATTATGGAGTCTGCAGGGAGTAAACGACTTACAGGGGCAGAGATTGACCATAGTGTTTCTGGTGAAGTCAGTGACAGTTGGACTGAAAACCAAGACGTTACAGACCTTGACAAAGAAGATCTCTCCAGTAGTTCTGACGTAGATGTCGAATATACTGATTGTGATTCAAGTGAAGAATCTGAACAAGGGAATTCTACTCAAATTAGTGGTAGTGAAGTGGCTCCGGATCAGACCGTGTGGACGGTATTGGATGTAAACAACAAGACATGCGGAAGATTACAAAAACATAATATAGTTCGTACCAAACCAGGACCCAGGTCACACGCTACGCGTAATGTGGATGATACTTGTGCAAGTGCATTCAGACTGATTGTAACTGATACCATGCTGCGAAAGATAAAAAAGTGTACAGAAGCTGAGGCCCGTTGAGCTTTAGATGATCCTAACTGGTCGATTTCTCTAGATGAGCTTGATGCATTTATTGCCTTGTTGTATTTCCGTGGAGCAATGGGGATGAATGGCGTAAGTGTAAAGTGTCTCTGGTCTGAAAACTTGGGCTGCAGCTTCTTTCGGAATGTCATGCCCAGAAATAAGTTTGAAGAAATAATGAGATTTATAAGATTTGATATCTAATCTACGAGAAGCGAAAGACGTAAAACTGACAGGTTTTGCTTATTTTCTGATATTTGGTATCAGTTCATTGAAAATTCCCAAAGGTGGTACAATCCCGATACTTATTGCACTATTGATGAGCAGCTCTTTTCTATGAAATCTCGCTGTCCGTTTACTCAGTTCATGGGTAGCAAGCCGGACAAATATGGCGTCAAATTTTGGATGCTTGTTGAAGTGAAAAACAAATATATTGTAAATAGTTTTCCATATCTATGAAAAGATGAAAAGAGGCCAACAAACATCTCTCTTTCTGAACATGTAGTTCTACAGCTTGTGAAACCCTTCGTACACTTGGGATTGCATGTAACGTGTGACAACTTTTTTACGTCCCTACACCTTGCAAGGGAACTAAAAAATAACGAAATAAGTTTGCTTGGTACGACTATCCGAAGCATCAGGAGGGAAATTCCAGCTTCAGTACGTTCCCATAATAAAGATTTGTATACCACAGACGTACTCAAAACCGTGGACGATATCACACTAACCGCGTATCAATGCAAGAAAAACAAAAACGTACTGATATTGAGCACCCTTCACACTGACGTACAGGTAACGACTGCTCACGAAAAGAAGAAACCAGAAACAATTTTGTTTTACAACCAGCAGAAAGTTGGTGTAGACATTGTAGACCAAATGGCTCGTAAATATTGTCAAGGCTGCTAGCAGAAGGTGGCCGGTACAGCTCTTTTATAACCTACTTGATTTGGCTGCCATAAACTCTCATATCTTGTACAAAGGTATTACCAATAGGAAAATTAGTAGACAGAATTTTCTTATCAAGTTGGCTAAAGAACTTTCTGAGAAAATAAGACAAAAGCGTGTTTCGAAAGAATATTTGCCAGCAGCATCTACGACTTCTACCGGGTAAAGGAAGAAGTGCCAGATCGGGAAGTGTAAGGGAAACAAAACTCCCGATCAGTGTTTCCGATGCAAGAAATTTGTCTGCGGATCATGCACTAATGTGGTTCGAAAGTACATCGTGTGCTGCACATGCCCTGAATAAAGAGGGCACTGCGTTTTGTAATTTTCGAGTAAAGTACAAGAATGTCTTTATGATTTTGATTTTGATTGAAAAACTTTATTTTAGGAACAAAGATGGTTGTATTGTTCAGAAACGCATTGAAATATATACCTATATGCCTCAACATTATACTATTACTATTATCAGAACTTAAATTTACTCTTGAATCTCTAACCTAACCTAACCTTGTACTCGTTTATTTGCTCATATCTTATATTTTTAACTAAATGTGTAATCTATTGGTATAATAAATATTCCTGAGCTTATCTTTTAAAATATATCAACTGTATATTTATACACATATTGTTCAACCGCCTTGGGTGTGGGAGACCAGAGTTTGATACCTGGTTGAAGCTAGTGTGGTTTTTAATGCATATTCATTTTTGTATCCAGTCACATCAAGTCTTGGTTGCCAAATTAACGCTCAATTACAACCTAAAAAAAACCTTTAAAACACAAGAGGGCAAAATGACCCTTTTGGTAGTTCTTGTATAATCAATTTCCTGGTAGTGCTAGTGTTAAAGGCTGTGACGGAAAAAGTGTGAAGATGGAAAGTGGTACAATTTATGTGCATGTACTATAAATTGTACCACCAGTCTTATAAATCGTACCATTAATAACATGCAGGACCGTTAAGTGTGATTCAGTAATGGGACTTTATTTACGACATAGAATGCAATAAATGCTTGTTACATATTAACATATTGTAAAAAGAAAAGAAGTAACCCTCTCATAAAATTACTTGACAAAAACAAATTGTTAAGTTTATGTAACCATCGGTTCAGGTTATTTTGGTCCACATTTATCACAGCAAAATACTTTCTTCTTTGCACTTCCTCTCCCACACCTTGTATGAAACCAGACACTAAACTTCAAACATTTGATCATATCTTCTTCCTTGTTTGCATCACAGATTTTGCAATACCAGCTAGTCGAGTTGACATCTTCGGGCAATGTTAGTGATTTCATTGCACTACCCCGTGAAGGTTTGCAGTTGTCAGAGAGACATGAAACTGTAGTACCACAGTTTTCCAGCTTTTCCGTTTTGGAACCTATGTTTGATACCATTGGCTTCAGCTAAATCATATGCTAATTTCTGAAGATCTTGTTGAGAGCATACAAACATATGGGATTCCATCTGAAGAACGTAATTTACCAGCTCATCCTCCAGTTCACTAGGGAGGTCGGTGCCACGTCCAAAACTCTTTATATCTTCGCAGGCTTTCTGGGGTTTGTTCTCCAACCTCCATTTCAATGTGGGCTTCGGAACGCCGTAAGTTCTGCATATTTCATTAATACCAGCATCACCATTTCGGAAGGCGGCATCTTGTGCTCTCATCATATCTTCTTGCGATCACAAACCATATTTCTTCGGTTTCACTATCTACAACAGTAAATAATAATAATATTAATCATAATAATAATAATATGATGAATAATAATGATAATAATATGAATAATAATAATAATACGAAGAAGAATACTAATAATCAGTATTATTATTATGAAATATAAATATTATTGTTAATGATTAGAATTACGGAATTCCTTCTTTACTATTCTGCTGATTAAACTTGTATAAATGTTCCTCTCTAATTATTTTTAAAAAGTTCCTTTAAAATGTACCGGTACAAATTAGAAGAAAGCTGGTGGTACAATTTAAACGACACGGCCATTTTCTCTCCAGCACAGGAGTGCGTGTGTAGAGGCTTAGATTAATTATTTACTTCGTGGACCACAAAAATGAACAAGCTGCTGCTTCCAAGGCAATACTGCTTCTAACTGACCCGTCTTCACAAGAACTTCTCAACTTCTTCTAATACACAATCCTTCCAATCGGCAGCGCCACTGCTTGGATAGGTTGCCAGATATGCGAGCGGTACAATTTACATGCCGGTACAATTTATGAGACCTTCCCCTACGTAAGAAAACTAGAATCAAATATAAAAATTAAAAGAAAACGTGGTTTTTGCGATGGTTATTGTTACGTATGTATAGAGGCAATTGGCAGTGGCAGGAAAAAGGCTTTAAAAAACTCTTACTTCCGAATTTGATTGATTGATTGATTTAGTTTATTTTACTTCGCGTTTTGTGCCTCTTGGCTAATTTGCGAAGATGGGGATGAGTGATGAAATGATGAAATGGATGAATGGACATTCACAAACAACCAAGCCCGACCGGGATTCGAACCCGGGACCCTTGGCGTCGCAGCGCGATGTGCTAACCACTCGGCCACAGGGTCGGGCTTACTTCCGAATTTGTATGTGCTCTTATATATAAACATTTAAAGTGTATAACAATTTTTGCAGTGAAAATTAAAATAACGACAAAGTATTTTCTTCAGTGTTGGAAACAAAGTCGGCTAATTTAAAAATACGTAGTTAAATGTTCTGTTCAATCAGAAGTCTCTTTTCAAGTATGACGTAGAAGAAATCAACGTTTTTTTTACAGTTACGTATATATACGTATGAGTAGGGACATTGAATTTTCGCGATGCGCGAAATCGCGAAATGTGAAAAAAAAGATGCATTTTTGAACATTCTGGACGTAACTACACCCCCAATGATGAAATATGCATGAGTTTTATTCGCGAAGTAATGCGAAATGTGTGCTTTTCCACGAAATGAACGCTTTTTAGCGAAATAACAGTGAAATATCATCAAATTAAGTAGAAAACACGCAAAAACCGGCAATCGAGTTGTGCGCGCAAACTGTCGATTTGTAACGAAACGTTTGCCTAAAGTTTCCTACCACTTGCAGCTGAAGAACGTTTTGTCTTCGATAACATCAGGAAGACGCCGCAAATTGGAATTTCCCATGCACAAAATCTCAGTTCGAAAACTTCGCTCCCTGTCAAGCTGCATTCCTTTCTTCCCCTGAATGTCTACTCAACTTCCAGTTTCATTGAACTTGCTAGCTGTAGCAGCGATAAGATTAGTCTGTTTTTTTTTCCATCGCTGGTATATACCGGTGATCTAACATTTTATTTACCGCTCTCCTCAGTTTTTATTTACCATAAATTTGTCTCCCTACGTATGAGTAAGGAATTTGAAGCTGTTACTAAAACTTTGAAATCATATCCAAATAAATTGTCGTTAATCGTTATGTTATGTTATAGATCCAAGTACTAGTGCAAAATTGTTTCTCACTTTTTAAAAATATGTGAAAGAACAGTTCTATTTTTAGAAATCTGTTGGTGAGGGTGAGGACGTGAAGTGGTTGTGCAAACAATCTTCAGCAAATAATGATTTTGTGCTGAAATATGTAAGAAAATTAATGTTTAAAATGTAATATAATTAAAATAGTTAGGGCCTCCCGATGGCGCAGTGGTAGCGTCGTCGCCTTGTAATCAAGGGGTCCCGGGTTCGATACCCGGTGGAGGCACAAGTGGTTCGGATCCCACTTTAAACTGTAGGTCCAGTCCCGATTAGCCTTACTGTGCATAAAGAGGACTTAAAACACCAAATCAACCAATTAAAATAGTTTTATATTACTAGTTTACGAAACAAAATTAGTTTTTTCATCTGCGTAAAATCTACACGAAGTAAATTACTAGTAAATTAAGCGTAACTTACATAAAAAACGTAACCCTGGACATAACCTTTCTACCAACACCATAGGTAAATTTTATCAACATCGGAACACACGTGTTTTTTAAATAGAATTTGAGAGAGAGCGGTCGTGTGGATAAAAAAAATCGAAATCATATTCGATTAACGCAGAATTGAATAAGCTAGATTTAACTCTATTTATGTAGGTTTACTGGTTTATTCTAATTGGAGTCCAAACTCTAATACAATAATTTATATTCCCACAGTGAATTGTTCAATAATTGCAATTTTCCTTTCTAAAACGTCGATGCTTACTTTGAAATAAATCTTTGTTTAACTTTGTGTAATGAAACATTTTGATAAAATTTCTCTGCCTGATTTAGGCTTATGTTTCTTGATTCTCTTTTGGGTCTTCTTTGTTTTAGGATGTCAAAGGATGTGAACATGAAATCCGACATGAGACAAAGCAGATATGTTTGATCACCATATTGTTCTTTAGCGATCATCCTGCCATCTTTTCGCCACTTTTGCCCCGCACTGTGCTAAGCCTTATCTACAAAGGGAAACATACTGTATTTACCCCCCTCCAGTTTTGTAACCCAATCGCCGCCACTGATCCCATTTAAAGTAAATATTTACTAAAGCAACGTGAAATAACTAAAAACAAGGTATTTCTTCACTGAATCATATAAATTCTTCTTACATCAGAGCCGGAATTAGGGGGTGGCAACTCTGGCATTAGCCCGTGGCCCCGCACTAGGACATTTTCATGCAGAATAAAAATTAAGTAAGTATTTATCCTCATCCTCAAATACAATATTAAAAATACTTGCAAGATGATAATTTTGTTTACAATGCGTAAAGGTGCATCACTACGGTGCGGTGTATGACTGAAGAAGAATTAGCCAAGCATTGTAAGGATTTGGATTAACATTGAGCCATGGCGAATGTCGCGATATTGATGGCAGTGATTTATGTTCAGAATTGAAAGTGTTCCATGATATCTTACATCAGGACATTAAAATAGCAGAACAAGCCATACAATACATTCAGTTAGGCATATTTCAGACTACTTTCCCAACACGTATACGTACTGTATATTGAATTCAGAATTTTGCTGACAATACCTGTTACTGTAGCCAAGGTCACCCGCAGAATTTTTTCTCGGGGGGGGGGGGTCACAAAAACTTATTATTATGCTATTATTACTGATATTATGTTTGTTATTATTGTTATTATTACTACTATGACAATAAAAAATACACACATTTGTAATTTCCATATTCTGTATATCCATATAGGTATAATTTGCATTACTGTATACACACAAAAAGCTGTTTTTTATAGTTAAATAAGCAATGTAAAACATACTGTAAGCTTAAATGTACTACTTCAAATAATAATAATAGTAATAATAATAATATTTGCTGTAACTTGTTATAAAATATCGCTACAATTTCACCTTTCGAATCACATTAACTCTTTCCATATATCTCAAGGGGGGGGGGGCAATTGCCTCCCTGCCCCCTCCCTGCGGGCGCCCTTGACTGTAGCTAGTGCTGAGAAAAGTTTTTTCGAAACTTAAACTTATTAGAAATTACTTCAGATCAACTACGTCGCACTGACAAGATAATTTCCTCGTCTCTAAATTAGGGGAGGGCCTCCCTGATGGCGTAGTGGTAGAGTCGTCAAATTGTAATCATTGGGTAAAATGGGGTACTCATATGAAACAATGTAGGTCCAGTCCCGATTAGCCTTACTTTGCATAAAGTGGACTTAAAACACAAAATCAAATCAAATCAAATATGAAACAATGTAAATTCAAGGTCTAATGGAAAACTTTGTAACTAGCAGATAGTGAGGGACGCTAGAAAACATTGCTAACATTTTCGAGAATTCAAACATAAGTTGCGCTTAAAAAATTAAAAAAAAATATCGTAAAAATCCAAAATTTTTGTGTTTTTGGCTTTAGAAAATGAATTGTACCATATTTATGGACGTATAACATGCATGTTCTATAAGATTTTATCCCCCTCCCCCCACATATAAACCTGTGGTGCGTGTTATAGTCTACATGTGATAATTCCGACAGCTACATGAAACCATGTATAAATGGACGTTTCCCACGATTTTTCACCTTCTGTCGGAACGTTTTGCATCACCGAGCAAAGTGATGAGGATCTGGTGGGAGATCGATTGTTCACCTACCGTCACAAGGGAACCGCAACATCGGTATTTGTCGTACGATAAGTAATGGCCTCGAAAAACGTTTTCAACGCATGAAACTGTCATGAATATATGCAGGTCACGTGATCTACAGATCAAAATACTAGTTTAAAAGCACAATGGAGGTGTAATTTTAGGTATATATGCAAATTTGGAAAAAATAAATAACACCGAAAAATCCCTACTTATAACTTCTCCCCTCAGACGTCACTCCACATATTGGAAATATTGTAAGCTTACTTTCTTTCTCAAAGATGGCAGCACAAGGAAGGAAATTATAACAGACTTGAGAAACTGGAATATTAAATGAGTAATATACACTCCAGCAGTGAACAATAGTCATTAAATTCTTTGAAAAAGAACTAATAATTATTTTAGACTTATATTAATATGTTATTGATAATTCACAACAGGAATTCAATCTAAGCTAATTGAAGTAGTTTTTGGTAAAATTCAAAATGCTGTGCTTTAGTAAATTTGTTTCATAAAAATGTAAGTTAATTCGTAATTAGATGACGGGGGATTTCCTTTCTCTAAAATCCTTACCTGATAGTTTTTAAAGGGCTGTAAAAAGACCCTTGAAAAAAGTTAAAATGCGCGGGTTATGCCCCGGGCGTCGTCCTCGGAGGGAGGGTGGCAAACCAGGACGTACTCCTGAGGATAGTCAAAACCTTATTTCTGATTAGATAAGTGTGGCTATTTGCTTTAAATAGAGTTGCATTTGTGAAGACAAGAATTAATTGAAGTTACTGCTATAACATAATAAGTATATTGCAAACTCATGTAGCAATCTAAGCTAAAGATTACTGTTATTTGGACATAAACAAATACGTACTACAATAAACGTGTTCTTTAACAGTAGCCTAACACTTAAGGGATTTTGAAAATAAAGCGATTTTTTCTTTCATTCCAACAATGATTCTGTGTATGACGGCTGTGTCCAATTAGAAGCAGATATAAAATTAGGGGCGGTACGAGGAACGCTATGGGCCAACCAATGTTATCCTTGATAGGGTGAAGCTTGTTGGTTCCCCGTTACATCATACCTTGCCACGCGGCAAGAAGAAAGCAACGGATAACATTCCGCAGGTCCCAAACTGGAAGCGAACCGAACTACGTGCTAATAGGAACAGTGTGCGAAATCCCACCAAAAATTTCCAGGGGATATTTATTCGTTATAAGAACAAATATAAGCAATGGTACTGGTCAATGAAAACTATTGTAGATGGCATCAGGGTTATGTCTTCACGCTTTTGATGGGCAATTGTTCATCCATATTGATATTGAGTGGCTGTTATTATATTAAATTGCAAGTTTAATTTCATCTTAACCTCAGAAATTATGACGCAACATGATAGATGAATAATCAGTGCTGTAAAGCTAGAATTTTAAAAAAGTAAGATCGTCAACAAGAGAAATCGGAACTAAAAGAACCTTAAAATTTGCACGGTATTTGTTTATGTCACTTGCATTTTTCACAATTTAAATGCTTTATTGTTGTGGTCCGTACATAATAATTCCGCGCTACTGTACTTTTATTTTTATAGTTGTTATTAATAACTATGTTTTTTACATTATATCACAGTTTTCGACACGGCTAGTAAATATGATCCTCTGTTTTATGTAGCTATACACATTTATGGAGAAGAATAGCTATACAAAAGGCAACATCTGTTTCATGTTTCGGAACCCTTAAGGTTTCTTATTTACAGGACCCATAAAAAATAAGACGAAAGAACGAAAGGCAAATGTCTGCTTAATATAAGGATAAACGTATGTTAACATTAAATTACTGGATAGGCCGTAGTGTATGAAAATAAAAATCATGCCCATATGCATTTAATATATTTTTATTGGATAATTAGAGGAGTTTCTGTGATCCCTGCCCCCGCTGTTGAATTACACATACTCGCAACCAGGAAAAAACATAAAGCGTAGTGTAAAAACTAAATTTTTGTATCATCGACTCTAGAGATGACTCAATGACGTCAAGTTTAGTGCTCTTTGAGCATAAACATACTGCATTTAGCCCATTTAAGATACCCTGCCATTGTGCTTTAATATATTAATTCTTAGGTTCAGGAGAATGTCATTTTCGTAAACCTATGACTATATATAATCTTAAAAGTATACTAAACACATTTTGATTATCGGTTTACACGAGAAACTCTTACCTTTGGTGAAAATAGCTTCTGAATAGCCGTCCCATCGCGTATCAATGTAAAGCTTAGGGCAACCAAATGACGAACGAATTTCTTTCCGGACACAACGAGCCTGGCGCCGCTACCGGAAAAGTTTGTCAATGAACAGCACCATTAGTTTTGACTTCAACTTTACTAAGTTATATCGAAAACAGACACAAAAGAACGAAGGGTAATGTCCGTCTCTGTGTGCGTTTGAGAGTGTTGAATTTTTTCACTTTCTCTCTCTTTTTCAAGAGAGCAGTTCACCAGTAATAACAGTGCAAAATAGAATTATCACAAGAATGCAAGACAAATCATGTAGCAATTTAAGCCAAGATATTTCTGTTATTTTGAATAAGTGCGATAGGAACAACCGCTATATGGATTAATCGAGAAACTAAAATTCAAAACCGAAATAACCGCGAAAGGAACAATAGCGAAAATTTCGCTTTCGCGCTTAACTACTTTCGCATTTTTAAGAGAAGTGGCCCAAAGCGCATCCCAAGGCCTTCACCAAAAATGTCCCGAACGTTCCAATCCTTATATGCTAATCTTACGATCCCCCGCCGTAAGATTATTCAACCAAATAGACGACCCGGTCTGGAAATACCCCGATTAGAATTGAAAAGGTTCCAGCTCTGACCTTTGCGAGAGCAGAATACAATGACGTACCTCGACGGCGTCAGAACGATGTCCTTCGGAACTTGCATGCAGAGCAATTTCCCCACGGAAGAAATTCAACCTGGATGGGTCTTGGTAATATAGACACGTAAGAAGAATGGAATGGCATGTATGTGTGCGTGTGTGGTGGGGGGATTGGATAGGTTATATTTGACTGAATAAGTCTGAATCAGGTTGTTAAAGGTGCAGGAACCTATAAATTCTAATGGGTTCTATTGGCTTCCGTTGCAGGACCTGAAGCTTTTTTCCTCGCACAATTTAAATTCGGTCCAAGTTGCATATTGTTACATTGAAAAAAGGTTCCTGGACCGAATTTAAATTCATCCGGAATAAAGTTCCTGGACCGCATCTAAATTGATCGGAAAAAGGTTTCCTGGACCGAATTGAAATACTTTACAGATAAAAATGTTCTTTACGGTCCAGAACCCATTTACGCTTGCTGACTTTCTCTCTTGGACCGGAAATGAATTGACTTTAAATTTCTGGACCTTTAACAACGCTGGTCTGAATGGCATGGAATAGGTGCTCTAATTTCTCATGCTGAAACATTCCACTGTTTTCCTTCTCAATCAAAGGTCGATTGATTGATTTGTTTTTATTTTACTTCGCTTTTCTTCCACGTCTAGGCTAATCACGAATATGAGGATGAGTGATGATATGAAAGTGATCAAGGACACTTCACAAAAGAACACCCATGCTCAAGAGTATCGCGCTGTGCTAACCACCTCGCTATACAGGTGTGACAATTACTTTTGTCACCAGTCTTTTTTGTAGTTTATGTGAGTGTATTTTAGAATTTCGTAAATACTCTTAACAACTTTCTGTAGCCAGTTGTGCTTTTTGGCTTTTCTTGGATTTTCGGTTCTAGACGGCGAGGGTAGGAAAACAATAGCGACTCGTGGAATTTTTGACACTAAGCACCCTTGTTCAACGAATGGAACAACGTCCAAGTTGCCGACCGAGGGGGAGTTCTGTCGCAACACGTGTGAGGACTGCTCTGTTTTTTTTTCTTCACCCCCAACCACCCAAGTAGACAACGAGCCTGGAAGAAGGACCACCGTCCAGCATTTTTGTATAAGCTAACGAACTGCGAGGCGGTTGATTTTTGAAGTTTCAAGTTTTCCTTAAATACCCCTGGACTCCAGAGGACCGACACAGTTTAGCGCCATATTCAGACCGAACACCATTTCCGCGTCACTTTGCGCGAGATACGGAACTTTGCTTTGTTTTAACTTTTCGGCCGCGTCGTGTTAATTGACGAGAGTGTGTGATCACAGTGACAGTGCCAGGAATTGAGGCCGTGTTAATTACGTGTTTCACGTGCTCCAGTTGTGTTTTTCCCTTTTTTGCATGGAGGGACAGTGAATCAATATGGGCGGTTGAAAACTACGAGAGGGACGGGACCTTCGGGTTTCCGATTACTGTTGCCATGAAGCCAAGAGAAGAAGCCACGACGCCTTGCTTAAGTATACGACGCCTTAAGTCAAGAGAACAGCACCACGACGCTTGCATAACGATGTCTGAGATGAAAGCCACGCCGCAGCGACAACTCGCATTGCCAACCCAGGTGGGAGACGACAGTACAACCGTGAGACGGATGTTACGCCGAGAAAAGGAGAAGAGATAAAGAAAAGAGAGAGATGAAACGACGTCCGCCCTTAGACGACCCGACGCCCTGCGTATCCCCGAACGGCCATTGAAGCCATGATCGGATGCAACGCCCCGAGCAGACAGATGGAAGCGAGGTGCTTTTTCCGCCCATCTTCGTCGCCGCGATGGAAAATAGGAAGAAAAGTGAATGTTACGTCTAAGTCAAAGAGACAGTTTTTGCCCGCCAGGAGGACAGACTGGCATAGCCACGAGTATCGTCGGGACGCCGCAACGAGGACCACGCCGCCATTGAGTCGGTATAGTATCCTCCAGTTATTTCTTTATGTGTGAGAGTGAACATTTGTCCACCTACGTCGCCACTGGTTTGTCATAACACAAAGCGAGATGAAATCGAACAATGTTGCCTGCAACTACTAATTATTTAGGCCAATCAAATCGAAAGTACTGTAAATCTTCATAAATTAAGAACCTATTTCGCTCACCCTTCGAAATTCTATAAATGTAAAAGACCTACTATTTGTTATTGTTTTCCTATTCTCGCGCCGAGTATTTATATAATTAATTATTTGATTTTTACCGTGCTCTTTGATATATATAGGTATTAGAAAACTAGGTACTCAATAGTATAGCTGAGTTAATCATTTTGAATATATCCTAGTTTATATTACGGTCGTTTGTATTATCAGCACTCGTGTACTTGTAATCAAGTTAATTTCCTCTTGTCATTCATTTAGTGTATGCTTATTCTTTTGCATAGTAGTGCCTCAACAAGTGTAATGTCAATTATTATTTACTTTTGGAAACTATGACGCCTAGCTAATCGCGTCTCGTATGTGACAGAGTGCTGGCCGCGCGTATTTACATTGGAAGCAAGCCTAAGGGGCTAATAGAAATCTCAAATTCGAAGGTACACGGGAAATAAACCAAAGAGGCGGTTAGATATTTTATCATGTAATGGTATATTGTGTTCTCCCCTGCAGCGTGTGTGTGTGTGTGTGTGCATGATGGAATGAGAGCGAGGGGATATGTACAAGGAATGTGTTATATTATCATTGTTGTGTTTATTTTTGCCGAATACACGTATATATTCGTTGTCCTACAGGTGTTTGAAGCTGTATAGCTTGTCTCCATTGACCAGAAGGGTTATAGTTTTCTATTATTATTACAATTATTATTATTATTATTGCTATAAAATGAATAACAGCACCACTTTATGCACGACGTGGCTTACCGCCGGAGGTGTAAATAACCGACCCGGTGACATGAACCTGGAATTAAACCGTTAGCTGGTGGTAGGATTCGTGTTTCCTTAACCGGAGACGCGAACCAAGGACCGGCGACCGTCCAATCGGGCGGCCGCGGAACCCTGAACCTACGGACCAGCGGTAGAGTAGTTTGGCACCTCGAACTGGGGACTTCGGTCTCCCGGACGAGTGGTCAAACCCTTTACACAGGTCTCAGTAAAAAGTAAAGCTACAACATGAACACTGCACCATGCCGTGAAGGAATGTGGAGTTAGGGTTCAACACATTCACGATCTCGGTCATTTGTTGAGGTGATGTGAATAGCACCACCCTCAAGTCGTCTTTAAACCCCAATATTTTACCCCCAGGTACAGTACATCGCTGAACTGAAATCACCTACGTCGGGAATCGAACCAGATCTTCCGCGTGGCAGTAAGATGTCCTACCTACTCTTTCTCAACACGTCTCTAACGGCGCAATTTTTACGCAATATATACTTGTATTCACATATCATAGTGCTTGATATGTGATAATTTTGATGCTCAGTACCATTACATTTTGTAAAAATAGCCTCACAGTCCCTTTCCAAAGCTAGAATTGCTCATAAACTCGTGCAATGCTACACAGCAACAATGGCACTATATGTCATTTTAGGAATATATAAGGTTAGAGAAACTGATGTCTTAGACACGTTAAAAGTGGGGGTCAACTGTGCCTGACGTCCTCCTAATAGCCGCCACTGGTACCTGATCATTGTTTTTATGAATATTGGTAGTAGCAAGGGGTCCCTAGGTTTTATACCCGGTGGAGGCACATTACGCACTGGTTCGCATCCAACTTTAAACTGTAGGTCCAGTTCCGATTAGCCTATCTGTGCATAAAGTTGACTTAAAAGAACAATTCAAAGCAGTGGTATGCATACATTATCGCAGTCAATGGAGAGCTGCATTATCACAATCTAAGCTTAGTGTTTAAGTAAGTTCTGCCGAAATAAACGAAATTCATATTGGACAACTTACTCTCTAGTGTTCTTAAACCCGAAGGTGCATGGCTGCAGCAACACAAGCCTTCTATCTGTCCCTACCCTGGGCAAGATCAATCCAATCTTTTCCATCCTTACCTATTTCCTTCAGGTCACTGTCAACGTTATCCCTCCATTTTCGTCTTGGTTTCCCCACAAGAATCCTGTAAACTCTTCTTTCCTCTCCCATTCGTGCCACATGGCCTGCCCATGTAAGTCTTCTTGATTTAATTATTCTAATAATATCAATAATAATGATAATAATAATAATAATATACAACAGTAAATTAATTTAACTTTGGACCTTGGTAAGGCTTTGGATACGGTCGAACCCCCTGGACCCCCCCCCCCCTTCTAAATATGTCCTTGATTTTCATGCCATCAAACATGTTTTTAAATCATTATTCTCAGAACTGCACAAGTGTGTGTCTTTATCTCTTTATTCGAAGCCCACAGCCCATCTCTTCGGGAAATCGAACGCCGCATCACACAGCATTTACGTTTTGACGTCATCCTTACAAAAAAACAAAAACTCTTACATTAGTTAGGGAAACCGTTGTTTGCCCGAGTGGGCGATTCGTGTTTTCTTCTCACTGTCCTTCCACGCGCCTTGGAGGAAAACGAGGAAAGGTAAAGAAAAGCAGGTTCTGTTATTGTCGAAGTAGGAAAGAGAAGGCAGCATCTCGTGAGGTGGCCAAACAAAGATCTCCATCGTGCTCCAGTTTTCCCCTCCAAGGTCAGCTGAAGCACGATGCGGCCTTCGTCTGGTCTTTCCTCGCCTCGTCAGGCATGTGTATTGTGACGTACTACAAAGAACCACTTACAGACAGAGAGAGAGAGAGAGAGAGAGAGAGAGAGAGAGAGAGAGAGAGAGAGAGAGAGATATTGAGAAATATATATATAGAAAGAAAAAATAGAGAGGATCAGAGTAGTGATAGGCATAATCGAATTATTTGAATAATCGAATTACAATCGATTGTTGGAGATAATAATATATATGAATAATCGAACGATTTTGTAGAAATGAGTGATTTTGAAGCGAGTTATGGATTATGAATGATTTTAAAGCGATTATGAATGATTTTTAGACGATTATGCAATATGAGTGATTTTGAACTGAATGAATCGATTGTGCTTGCGCATGCGCAGTGATCGAAACTATATAAGGAGCAGATTGGTGGGATGAAATCATTCGGGTGGAAGCTCTTGTACCAACAAGAGCATGCCGCTTACAAGTGTGACAGCTGTACCGCGCTGTTACGTACTGAAACGTGTCGCCTCAGTGGTCGAGCCGAGGTACACGTGTGGATGTTGCCCACAATCTGTAAATCAGTTCCATGTAATCATCCTCGTCGAACACCAAGAGAAAGTGAACTATCATTGCCCCCCCCCCCCTGTTTGCACCCAATCACCGCAACTGACAAGACCCATCATAGTGAAATCATACCATATATTGCCTCTTGAATTTTTTATATGACTGTGTAGGACAGTGATATCGCGACAAAAATAAAAAAAAAAAGGTAGGGGGAAAACTGGCGATGAGCAACTTAATGAATCGGATACTCTTTCCTTGCTGTAGCCGATTAAGGTCAACCGATTAATAGTTACAATTCGGCTACGGGCAGTTTGAAATGTTCTCAGAATAATCGATGATTGATGAAAAAGATCGAATATCTCGAATTATTGAAATAATCGAATTACTCGATTATTTTAATCGATTATGCCCATCACTATAATAAGGCAGAGTGGAGCAGAGAAAACAAAAAGTAAGGCAGAGAGAGGAATAATATCTAGGAAAAGAGAAAGAGATAGGAAATGGGAGAACATATAGAGAAGAAGAGTGTGTGTGTGTGTGTGTGTGAGAGAGAGAGAGAGAGAGAGAGAGAGAGAATACGTACATAAATAATAAGACAAAGGGAAAGCGAGAAAGAGAGAAAATAGAGTACGAGAGAAAGTGTGTGCGTATGTGAGACAGGGAAAGAGAGAGATAAATAAAGTGAATATGAGATAGAAAGAGTGAGAGACGAAGAGAAATAGAGGAAGAGTGACGGAAGAAAGACGTAGAGTGAGAAATGAAGACAGAGAAGGAGTGAGAGAAGAAGAGAAATAGAGGAAGAGTGACGAAAGAGAGACGTAAAGTGAAAAATGAACACAGAGAAAGAGTGAGAGAAGAACATAGAGAGAAAAATGGGAGAAGTAATGAGAGAGAGAGTGAGAAGTTAAAAAAATGATTTAAGCCCACTACCATTCAGTAAGGCTAATCGGAACTGGATCTACAATTTAACGTGGGATCCGAACCACTGTCCCTCCACCAAGAATCGAACTCTGGACCCCTTGATTACAAGGCGATGACGTTATCACTATGCCTGCCAAGGAAGTGAGAGAGAATGAAAAGATTAGAGAGAGATAAAGAGATAGAGGTACTAAAATAACAAAGCTAACAGAAGTTAATGGTGGAACATGACCTGTCCTTAGGTCTTTTGCGTAACGCAATTGTAAGTGTTCGTGCCTTTGGTGTAAACGGTTCTGTGTTCAATTACCGGCCGGAACCTAAGAAATTTTGATTTGTACCCAGCATCGAGAGGAGGACAATTAGGAAGCTACTTGAAAAGAGGAGTTATATGTCAGGACTGTTTGTAGGGTCAGTACGTTGATACAGAATTGACTGAGTAGCTGTATAATCAACAATAACAATTGTTTTAAGCGAATACAACAAACCTTTATTATTAAATCCTTGGGGAAAGATTTTTACTCAACATACTCGATTAGAGAGGGAAATACAGACGCAGAGAGAAAGTGTAAGAGAGAGTATATAATGAGACAGGGGGAGGGAGAGAATTAGTGAAAGAAAGAGTTGAGAAGAGAGAGGAACAGTGAGAAAAGATAGAATGATAGAAGAAAGTGAGAAAGTTTAAAGTTTGCTTCAAGTCCAATTATACACAGACAGGTTAATCGGAACTGGACGTAGAGTTTACAGTTGCATTTGAACCACTAAGTGCCTCCACAACGCATCGAGCCCTGTTTCAGATATGAAAATTGTCATATTCTGTTGCACCTTTTACCCACGTCAATCATCTAAAAGTGTTCAAAGTTGGAGAGAAAATTTAGCGACTAAGTTGTAATGGTCGGATTGACCATTACTGGTTTTGGTATATTGTATTAATTAATTGCTGGCCAGCTACAAGGTGTAGGGTTAAGTAATATGTTTCCATGAGTGTACTTTTATGTTATTATTGCATGTAAGTGTATGTGCTTATTGGATTGTGCTTTTCTGGATATTAGATTCCCCTTTTTTTATCTTCCTGGTTGCGGGAGCTAGCTGTCTTTCAAAAGACCGTTGGCAGTGGAATTTTCCAACGCTACGGGGTCCACGTCCACGGACGTTTACCCCGACTATAAAAAAGGCCAGTGGGTTTTAGCAAAGAAACAGTGTTTCCCCATTGATCGACGAAGAGGAACTTCTCCTCAAGTTTAGTCCACTTTTGGTGGCTATACTCAAAACAATAATGTAGCATTTGGTGTAAGTCAACCCCTGTTGCTGTCCCAATTCCCCTTTAAGAAAAAAGCTTTGAATATATGGATATTTCCGTATTGAATAATTGATGCCCATAAGAAAGAGTAAAGGCGTAAGGAAACGCATTTGTAATGAACGGAATATCATTTAAGCTGAGGGTAGGCCCGAAGAGATAGTTATGCTAACTCTGCGGTAAAGGAAGTGCCGATGGTGTAAGTCATAGGTGCGCAATTATGTTGAATTAAGGAAATTGGTTGAGTATGTAAATGCACACATGGAAGCAGTATGTAAATATGTATACATATAACACCGTATAATAAACCAATATATCCTACTAGAAATGTTATGATTCCAAGAACTACGGTAGTGTCCATTTAAAACCAGTTTTTTATTCACTTGCTGTACATGTGTAAATGAACCAGGGACTAAAAAATGTAAATTGTTATGTGAAACCCCACTTTCATAATTCCGGCGGAAATACAGTGCGTCCATCGGGAGAAGCGTGGCGGGCGGCGCTGGCGGAGATGCCGACATTTTCGGCCTGTAATGCCCGCTTATGTTTATGGACATATGCAGACAATGATATAAATATTGCAAAACGAGCACTAACCTGTGTTATAATTTATCATCTGTAATTCATCCAAGTTCTGCCCTTATATACACAAAAAATACGCTTTAGAAACGATGTTAAGAGCCACAGATAATAAAACATTTTAATCATAGTTTTGACCAGTAACGTCCTGCTTAAGTTCATATCCTTGAAAGAGTTTTGTGCCGATGGGGATCGTTTGGAGGTTTCGAATGTGCAACACTGTATCAAGATTACGCTGTAGACGAAACCGTTAAAAGTCAATGGAGTTCGTGAGCTTCCTTGCAATCCGAAATCTCCGAGCTCGAGTTTTTTGTTCCTTCGCGACAGAGCTGTGAATATAGTGGCGAGCAGATGTAAACCAAGAGCGTGTTAATTTCGTACTGTGCGCAAGAGTGTTATTATTGGTTACTTGCCGTTACTTGTTTGTGTTATTGCAGTGTGTATGTGTGTTGTGTCAGTGAGAGGATTGGAATGCCAGCTGCACGGTTCACGTTACGAGGGGGGCTGATAAGTTCTCGGCCCGACCCAGAACGACTTTAGCTACAGGCATCAAAGTTTCAGGCTATTCAACGTATTCTCCCCGAAAGTCTACACACTTGGCACTTGGTGGATATCAGTTTGAACAACTCTTATAACACAGGTTAGTGCTCGTCTTGCAATATTTATATAAATGTCTGCATATGTCCATAAAAATAAGAGGACATTACAGGCCGCAAATGTCGGCATCACCGTCAGCGCCGCCCGCCACGCTTCTCCCGATCTCTCGGCTGAAGATCGAGATGGACGCACGGTATAATCTGCTCGCTTGGCACCCAGGGTGAGGTGAAAGGAAAGATTGAGGGATTAAAGTAGGAAGTAATCCAGAGGGCCGGATTAAAACAAGGGACAGAGGGCCGACGCTTTCACAAAGTGCACGTTGTTTGCACTAAAAATCTGTTTCTTGTAGTCTGTTAAACTAAAGCAACTTTTACAAAATTTAAATAAAGTTATATGACATAAAAGACCTTAAGTTGTGACCAGATGTCCGATTTGCACTCACCCAACGTTTCACGTTAACTCATTTCCTTCCCGGTTATTCTGCTGGGAAGAATAAATTAACGGGCTTTTAATTTTCATTTAGCGACTATGAAAAAATATAACCTCACTTGCTCTTTTTCCAAAATCAAATGAAAGATTTCACTTAAGTAAACTGCGTGAGAATATATGTTATTACATTTCGCCTGTTTCCGTGTTGTGAATGCAACTACTCATTTTTCACAATTATCAAACAAGAAGAAGAACAACAATATCGACAAGAACAACAATGAACTAGACTGAAAGACATGTCAAAACGTTAACAATCTCTTAATGATAAGAGAGTTTCGAACAGTTCATGAAGTATAATAAGGCACAAAACGGTCATCAGCTAAACCTGATTTTGAAGAAGAAGTCTGTGCAATTAACTTCGCGAAAATGGACCCAGCAATTTTTTTCTTACTTCTAAAATTAACGCACGTACTCTTTCCCTTGTACTAAACCTCTCATTCGTATAATTGCTCGCGTTTTTCTCCTTGAAGAACTGGATATATCATCTTGTAACAGAACTTGCCGGTAACATTTTAGTAAAGAAAAGCCACTTCAACCTTGGACAAGATGAAACATGTAGATGCCAAAACCTGTTCTTCAACAAGACCCATATATCAGAGCATTACATCTATGTAATTTAAGCTACCACCTCGGGATTTGCAGCGACTTATATCAACTCTCAGCAACACAATAACTGGTTTTCGATCGCCAGATAAGAAATCGGCGCGCGCAACCACATGAGCGGTTTCGCCTCGTCGGCTCATTAGCCAGAAATTTTCCGCAGTTTCTTCCAACCGCAAAAGCTAATCATCAGTCTAGCGAACACCGGTGAAGTGTGCAAAAAGGTACATTAAAGCCTAAAGGAAAGATCGTATTTTTTTTTTTTTTAAGGAAGAAAACGCAGTGTAGCTACTTGTAGTTCAAGTCAGTGGCGTATTCAGTCTGTTGGGAGGGGCGAATTTCAGTCGGGTACATCACTTCACCAAGAATCAATTCCAACGTACACTTGCACTGTATATAGGACTGTAAATAGGAACCAAGCTGACTTCCGTATTCTAGATATTAGCGTATTGTTTTGCAAAAATAGGGTCGAGCCGGTCTCCGTGGCGGAGTGGTTAGCACTAAACTAGAACTAAAGTGAATAAACGAAGAGACCAAAACCTATTATCTCAGGCGGTTTCGGGTTTGATCCCTTTTCGTGGCATATTGCACAGCGATTCGGATTCAAATTTAAACTGTATTTCCAATTTCCATCAGCCTACCATGAGTATAAAATAGACTTCAACCAAACTTTCTCTAGCCTGTTAAACTTGGTGATAAAAGACGGAACATTTAAGTCTTGAAAAATATTAGGCATAATAATGTATCAAAAAATGTGGCAGTTAAGAGGGGCAATCGCCCCTATCGCCCTCCCCGTAGATCCGCGTCTGGTTGAAGACAGTACAGTGTACATAATATTAAGTATAATTTGGGACAGACATTAAGGTGGGAACCTCCGAATATATCCCAACCTCCACCCGTGTACATTCGAGGGTATAAGCTGTGTCCCAGTGCCTTTGTAATAAACTGGGACGTCAATTGCTCAAATTACGGTTCCCCCGTTAATTGTTGCGCAGTTACTTTATTGTTGATTTCAGATTACAATAATACAGAAAATATAATAATAATATTAGTAGTACATTTGGTAAATTATTGATTTGGTTAATGTTCCATTATTAACTTATAGGTTACCATGATGATGTTGATGATAATGAGTAGTGTATTGTAGTGTCACTCTGGATACCAGAATGTATTTTGATTAGTGTTAGCCTGGGTTCCAGTCGAGTTTTATTTGTTCCTAGCTGATCGCCCGGCGTTGCCCGGGTATTTATTTATCCCAATCTTGTATAGACAGGAAAATAATAAATTCTAACTATAGCGTAAAATGTAACTAATTTTAAATGTCATCGTGAATGCCACCAATTAGCTTAGCGACTCCGAAAACTATGGATTCGACACTAATCTAGGTCATTTGTGGCATTTTACTTTCACCCTCTCTCACCCCCCATGCCGATAGGTAATAAACTTGGAGCTGAACTGCATGAGAGTGTCACGAAAACTATGGATTCCATTCGCAACACAGCCTGAATGTTAGACAACCCGAGAAACACTATCGTTGTGCGGACTGCATAGAGTCACGGATGTCTGCTTGTGCGGAATTTAATATCGGTGGTTCTCGATTATTTTTAAATGTCACCCCTTCCCACCCCACCCCTAGGGGTGCAAGGGATGTCTTACCCCCACAGTATTTATTTCCAAATTGCAAGTGATACGTGTACCAAGTTTGATTGAAATTGCTCCAGGCGTTCGAGAGTTATGTCGGAACAAACAAATATACACACCCACACACACACAAATATCCATTTTTATATGTATCGATATTCATTTATTATTCATTTAGGTTTAATCGTCGTTCTACTGTATTTAACTCCACCCCAAAGGCAAGGTGTGCCGCAGTCAATGGCTAGTCTCAGATCCTTTGTTGTTGTAATCGTGCTGGACGTATGTGAAATAATGATCTCTGAGTGTATCTGTTTAGCTGGTTGGGTATTTTAATTGAATTATGAGGGTGTATATGATTAAAATTCATGATTTAACTAATAACTACAAAATTAGATAACATATCTTGCAATAATTAATAATATGTAAATATAAGTATTTTATATAATGAAAGGCGAAAAAAGAAAAGAAATTAAAGGGATGTACGATATGTCATATGAGGTTATGTTCTTTGAGCTTGATGAAGTGAAGCTTGAGTTATGGAATTTATAAAATTCCATAGTTGATATAAAATTTGGGACAGACAGTGCAGCCAACAATTTCGTAAGTATGAACTTTATATTTCGTACACACAGTGGCGGCGATTGGGTTCCAAAACTGGGGGGGCAGGTGCTTAAACTGGGGGGGGCACAGTTTATTTTCCCTTGGTAGATAAGGTTTAGCATAGTGCGGGGTAAAAGTGGCAAAAAGAACCCCCCTCCTCTTCCTCACTAATCGCCGCCACTGAGAACAGATTATCTTCTATTTATCAGTTTCCCATATTTTTTCTGACAATCTGCGGAAAATGAGGTTATATTTCCCATCAACTCTTTCGAGACGAGATTTAGTGTTCGAGAAGCGTGATCTGGTTTCAGACTTGGCTACACTTGCATGATATTCGAAAACCAAAATAGCTTTACCAATCAGACATACCAAGCTGATCTACGCCGGGTTTTATATTATATATTTTATTGATCGTAATTGCTAAAGTTCATACATTACTGGTAAGTGCCGTGCATTTGCATTATTTGCAAAATTACACGTTTGACTGTGTCGATTGGTGAACGAAAGGCGCAGAAACCAAGATTGCAAAAGGTCCGGGAATTTTAAATGAATTCAATTCCGGTCTAGGAGAGAAAATCAGCGAGAGTAAATGGGTTCTGGACCGTAAGGAACCGATTTATCTGTAAAGTATTTCAATTCGGTCCAGGAACCTTTTTTACCAGATGATTTTAAATACGGTCCAGGAACCTTTTTTTTTCCATTGAAACAATTCGCAACTTGGACCGAAATTAAATTGTTCGAGAGAAAAGATTCCGGTCCTGCAGAGCAACCCAATAGAACCCATTAGAATTTATGAGTTCCTGGACCATTAAAAACCCTGGCAGAAACCTCTATTTCATTAATTTTGATTGATTCATCCGTTTTATTTTACTTCGTTTTTCTGCCACTAATCGCGAAGATGAGGATGAGTTTACGATTACATTGATAAAGGGACACTAACAAAGCACACCCATGTTCAGGTCGGGAATCGAACACGGGACTCTCATGCATCTAGAGTTCCGTATGCATAACCCGCAGAGGAAGGCAACGTATGGAATCAAAATCGATATTGAATTGAACAAGACAACGGTATTCGGATCAAATTCAATACCGCCATTAACAAAGTTCATTTGGTCGGTAATTAAATGCGACTGAAACTAATCCTGGGAGATTATTGCAAAAGCTGTTTTGCAAGCGAAACGTACTTCTGTCCATTTGCTTTGTGTAAACAGTTCGATTGAATTCTCCTATTTTGGAACTTACAGCTTGTTTTGTTTAGCCGTTTAAGTATACACATTCTCTCTCCTGTTTTTTTCAATTAAATAAAGCTGTACACTAGGGTGGAACGAAAATATAATATTATTTTTTTAAAAAAATTCTAATAGTGCGGAAAAGTTGCCTTTTGATGTAAAAACGACCAAAATAAAATTTGATGGTGATCGGAGCAAGTCTTGAGGTGCCGCAAGTACGACAAAGTTTCATAAATTTGAATCTTTTTCGCTCTATTTCAACCTATTTCTCTACTTTCTTATTTGCGCTATAAAAGCCAAAATCAAAAAGTTAGTACTTTTTATGCCTTTTTATTAATAGAACAAACGTTTTTTGGGGGTTTTAAATTTAATATTTTATTAATTATTTTTATCCTCACCATAAATTGCGTAGTGGTAACATCGTCGTTTCGTAATCAAGGGGCCCCGGGTTCCATACCCAGTGGAGATACATACTGGTTCGGATGCAATTTTAAATTGTAGGTCCAGTCCCTAATAGCCTATCTGAGCATGATGTGGACTTAATAATAAACAAACTCAAACAATACGAAAAAGTGTAAGAAAATAAATTGATTCTTACTGATACGTACAACTTACCCGAATATTTGAAGTTGGGATGCTACCGAGTCGAAACGAGTTTCAATCTTGTCCGAAACTAGAACGAGAAGGAAAAAATATCTTTAAATCGAGACTTACTCCCTATGTACTACTAGTACTATGTTACCATTCAGACGTATAAAAATTTTCGATTAAGTTAGCTTAATGCTACCTGTTACTGGGCCTTGTTAAGTTTCTCCGGCTTTTAATCAATATAAATGACTTTTGCTCTCTTACTGGCAAACAATGAAGTTTATACTTCCGTGCCGGAGTAGTTAGCATAGCGCGATACGATGTCATGGGTTCCGGGTTCGAATCCCGTCCGGGCATGGGTGTTCTTTCTGAGCGTCCCTTCATCAATTTCATAATATCACTTAAACTCATTTTCGCGATTAGTCAAACGTGGCAGAAAAGCAAAATCAAGCAATGAATAAATGGCATACTATGAGACCACCTCAGACGTCTGTAAAAGTATAGACCAATGACCTAATCCACGCCTCTCGTTCAGCTCTAAATTTTACTACCACTGATATTCTTTCTATATACTTCACTCTTTAAAGGAAACATTCAAGATAATTACATTGAACAAAATTTCTCGAATTGCAGTTGTCAACGTTCCACAAGACCAAATAAACCTCTTTGGATCAGAATACATGCACTTATTATTGTTTGTAATATGTATTATTGTTTGGAATAAATATATCCTTACATCTTATTGTTACTTATTTCACAGAAGTTATGGCAGTTCTCTGAAGGCAAAAATACATATTTCACACTTTCTGGATTCACCACCAGACATGGAAAAATTTATTGGGAACTGTACGTTTAATTTATGTAAAGTTTGGTATAATTATTTCTCTCCTTTTCATACTTTGAGCAATCATGGACGTCCGGAAGGGGGGACAAGGAGGGCCGCGGCCCCCCTGGAAAATAAATGTCCACCTAAAAATTATATATTTCACACATAATTTCATTGCAGCCTCAGTAATTTATGTCGTTGGAGGAATATGATAATTACAGACTGAAATAGTGTTTTTTGAGAGGGCATCACTATTCTGGGGGAAAATGTGCCTCCTTTTCTCCCCTGGAAAAAAATTACCTTGCTTATCCCTACCTGGAAAATATACTGCTGACGTCCATGTGAGCAATCCAATATTATAAGTTGCACGTCTATACTTTCCCAGTCACATTCACATCAGTTATTGTCCGTTATTCCCATTTTGTATAAATTATATTTAGTACATAAATGTCCTGATCTCAGTTAATTGTAATTTGTTAATTATACTAACATTTATTCCAGCACTGACATAATGAAACCATGGTTCGTGTTGCTTGAGTCGATTCACCAACTGTTACAAGCTCTCAAGTTGACACCAAACAAACCACTCCGATTTTTTCCACTCTATATTAGCAGTGGCGGCGATTGGGTTCCAAAACTAGGGGACAAGGTGCCAAAACTGTGGGGGAGGGCAAAGACAGTTTACTTTCCCTCGTAGATAAGGTTTAGCATAGTGCGGGGGCAAAAGTGGGGGAGGGCAACCGCCCCCTCGCCCCCCGCCGCCACTGTATATTAAAATAAGGATAACTGCATAATGTTTGAAAGAGTTGTCATTGTAATTTCACATGCATCATGTGAATTACCTAAAATATTAAAATTTGCTTTAATTCAAAAAATTGGATAATTTTTCCAGTTTTTTTGTACAGTTAGGACTATTTGAATACGAAATTGATAAAGATTCGTGTTTGAGGTTTTAAGCGCCTGGAATATACTTAAAACATCTGTCAATATTAAGATCTTTGTCGAATTTAATTTTTTAACATTACTAAACCTTTCTAAAAGTTTATCCAGTGAATATTGAAAAGTCTTGTGGAAGTCGAAATAATAATTCAACTTTCTGTTGAGGATCACAAAGGTGTATACAGAATTTTCCATCTGCTGGGGGTGGGGGGGCGCTTCGTGTTTAGGGGGTTTAAGGGTAAATTTAGATCTAAAATGACCACAAATTGAGTCTCTGTGAAAAGTTTAAGGTGTGTTGAGGAATTTTGGGGGGATGTTGGGGTGTGTGGATGAATCACTGGATGATCATACACTGAACATATGACTCTTCTCTCACTTTTAGATTCTTCTGTGTATACGAAAGAAAACTTTTGCATTGAAAGTTCAATATCTCGATAAGGACTGTTTATACATACCATTGTTGAGTTTTGAACTCAACATTACCATGGCAACACTCCCTACAGCAATTTTTCATGATTGCGTCTGCAAAATCTGGAAACCATGCTAGATCATCAACTGTCATGATTTAGCAGGATTCAAACATGATTAGTGCCCAGCTCACAATCAGATATCCCTCGTATCTTTGCGGCAGACACGGAAAAACAGAAGTTGGACCGTTCTTGAAAATGTTCGCCAAGATCGCCATTTTCGCCAGTCTTTACTGCCTGATGCGCAAAGCGAACGCGGCTGTTCGATCAGATTGTTAGTAGACGCTGCCATCTTCCACGATGAGTTTGCTGCTTAGGACAGCAACTGCCCTTGCACATCTTTTCCGAACACCACGCAAGCCTTACGTGGCTTCAGCGTTGCTGAAAATGGTAACGAAACACCTTATCTCCCCTGACCAGAACCAGTTGTTTCGAGCACCGAGTAGACTTCTGCACCAGTCTCAGATCCACAACCGTTTCTGCGACGACAGTTGCGAACTCCAGTCTGGAGATGGCCCAGAACTTCAGGACAGCTTTCCAGAAGAAATCTTGAAAACCGAAGATGAAATTGTGGACAGGCGCATGGATGGGTTGCTGGTTTACTCCGATGATCTCAAACTACCCTCGGAAGTTGTCAAGAAATTCCAGCTTGAAGCCCCTTGTGCTGATCGAGAAACAATTGAATCTGGATAGTCCCGCTCAGCAAGACACGCTATTGGCCGCAAATAAATCATTCTAGGAGCTAGTCGAGCAAGATGCAGCAAAGAAGACACGAGGCTTGTGAACAGCAGAAACTGGCATTGTAGGTCTCCCCCTAGTGCTCTTTATGGTAAGTTAGTTTCTTGAAGAAATAAAACAAACATCCCCAACTGACTTTGAGAAAGCATTTGATCATTGCGCGTATATTTTGACAATATGTGCAAAGTTTTTCTCAGAGTACTTAGATTCCATCTGGCGTGCAGAATGACGTTTTTATCTTTGGAGGAGACTCGCAACTCGATTCGCTGTAAGGTAGCGAGCCTATAAACTGCTGAAAATATGATGAATTGATGAAAGGAAACTCACAAATAACACCCATTTCCAGGCTAGGATTCGAACCCGGGATAGCTGGCGTTGAAGCGCGCTGTTCTAACCACCCCGCCACAGAAGTTGGCACCGAAACTTGTATGTCACTGAATCAGAAATTACTGCTTTCAAACTTAATAACCAATTCTTTTCGCCAACAGCGTGTTCTAAAAAAGAGAGAAAAAAAACAACTAATAGAGAATGTCATGGCGCCCCTGTCAAATTATTTGCGCCCTATTAAATCAATATTGTTTTCAGATTGCAATACATTTGGATCTAAAAAAATTTATTGCTAGCTTCGCTCACAATTTCATTGTTTTCTATAATGTATTGTAAATTACCAGAGAGAGAGAAGTGAGAACATGTACTTCAGACTGTTGCTGATAAACAGTTTTGTCTTAAATGCATGAACAATTGTTTGGAGGAAAGCAGAGCGCACATTTTAGAGATAATTTATACATTTTCTTTTGCTGTTGGTTTCTTATGAGGCGGATGAATTCATTTTGTAATGTATTGAGAAAACATGTTATGTACATAGAAATTTTAAATGCGTACACAATTTAGTGTTAACATGTTGCATGTGTATTTTTTCATTTTACGGCGCTCCATGTTGCATATGTGTAAAACATATTTTGTACATGTAAGTTATACATGTTATAGGCTATACAAAAAATGGGTTATATTCGTCATGCATTTTTTGTGTTTCAAAAATTCAGTTTGTGTACTTGATTTCCATTATTAGCTAATGTGACATTGAAGATGTTGAAAACATATTTCAATCAAATGCTTTAGCACAAACTTCTACTCACTTTTTGCATGATAATGATAATAATGGATAATAGCGTTTTTGATACTACTACACATTTCCATTATAATTAATACTATTTATTGGCACGACTATCCTGGCACTTGCCCCCACCCAGACAAATGTTCGTGGTTGCGCCTCTGTCAGGTAGAATTATATTGTACTTTTGACAAGTCTCTTTTGAGACGTTCATTTAGAAAGCCCCCTTTACCGTCGCCGATTCGAACACAAATAGTGCCAAACATTTGTGCATCGTTTGTGCACGAACGTGCACACAAAAGTTTCGTTTGTGTACAAACAAAAAAACACCAAAATTAGCAAGTCATTTTGGCGGGCTGTCTAAATGCTAGCCCCCCCACCTTCTCGGATTTTCACCAAAATGGTGCCAAACGTCAGTGCATCGTGCACAAACGATTCACTAGGGTTTGGCACCATGTTGGTGAAAATCGGAGAAGGTTGGGGGGTGGGGGGCTTTCACCTTACAATATTTAGGTGGTCTTCTCTACTCTGCAGTGCTGGAAAAATTACTACCTTTATTATTGTTTTACGTACACATTTTTGAGTATGTGAAAGGCAAGGTGATACCCCCCAAAAGGCTTGCTCATCTCCGCTATATACATATACCGTCAGGTGCATGTAGTCAGCAAAGGCGTCGCCAGAAACATTTGTACAGGGAGGCAGGCTACTGATAAAACTTGATTAGTAGAAATAATAATGATAATTATTATCAGCAATGTTATAATTGTTATTTTACAATAACTATTGTAAGTTATTAAAAATAAACAAATTTTAATCCAAATTTATTGTTATTATTATTGATTGATTTGGTGTTTTAAGTCCACTTTATGTACAGTAAGGATAATCGGGAGTGGACCTACAGTTTAAAGTGGGATCCGAACCACTATGTGCCTCCAACAGGTTCTAACCCGGGACCTCTTGATTACAAGGCAATGACGCTACCACTGCGCCATCGGGGAGGCCCTGTTATTATTATTATTATTATATAAGTGGAGAGACTTCGCTATTCGGTCCACCGTATGAGTGAATATCCAACACAACTGTTACCCATTATTTTTCTTACGTTTCTTACTGTACACTGAAATTCATAGTTATTATATTTTGTTATTAACTTTTACACATTCCTTTAAAAGCAAGGCTTAAAAAGTTAGGGCCAATTTTTTCTCGAAGTTTATATTGTGTGAACTCTCACAAAGAAAACTATGCATTTTTAGAGGTGTGGATCCATTCATTCTTTGAATTAAGTGAGAATATAAAAACATTAACCTGGTTCCTCTATTATGCACTAAACGTTTTTCGATCTAATGATTAATCCTGCTAAGGAAGTAAAATTAATTATCACTAAACAATATTTAAATTTGATATTTGTAGGATTTCGGGGGAGGGGGCTTCAGTCCCCTTAGCCCTCCCCCTGGCTACGTGCCTGCATGTAGCGTAGCTTTTAATGGACCAATTTGCCTTTCACATGTAAACAAGGCACGCACGATAGCTCAATTGCACTTTCATCCGAAGTTTCTAGTATCTGTTACAAGATCCGGAGGGAGTTTATCTCAGTAGTTAAGGCACCGACTTCATAATAATTCCTTCCCTCCGCTTAATTTTCGAAGCCTGGCCACGTATTCCAATGCCATCTAAAAATAATATTTCTTGTAATCCCGCTCTAGACTGGCCGGCCTTGGGGACACACTCGCGGTCAGGGTGTGGTTGAAGCTGGTCGCCAGGTAGAGACACTGTTGCCATCTACCGGGGAAACTTTGCTGCCTAAGGAACCATCAGGAATAAACAATATAATAGTTCATTTCAAGAGAGAGAGAGAGAGAGAGAGAGAGAGAGAGAGAGAGAGAAAGAAGAGAAGAGAACCACCTAGTTACTTTCACTGTTCATAACTTTAAAAAATGTTCAGTTAGTTTTTATTCGAACAGAATAACGAAGAAATAAAATTCGTTAAATGGAAAAAATTGAGTATAAAATAGTTCATGCGCTTCTCTCTCAAATAACAAAATAGAATAACTGTGCATTTCGGTACACTGTTTGAAATGTAAAAATAATAACGGAAAGCAGTTGTGCTGGATAAACCAAAGAATATATGTTTTCACAGTTTTCAAAATTCTAAGAAATAGTTTTATATCAAAGGTCAGACAACACTTGGTGGATCAAGTACAAAAGTCGATTTGAAATAAATTTTGTTTGATTGTATTATTTTCTAATAGTTTTTATCCTATAATAATAATCATAGGCATACTAATAATTATTATTAATATTCAAGATTTATCAATTGCCTGACGGCCCCTACAAAAATCTCAGGTTACGACTATGCATTAAGATAAGGTTTTTGGAGCTATGTTCAATAAAATTGTTTTGCCAAGCAAACTGGCTACGCAACTGTACATAGGTTAAAGAAATACAGTAGCTCTTTAAAATAATAAAGCGAAAGGTTTAAAAAATACAAAAAAAAACTGTATATATTCTTGGTTTTACTGAGAGACTCTACCATATTGTACGTTCTTGATGTTACGATAATTTAATAAAATAATTTCCTATTAAACAGTCTCTTCATGCTAATTTATTCATTATTGTGAAATAAAGTACACAACAAAACAGACATGCCAATTGGGTATCTTGAAGAGAAATGCATTATTTGAACATTCAGAAGGATTTATTTCTTACCTATTTACAGGTGACGCCATTAGTTTTCCAGTACCAACAAATCAGAATCAAGGTTTTTAGAGTGGGACACCCTGAATAATGAACAATGGCGGTTTACTTCAATCGCACAATGTTATGTGTCCATTTGTAACAATGTAGAAGGAACCTTGCCTTCAGAAACAAGTAGCAATCTTTTTTATCCTCAAGTTTCTATTTTATATGCATAACACATCCCAACAGCTTATTACGCATTATATATAATTGGTCCATCCAGGATCTCACTACACGTTTGTCTTTTTTTTCTATTCGTATCCTTCATTCTTCGCAGAAGAGGATTGAAAGCAGTCAAAAAAAAAGAACTTGGGACAGCTTTCCTAAAAGCCCTTGAACTTCTCACAAGTTGACACGTAAGGATTTGCGAAACTTTTCTCTGATAGCTATGATTACAAGTAAGAGTATAGGTTGCAGAACATGATGTCTAACTCTCAAAGATCAGTGTTACAAATCATGACAATTTCTAACTAAAACGATGTCCTTTCGGGAAGCGTTAATGGGAATCAATGAAGCATTTTTAGCAAGCGTTCGATATTTTCATACACGGAAATGCAGAAGTACGTTTTCGAAAACAAATAGAGAATGATTAATTTGTTGATAATATAGGTAGAAAACAAGACGTCTGTGTTTTCCTGGGTACAAATCAATTGTTATATCAGCTCCAAATAGAAAACGGACAGGGATAGAATGTTTTGAACAGCAAGAAGTATATTTTTATACATGGAAATAAAATGGCATAGGAAGCAGATAAGTGGTTAACAGAAGTCAGCAGAAAAATAAAGGGAGAAGCCGAAAAATGCTCTAATTCCAACAGGGGAGCAAGTTTTTTGAAAAACTTTTTTGACATATGTAAAGGTGTTATATCCTTTAATAATCAGATAGATCATATCTATATATAAGGAAACCTAGAAAATAATAATAGGCCTATGCTCATCATCGTTCAGTAATAACTAGGGAGGACCATATACTAAATTAGTTATTGCGATATATCGTCACGTTCAAACCGAGCATGACCCAATTTAATTCAATTTGCTACATCACACGAGTTGCATCAAACACAGAAAAATAGCAGATTTAAATCTTGACTGAGTATAAAGATTTAGCGCAGAATAGTTTATCTTTAATAGCGTTACAATTTTAACGAAAATCATAATTTTGTACATGAAAACAATGTTTCTCGAATTTAAAAAAATACGAGCAATTTGCGAATAGTGCTTTGAAGAAAGCTGAAATTGATGAAAGGGCTCGTACAAATAAATTCCCATGCCAAAGTCAGGATTTCTGTCGCTAGTCTATCACTCAACGTGCCAAGGTGGCAAAGTACAAGTGAAGTGATTGGATAGAGTAGAAATAAAGATATTGCTGCAATTGTACGGGCATCTATGGTGATGGAGATTGGCGCTCTGGTACTATTATGATGAAGGAAACAATTATATTGTAACTTTACTGTTGCCCACATTTTTTCTTCCAACAGTCATTTACGTATGTGCAACTCAAAGAGCGAAGAAAGTGATCCCCCGCCCCAAGTTTGCTTAGTTTGTTAAGCCAGAAGCAGGGAACTAAAGGGGGAAAATACATTTATTTATCATTGTTGCTTATGTGTTTGTGTTTATATTGCGTTATAGTTGTGATGTGTTTGTGTGTGTCTTGTGTAGTAGTTGTGCTGTCTAATGTGTTTGTGTTCATCCTGTGTAGTAATTGTGCTGTCTAATGTGTTTGTGTTTGTCTTGTGTGGTAGTTCCTCCATTCATATTGGGGGTTAGGCGTAGAGCTGACAACTCTGCACTGTAAAAAAAAATGTCAAGAAACAGCAATATAAGGCCATGGATGTTCCCAAGGTAAAATATTCCGGATGTAAAATAGTCCCCCGTTCGGATCTCCGGGTGGGGACTACTTTGGGAGGTCCCTGGACTAAGGATAAGATCTACGTTAGGAATAAGGATATTAAATTAGGCACCTGGAATGTTCTGAGCCTTTACCGGCCTGGGGCATTTCAGTGTACAGTTAATGAGATAGTTAAGTATAAATTAGATGTAGTAGCTGTCCAGGAAGTTAGGTGGCCAGGAGAAGGGAATTGTAAAACTAAAAATTATACTATTTTCTATGGTGGTACTGAAAATCATAATTTGGAACAGGCTTTTTCATAAATAATAGAATTATATCGGCTCTTAAAACAGTAGAATTTATTAATGATAGGATATCATATGCAGTTTTACAGGGTAGGTGGTGTAAAATTATTTTAATAAACATACATGCACCAACGGAAGATAAAGATCATAATACTAAATATGATTTTTATACAGAGTTAGAATAGGTCTTCGATAAATTTTCTCAGTATGATATGAAAATTCTGTTAGGTGACTGTAATGCACAGATTGGAAAAGAAGAGACATTTAAACCCACGATTGGTAAAGAAAGTCTTCATGAATTAAGTAATGATAATGGTATAAGATTGATTACTTTTGCAACCTCAAAGAATTTAATTGTGAAAAGTACCACTTTTAAACATAAAGATATCCATAAATATACCTGGTCTTCTCCAGATGGTAAAACTCATAATCAGATAGATCATATTCTCATTGATAAGAGAAGGCATACTAGTATAATTGACGTTCGTACACATAGAGGTGCTGACTGTGCCTGTGACCATTATTTAGTAATTGCTAAATTAAGAGAAAGACTCTCAGTGATAAATCATAAGCAACAAAATCTAAAAGTTATAAAATTTGATACAGGAAAGTTTAGCGATAAAGATTACCAAATTAAACTGTCAAATAGATTTGATGTTTTGCAGGATTTAAATGATGATGAAAATATAAATGAAAAAGACGTAAATGAGAATTGGGAGCACATACGTAATGCAATAGAATCAGCAGCTAAAGAAAGTATAGGATACCATAAACCGAGAAAAAGTAAGCCATGGTTTGATAATGAATGTCATAATCTAATAGAAATAAGAAATCAGGCTAGACTTAGGTGGTTAAATAACTCTGATGATACAAATCTAAACAATTATAATAGAATAAAGCGAGAAGTTAACCGCACGTTTAGAAGTAAAAAAAAAAAGATTACTTGAAAAGCAAAATTAAGGAAATTGAAACAAACAGCAAAAATAAAAATATCAGAGATTTATATAAAGGTGTAAATGAGTTTAGAAAGGGGTGGCAACCTAAAGTAAACTTGATAAAAGATAAAGACGGTGATTTTCTAGCTGACCCAAGCGATATTCTAAATAGATGGAAGAACTACTTTAATGACCTTTTAAATGTTCATGTAGGAGATAAATCAGAAGTAAATGAAGTACACACAGCAGAACCTTTAGTTCCAGAACCTAACTTGACTGAAGTTAAAGATGCTATTAAAAGGCTAAAGAATAACAAAGCACCTGGCATTTATTTAATACCAGCTGAGTTAATTAAATATGGTGGAAATTCATTAATATGTCAAATTCATAAATTAATTTGTTTAATATGGAATAAGGAACAAATCCCTCAACAGTGGAAAGAATCCATAATTGTTCCTGTGTTTAAAAAAGGTGATAAAATCAACTGCAATAATTACCGTGGAATTTCTCTACTCTCAACAACATATAAAATATTGTCTAACATTCTTTTAACAAGACTAACCCCATATGCTAATGAAATTATAGGTGATTATCAATGTGGATTTAAACGTAACAGATCAACTACAGATCAAATTTTTCACATCAGACAGACACTTGAAAAAAAGTGGGAATATAATCAAAATGTCCATCAGCTATTCATTGATTTCAAAAAAGCATATGATTCGGTCAAAAGAGATAAATTATATAATATATTAGTAGAGTTTGGAATACCTAAGAAGCTTGTTAGTATGATAAAAATATGCACCAGTGAAACAGAAAGTAAAATTCGTGTAGGTATTAATATGTCTGACAAATTTACAATTCATGATGGGTTAAAACAAGGAGATGCATTATCGCCATTGCTCTTTAATTTTGCCTTAGAATATGCAGTTAGGAAGGTAAAATAAACTAAAGAAGGACTAAAATTAAATGGTGTGACTCAGTTGTTAGCATATGCAGATGATGTAGACTTACTGGGGGATGATGTGAATACAATTAAGAATAATGCTAAAATATTTTTCAAAACTGCTAAAGAGATAGGTTTGGAAGTTAACAAAGAGAAAACTAAATATATGCTTACAGGCCGAAACCAAGTGTTAGGTAAAATCAAAATCTAATTATTGATAACAACTCGTTTGAACCAGTTTCCAAATTCAAATACTTAGGAGTAATATTAACAAATGAAAATTATATTAAAGAGGAAATAAAAAGTAGGCTTAATTCAGGAAATGCATTTTACTTCTCTCTTCATGAACTTTTGTCTTCTCGTTTAATATCTAAGAAACTAAAAGTTAAAATATACAAAACCGTAATTTTGCCTGTAGTATTATATGGATGTGAAACTTGGTCCCTTACATTGAAAGGGGAACATAAATTGAGAGTATTTGAAAATAAGATCCTTAGGAAAATCTTTGGACCTAAAAGGGATGAGGAGACAGGTGAGTGGAGAAGGTTACATAATTTAGAACTACATAATTTGTATTCATGTCCAGATATTATTAGAATAATTAAATCAAGAAGACTTAGGTGGGCAGGCCGTGTGGCACGAATGGGAGAGGAAAGAGGAGTTTACAGGATTCTTGTTGGGAAACCAGATGGTAAGAGACCTGTAGGAAGACCAAGACGAAGATGGAGGGACAACGTTGAGATGGACCTACGGGAAATCGGTAGGGTTGGAAAAGAGTATATAGAACTTGCTCAAGATAGGGAAAGATGGATGGCCTGTGTTGCTGCAGCCATGAACCTTCGGGTTTAAGAAGGCTAGGGAGTTAGTTAGTAAAGGTGTTTCGATCTTATAATTATTATAGGTAAAGGCGAGTATATGCTCTTCTTTAACTAATAATTCAACTCATGACCATCAAATTGGCACGTCGGAGCACAATCTCATGTGTTCGGGGTTTAAGAGAATGAAAAATCTCGTTGTAGAGTTGGTCTTTGTAATCCATGTAATACAAACTGACACAGGCCCGTAGCCAGGCAGGGGTCAGGAGGGGCTGAGCCCCCCTGAAACTGCCGTCAGCCCCCTTGGCACTGCCATCAGCCTCCCTTGACATTAGGTAAACTATTTTGCATAATTTGTTTGCAGTGAAGAGTGAAAATGTAGACAGCTCACAAGTTTAAAGATAAATTCACAGAATATGAACAGCATCTATTATTCGCCCATTTTGTTTATTAGCAGAAGTAGCTGCAAGTATTTAGAATATTCTCTATATAGACTTCAGAAAGTTCTTTCATAGGGGAGCTTCTTTATCTGTACCTTCACTGTCCCTGTTGCGACCTCCCGTTTAGACTCTGTGACTTTGATGTCATCATGCAAGTTCCCTCCGCATCTGCGTCAAAGATCAACAACAGCTCCCAAGTTTTGGGAATGAAGGGGAGTTTAATTGCTCGGCCAGGGATGGAATATACTGTAGGCACTGTGATTGAATAGTGTGCATTTTTTGTGTGTGATATAAATATCTATCTTCTAAAGTACATGTAGTATGGAGTGTGTAAGGGATGATTTAAGTATCAGTCAATTAACACTTCAAGAGATGTTTTAAGAGATGTAGAAAGATGTAGCATTTATGTAGTTATATGATATTTATAAATTTTATATAACTTAACACACACATAATTTACCTTAATTCAATACTGTTAATTTTTTGACAAATGGACTTCGTTTACGAAGCCACCCGGATACGTGAGCCCCCCCCTGGAGATCATTTCTAGCTACGGGCCTGAACTGACAGTATTTGCTCGAAAGGTCAGGGATGACACACAAGTACCCCCGGAGAGAGGTCGGTCTGACGCTCGAACTAGGCAACGCAGCCTGGTTATAGCTGCCACACAGTGCGCGGAAATCAGCGACTTTTGTCCCGCTCTCGCTTTGCTTTCTTCCATACGTGGCACCAGCGCAATTCTGCCCAGCCGCCTATTTTCATGGCCGTGCGTTTAGATTGATTGATTTGGTTTATTTTACTTCGCATTTCTGCAACTTTTGGCTAATCGCGAAGATGAGGATGAGTACTTATTTGATGAAATTGATGAATGGATTTGAACCCGGGACCCCTGGGTTGTGATAACGACTCCGCCTCGGAGGCCGGCCCTGATTAATAGAGCCCGGACATTCCCTCAAATGCTTATTTTGTTCCTGTGATCAGATTCGTGTGTTTTCACTACAGAAGTAGGTAGGTTTTAGGGTAATGCAATCATTATAAGTAAATTCTATAGTGCAATTGCCTGTTTTGGTTATTAGAGCCTGTAAGTGCCTAAAATGTTTCAAAAGATGGAGGAAATAATGTTACAACTGGGAAAAGTATGTTTTTGTGCCATTTTTGTTTAGAAGAGGGGGCGGGGGGACGTGCTGTTCGCATTAATACAAGGTTAGTCAAGCAGACAAACTGTTAAGAATAAGGCTGAGTACACTAACAATAGCAGTGAGCCTAAGCAGTTTTGTACTTTTTATGTTAGCAAACATGAAAGCCTAAAGTACCTAATATATGTGTATTATATTCCGCAATTTTCTTCTGACCAAAATAATTTGAGTAAATAATTCGGAATAAAGGGGGGACAAGGGGAATGTTCTATTTTTGGGGGAGTGCGTCATAGGCCTTGGGGGAGATGGGCACCCCTGCCCCACATAGATACCAGATTCAGGAAACATAGAAATAATAAATATTCAATAAACATGAGAATAAAGAGCGGTCGCCATCTTGACGTCACCTTCAATGTGCACGTGGTAACTGAAGCAAAAATAGCAAAAAAACAAACGAAGATTCCAGGTTTGAAATCCGACCTAAGTATGACTGTTTCTTTGTGAATGCTCTATGATCGTGAATACAGAGCAATTCTTGATATTTTTTTTTCTGTTTTCAAACATGAATAAATAACGTGTAACTACATAATACTATTTCCGTTAAATCAAAAGTTGTACCTACAATCCTCTGCACGCATTATGACATCACAGCTGATAATGTTGAGGAAGTAATATATTTTGGATGAGAGAATTTGAATTTGAGACCTTTCTATATTCACAAAATCGAAAGTGAATGCCTATTTTATGCCTTTTTATTTTTAGTGACTGTTATCATGTTCATTTTCTACATTTTAGTGCTTTTTTGCCTGCCTATTTGGTCAGTTTTTAGTGCCTACAAATTTGACCTCTATTGACAATGCACCACAACACCTTCACAGAAAGGAACTCTTGGAAGTGCGGCATTGATTTAGGAACAGCGACATTGTGAACACGGATCTGCACAAGTTGATCAGTGGTGAATTAATACATATCGTAACGAACCTTAAAGTTCGTGGGATCTTAAAAGTATCTAGCCGGTTAACCAGTTAGCTGATGGGGTGATGTAAACTACTCATCATTCATCCTCTTGATGAGATCACTCGTCATTGACATGACGAGTTATTGCTTGGCATGCGAAAGGTACAAATAACACAAAGGAATTAAACTACTGAAAAGACAATGGCAACTCGTTGGATTTTGTGAACCATTGAACCTGTATCATGGCTGGGTGTAGGATAATTACCTGTCTAACTGAAGTCTCTGAGCTGAATCGAAAATAGCGAAGTCCTCTGTAAGCTTCTCTCCTATTTGTTGACCAAAGCGTGCTTCCACTATCGACCTCCTGTCTTGCTGACCTCCTCTCTCTACCAACTCAATTCCCAAAGTCCAGTCACTTCCCAGCTTGTCTCACCTCTATCTTCCCTGGCCATCGAGCTCTTCCTCGATGCCGAATCGCCGAATCGTGTTTATTATAATTGCTACCATGCAAACCGCTGACACCAAACCCAGAAGTGTTACCTATTTCCTGAATGCTCAGGAGGTTTGCATGGCACAACACAACGCATTGTAAACATGCCTAAGAGGCTTGAGACAGCTGAGAAAAACAAGTGAATGCCCTGGTCAACATGAAGCGTTCAGAGATACTTAATAAAATAAACATACAATCTTAGGAATTGATACGTTCGCGCCTCCTAGGAAAAATTTTCTCCTTTGAAAATTTAAAAGTCAAATCGCAAAGCTTGACATGACTCAGGTTCGCCAATTCCATATATTTTCTTAAAAAAAACAAATATACAAAAAAAAAATCCACCATAACTGTCTGTTGTTTGCCGTATCCCGAAAGAAAAAAAAAATTTTATTCCCTAACCTCTAAAATGAATAATACCCTTAATACTAACAAATTCGTATGTTTATACGATGTAAAAAACAATAATATATACTATTATAGGACTAGAAATCACAAAAGTCGTGTCGTTAACTGATAAAACTCTTAATGTAGCACATGTGCGTGCACGTAATGTATATTATGTATAATTGCTCATCAACCTGCTCCTAGTCAAGAGTCTGTGATGTCTCGTCACGCGGTAACGACTCTGTGTGTTCCGCGAGGCAAGCGGTTGGAGCGTCGTGCTAGATGGAACAGAATTCACAATGTTTATGTATATTTCCACTTGATATAGGCTCTTCAAACAAATAGAAAAACCTTAAAAAGGTGCACAAGTAAGTACACGTAAGTAAGCATGTAAAACATTGTCACTTCTCACTGTTTTGTCCGTGTGAAAGCCTGATGATATCAAAGTGCGTATGTTTTACAAACTACGTAGCACTGCACTCCTAACCTCACCAAATATATAAACTGGCATGGCTGTGTTGCACATTCCAATGTATTATTATACAATATTCAATGCATATAGTGAGTTACACTAAAAACTGTCGCTGGTAAAAACTTAGTTATAGCGCTCCATTTTCTCTTCTACATTAAACTGTACACTGTATACATATATATGGCTTGGTGAATACCTTTGTATGACTGCACACAAAATTAATAATCTTCCAAGTGACAAAACTATGTGCTTGAGTTTAAATATCAAATAAATGTTCTGCGAACAAATGTGTCGCTTTCAATATTCCATGTTGGTGAGAAGAAAAAAAAAATAACAATAATACCTGCATGCGATAAACATATGCATAAAATATTGTCACTAAAGCATGCTTTCTAAAATGTTCGAAAGTGCTGTAATTATGTTTTTTATTGCTTGCATGTCCGTTTATTATTCAAAGTGCAAAATTTCATCGTAAAAAAAATTAGGCACTAATTGATGCACTGGTCAATTGACACCACTGGTGCTTGTCGCTCCCTTGTAGTATGATGTAAACTTGCATGCATATAAAACTGGTTCTCATGCATGGCACAAAACTGAAGATGTGTATAAGGGCTATGGAAAAGTATTGTTTCCCATAATGCATGTTAAATGACCAAATAGATACACATGATAGAAGCTCGCATGTGTATGTGTAAAAACACTGTAGCACAATTCTGTAATTATTGTTTGTTACCGGAACTGCTGTTTGTAGAATGTATGTTTTCTCTGCTTCCTCTTCTTTCTGGATTACTTGTCGTCTTGACTGCATTGGGGCAATGTAAAAATGTAGTAAATTACCCGTAGAACTTGGGAAATGGGGAAAAGTTGTTGTTTTAACTGCAAACAGTGTAGAGGGAAATTTTATCTAGCTCCATCACTAGGTGTTGTTGATAATGTATAGTCCGCTATACTGGGAAATGTATGGTTGACTACATCCTTCCTGTAAAAGGTAGTCTCCGTGTAGTAATTAGAAATGTCTGCATGTCCCCCTCAAATTGGTGGTGACGATTCTCTCCTTGAAGTAATACTTAAAAATGTCTGCATGTCTCCCTCGTAGAATAGTAATAAGTCTTTCTGCCTGGTAATAGACTGCCTGCGGATGTCCGTGACGAAAAAATGCCCATGGATGGTGTAGGTATTGCTTGTCCATGGCGCTCCGTATAGACAGGTTAGGTTAAAAGGAAAAATTATGACAAAGAAAGGAAATTGCAATAGGATGGGTATATATAATTCAAGTATGCATGTACACAAAACCAACTAATTTCCACTGCCTTTTCTTTACAATTAAATTAAATTGTCTCATCAAAATAAAATAAATTAAATAAATAAATAAAATAATTGCCATAACTCTTTGAAAATAAATAAGGAAAAATTTAAATAAAATATCCAACCGTAATTAAAATATTAATGTCCATGATTAATGTTTTGCCTTAACCTATTAATTATTACTGCGCTGCTCAAAATTAATCTGTTTCGCAAGCTGATGATGCTTATAAAAATAATATCCTAGGGTTGCGGTTAATAACACATTCCAAATAACAAAACTAATATAAACATGGGCAATGGGTTTAAAACTAATTCTTTAAATGAAATGTTCTTACTAATTGATTGATTAAGTTGCTTTAAAGCAAGTTGAAGCGAAGTCCATTGAGGAATAGTGAAATCAGATAAATTCTTGGGAATATTAGGTAATAACTCAATTTCCTTCATATTGACTTGTTCGAAAGCTAAAATTCTTGTGTGTAAAATTTGTTGATCCACAATAATTTGCGAAAATTCCTGATAATTAAAAAATAAAGATTGGCCTTCGGTAAGCTGAACTGATCTGTGCGTGTTCAAATTATTATTCAAATTCTGAATGACAATAAACTGACCTGAACCTGATATTAAAATACCATTACGTGTCCTAATAAACTGAAATAATTTATTGTCAGTAATAGATTTCACTTCAAAATTACAAAATGTAAAATTAATAAACAAAAATAAGTGTTGCAAGCATGTTCTAAATGCTACTTCTAAGTTTCGTTGAAACTCCAGGTGGTAACAAATATAGCATCAGGGAATTAAAAAGGTGAAATTCAAATTTGAAACACAATAAAATTAATGAAAAACTTTCTCAATTTCAAATTTCCTTTAAACAAAAGAAATTTAACCACTCAAAACTTCTTGAGTCCGCCGTATACCTCAAATCACTTGGTCGTGTAAACAGACCCGCCGCGGAAAGGTATACTTGACTCATATAAGAATGGTGTGTCAATTCCTTAGGTATGTTTAAACAAAATAGATAAAGAATAGTTGTGCAATATATTAAAATATAAATACAAATTACTAGTTATTACCTACTGTACTAAAATTAACATGAAGTTAATCAGTAAGAAGTAATGAATTTATTGCTGCATTGTCGAATAAGGTGCAAATTGGGTAAATAAGCTAAATTTCCTAATAATAAATATTAATAATAATAATAAATTCCCAAATTATAACATTTGTGGTAAACCACACTGTTTAAATTTGGAAAGGCTAACGATGCCGTGGCGACTTTTGCTGCACATGCCTGTGCCAATCACCGAGGCTTAGCCTTGGCATGTTGCTAATAATCTTGATTACTCTATGTGCATAAAGTGCTAAAATTGCCCTTTTGTAAAATTTCCCTGATTGTATCAAAATTTCGTTTGACTTTTGTTACTTGCCTGGTCCCCCACACTTTACCTCCGCACTCGAGGTTCGGTGCACTTCGTACTCGGCTCAGATTTGTCTAGGGGTATCTTTCTTTGTACGACAATGCACGTGGGTTGCTACAAGTCAACATAATTATATAATTAACTACAAGAGACAACGGATAACCTTTGCGAAACCTTTATGATCAGGGGGATAAATTACCTTGTCCAGCATGTGTGAAATTAAAAACGGAAATTTTGGATAATTTCTATAGTTTAATTAACGTAAAATTTAAAGTATATACAAGTCGTATCCGAACGTTCATTTCTCTAATTATTTATCGGGCCAAAACTCTAATTTTGATGTTGGAATCTCTATTGTTTGTACCTGGATGCTTTACATTTCATGAATTACATCTGAAGTACGCTTGTCACAAGGTAGACTCGCGTTACTCCAAGAAACGTCTTAACAGGCGCGAGGCCGCCCGACGTGTACATTTCTCAACCTCCACGGTGACAAGGCACTAGGCTGCCCGGCGCACCGTAATTACTTCAAAATAACATCCAGTACAAACTACCTTTTTACCTGTAAACTGGACACCAAGGCACTAGCTTGCCCGGCAATCCAATCTCTTACAGCATCCGTTTCGGGAGACCTGTCCTCCGGTCCTAGCCGACCGAAGCAAAAACAGCCTCTCCCTTCCAAGTCTCAGTTCCAACAGCCGACCTCCCCTACTCTCATCTGGGAGTTTATATACGTTTGGTTGGCGTCTGTTGCCAACGGCCCTTCTTTCAAAATTTTTAATCTTTAACAGCTAAACTGCCCGCCTTTCTTTTGAACGTTCGAAACACGAAGCAAGAACAGAGAGCTACATGGTATTTATACATGGAATAATGCGAACCTAAAAATGCATAATAAATTGATTTACACTAATCACACATATATATGTTTACACACTTGATTACCCAATTAATTAACATATTAATAAATATTTCAATAAGAAAAAAAAACACTGTTGCCCTGACACGGGGGCAGGGTAACAGATTCCCCCTCCCCAGCGTTACAATTCAATCTGAAATTTAAATTTCAGTCTATGTGAATTGTCTTAAAGTCACTGAGAGAAGTTAAGCACTGTATCTGAAAAAGAAAAGTTCACTGAAAAAGTTATTTTCACTACACGCCACAACCGTCTCTCTGAAAAGAAGAGTCTCGATTTCACTGCACTAAATATCCAACTTCCACACGGATTTTTCCTCAGGAATCCTGGAACCTCCTGAACATCTCGGTCATCTGGTCATCTGGACTGCTCCCAGGTGCAGACGGATTCAGCTCCTCCACCTTCCAAAGAACATGCCCAGCTCCCGCTCTAGGGTCGTCTCAGCCTCCTCCTCGGTCCATCCGAAGAACTCCCGGCTCCTTAGTCCCCTAGTCCTTGCGTCTGGGACTTCTGCGGTACTTGGTTCGACTCCTGCCGAATTTCAGCTTCAAATGCTTTCCAAGGTTCTATCGTTCGATCACACGACTCGACTTTAAAATGGCTTTTCCATTTTTCATCTATAAGGAAACTTTCCCTTCCTTTTCCGGGCATCGAACTGCCATCCTTCAGCATTCTCTTACCGATGAAATTCTCATGTCCTCGTGTGCAGAATATTTATCTATTTTTATAGGTAAAAGGTTTACATAACAAAAATCCAACAGTCCGTAATTTAAATCTTATATTCACATGAAATAAATTTACCAGAACTCAATTGTGTAGCGACAATAAATCAGGAACTTAATTAACTACTGTAAAAACTCGAAGTCGACTTTTCGGCTTCTTTTTCATCATTTTTCACAGTCCTTCTACCCCCTCCCCTTGAGATGGATTCTCAGGGTAGAATTTATGGACGAGTGCTTTCCCTCACACTTCTCAAATTTCTTCTCGGAACGACCTTCAGCTGGTCAACGTTAGCCAGAACTCTCTTCCCCTCACCTTCCTTTTCCAAAACAACATTATTTGGAGTAGTGAAATTCAGAATTCTGTAGATCCCTTTGAATTTCGGGAAAAAGCACGCAGTTTGCTTATTAAAAGCAGATGAAATTCTATGCTCTTGAAGCAGTACTCGATCTCCGACAAGAAGATTAACCCTTCTTCTGCCCTTATTGTAGGCCTTTGACGCCTTTTGCCTCGTCTTTTCTTCTTTTTCTCTTGCAAATTCGAAAGCCGCGCCCATTCTTTCCTTTAACTGCATGACGTAATCCATCTGTCTCTCCGCCGTGACGTCCTCCCCGGTTCCATCTTCCCTCTGAAGCTCTATTTTCCGAGTGTCATGCGGTGTGTACAAATCACGTCCAAAGAACAAGAATGACGGTTTCAACCCAGTCATCGAATTCGTTGCATTATTAATAGCAAAACTTATCGCGTCCAAGTTTTCAGCCCACGACGAGTGCTCCTTGCAGAATTTCCCAAGTGCTTGCTTGATTATCTTAATCGCTGCTTCTGATTTATTTCCCTTCGGTCTATATGGCGTAATATAGACAGGCTTGCAATTCACAGAACGCAACGTTTGTGAATACAGTTTGCTTCGAAATACACTCTGGTTGTCACTGACAACGTATTTCGGGAATCCTGACTGAAAACAGTACTTCAAGAATGCTTGCGAGATCGTCCTCGCCGTTGTAGTTCTAAGTGGTGTCAAACTAATGTGCCTTGAGAACTCATCTTGAATGACTAAACAGTACTTGTATCTCCCTTTCGTACTTGTAGGCAGTGGTCCAAAAATGTCCAGAAACACTTTGTATCCAGGCGCAGTAGCTTTCCTCGAGTTCATAAATCCCATCTTTCTGCTGTTGTCAGGATTATACTGAAGACAAGTGATACAACTTTTGCAATAGTTACTGACATCTTTGACTACTCCGTCCCAAGTATAATTCTCTAGGACCTTAAACAATGTCTTTCCATGTCCTAAGTGCGCAGATAATAAATCATCATGCGAAGATTTAATTACTTCACTCTTCAACTTCTCTGGTACCCACAGCTTCAATCTGGAGCTAAACGGTGGATTAAGTCCAGTGTTTTCGTCAACGAAACGGTAAAGCAGTCCATCATCGTCGAGACAGGAATGTTGCAGGTAAAAGTCAAATTTTCTCTTCTCTCGAGCATCCTTTATTTCAACTTCTTCCCCATTTACACATCCAATTAATCTCGATAAATAAGGATCACTCTGTTGTCCTCTTTTCCACATTTCTTTATCGTTAAGATCTACGGGCGGCGAAGTTTCTGTCTGTCCGTCCGTCTTCTTCCATTTACAGTGTTGCCAGCTGCATCTGTAAACATCGCTTCCGTTTTCCTTTTATTCTTCCGGTCGAATTTCTGACACACTTTGCCTTCGACTTTAGGAATATCATGATGTTCCATTATCGTCCCATCAGGCATCTCTAATCTGAAATATCCTTCAGGCTTGATGTCCTCTATCGGATAATTCTCTTCTGCATCCGAAGATCCAATGTAATTCTCCCTCTCAGAGAATCCCGCTTCGATCCTCGACAAGTAGTCAACCGCTGTGTTATTTCTACCGGCAATGTATTTTACGGTAACTGGAAACCTGGTCACCCTGTTTATCATTCTGTTTATGTGGCTCGGAATGTGAGAAGATTTCAAGATATCCACGAGCGCAGAATGGTCAGTGTAAGCGATCACTTCCGGTGCTTGCAGAAAGTAATATTCATATTTCTCCAGACCCATGGTCAACGCAAATAACTCTTTCGCTGTGACAGAATAAGAACGCTGAGTGTCAGACAGCTTCTTACTCCCAAATGCAACAGTCTGCAATTTTCTCGTTTTGTCGTCCTCCTGAGCGACGATATAGCCAAGCGCTATGTCAGAACAGTCTACAAACAAGTGAAACGGTTTCGAAACGTCAGGAATCTTGAGATCAGGACTATTTACAATTGCATCCTTCAACTTCTGCAAACTCTCTTCTTGTTCTTTTCCCCAAGAAAATTTCCTATTTCCTTGTAACAAGTCTGTGATCGGTTTGGATATCTTTGCTTGGTCCTTTATGAAATCTGACAGAAAATTTAAGAAACCTACTAGTCTCCTAACCTGCTTGATATTTCTCGGGCGCTGCAATTGCTCTGCTTGTTTCCTCTTACTATCTGCACAAGATATCGTATTTTCTGAAATTGTAAACCCAAGAAAATCGATTTTCTTTCTGAAGAGACGCGACTTTCGATAACTAATCGTCAGTCCTTTGTCTTTCATCTTTCCCAGGACAGAATCCAACACTCTTAGTTGTTCTTCCTCGGTAGCGTTTGCAATCACTACGTCATCATAATAACATATTGCATCAGTTTGATAATGCTCTCCTAGCGTCTTCTGCATCAGTTCCGCAAGGTGAAAAGGTCCACTACGACAGCCATAAAATAACCTTTTGTATCTAAACGTTCCCATTTCTGTCAAGAAACCTGCATATTTTCTTGTATCTTCAGAAATCTGCATATTTGCAAATGCAAACGGAATATCCAGAACTGTAAATATAGTTCCCCCAGAAAGCTTACATACTGTCGACCTAATATCAGGTATTTCTCTACGTCTAGCCTCCAATCTCTTATTCAAGCCTTTGCTGTCGATGATCACTTTACATGTGTTATCTCTCTTCACATGAAGGATAGGCGGCGAAAGGTAATCTGTATCACCCCTTTCAATGATCCCGTCTTCAAGCATCTGCTCAACAGCCTGATTCATTAATTTCCTCTTTTGCTCAGAAAGTGGCCTAGGTTTCGCTCGGAACGGCTTCTCGTTATTCACATCCAAACGAACCTCGTAATCCTTTGCTAATCCCGGTTTATCTTGAAAAACATCAATATGCCTTCTCAGTATGGCAATCAATTTCGGCTTGTTTTCCTCTGAGATATCGGTACCCTCCATCAGCATGGCAATCCTTCTCTCTTCGTCAACCCCCTCCCCTTTGATGTCGCTGCTACGTGTCTCCGCTCCGCAAGCAGAAACGTTCTCTCGGACTCCTTCGACTACATCCGTGGTCGAACCCAGTCCCCTAGAACCAACAGCATCAACGCTGTCACGTGTCGGCGGCGAATCAAAGGGCACGATTTTCGAAAGATCAGGCTCAATTGCCCACCCGTTACGATGAATCATGGGTATAAGTCCCAGCTTAGCCATTAATGTCCTTCCCATTAACATTTCATGATTAGCATTAGATAACACAAATATTTGATCCCGAGCCTTGTGTCCGTGAAACTTAATATTCACGAAAGCGCTCCCCAAAGATTCCACATTTCCTTCCGCAAGTATTACTTTTGTTCTGCAACCCTTCAATTTTACTCCATTTGTCTTCATCTTCTCGAAGACCTCCAAAGACACAAAGTTATTGGACGATGCCGTATCAATACATGCGTGTACTTCCACATTAGCCACGTTGCATAAAACAATAGGTTCCCTTACATCTTTTACATTTACATTGTTTGGTGAAAAATTTTCCTTCCGCGTAAAATTTGCAGTTTCCACGCCACGAACTTGACAAATTCGTGGCGACTCTACGAGTTTTTTGTTACGTCCTTCCCACGTTCATTAATCTTGTTTTCCCTACGGTGATTTGAAGCTCTGCAACCTTTCAGTCCACAAGTGTAGCATAATTTATTTCTCTGGCAATTTTCCATCGAAAAGCGGTTCTGTTTGTTTTCATCCCTCACCGCAAGCCGCGAGGGTGGAGGGCGTGAAACCACATGTTCAGCCCTCAAGCGCTCGACTTTCGGGCGGTCAAAACCAATGCTCACAGGGTCCAAGAAAATATCAGATTTCTTTCTCCCCCTCTCCTCTTCGCATTCCTGATTAACGGACTTTCTCAGCGCCAAGTTACGAATTTCGTCTTCAGAAACGAAAGATTTGAATCTCTGCCTTTCCAAAAACTCCGCTTGTAGCTCTAGGGCGTACTCGCTCAATTCTCTCATAGAAGTGAATGTCTTGTTGTACAAATAATCCCTAAATACCGGATTGCAGTGCGATTTCACAAAGTCAATTCTCTCCTGCGCAGAAGCCGAATTCTTTATCCTACTAAAATGCCTGTCAACTTTGCGAACGTATTCCGCCAATCCCTCGTTAGCAAGTTGAAACCTCTGAGACAAAAATAACTCTGCTTCTCTCTGATAATCCAATCCGTGAAAAGCCTGCAAGAATTTATGCCTGAATTGTGAAAAATCACCGAATGGTTCCGTGAACAAAAACCACTCCCTCGCTTCATTTCGCAACGAAAGAGGAATAAACTGCTTCAGAAGATCATCTTCAGCAATTTTCAACGTTCTCGCGTAATCTTGAATCCTATCCAGATACGAAAAAGCATCTTCCTTCCCTACATTTCCCTCAAATGTCGGAAGCGGCAAACGAATTTCCTCCATTATCACTCTTGGAACGCACCTCTGTTCCTCAACAACAGAAAGTTCTGACGCGGTCGGGCTGGACCTGCTCGAGTTACCAAGCGACATTCTTGTAACTTCCCCTTTTCTGTTTCGCAAGATCATCGGTTCGATCCTCGTCCGTTTCTCTCCTTAACTTTCAAAGCAAAAATCTCGTTCAATATCCTGCGACAAGACCTCAAATAACTAAGTTCAATCGCGGACAGAGCCCCCAAATAAATAAGTTCAATCCCGGACAGAGCCCACAAATAAATATGTTACTTGCCTGGTCCCCCACACTTTACCTCCGCACTCGAGGTTCGGTGCACTTCGTACTCGGCTCAGATTTGTCTAGGGGTATCTTTCTTTGTACGACAATGCACGTGGGTTGCTACAAGTCAACATAATTATATAATTAACTACAAGAGACAACGGATAACCTTTGCGAAACCTTTATGATCAGGGGGATAAATTACCTTGTCCAGCATGTGTGAAATTAAAAACGGAAATTTTGGATAATTTCTATAGTTTAATTAACGTAAAATTTAAAGTATATACAAGTCGTATCCGAACGTTCATTTCTCTAATTATTTATCGGGCCAAAACTCTAATTTTGATGTTGGAATCTCTATTGTTTGTACCTGGATGCTTTACATTTCATGAATTACATCTGAAGTACGCTTGTCACAAGGTAGACTCGCGTTACTCCAAGAAACGTCTTAACAGGCGCGAGGCCGCCCGACGTGTACATTTCTCAACCTCCACGGTGACAAGGCACTAGGCTGCCCGGCGCACCGTAATTACTTCAAAATAACATCCAGTACAAACTACCTTTTTACCTGTAAACTGGACACCAAGGCACTAGCTTGCCCGGCAATCCAATCTCTTACAGCATCCGTTTCGGGAGACCTGTCCTCCGGTCCTAGCCGACCGAAGCAAAAACAGCCTCTCCCTTCCAAGTCTCAGTTCCAACAGCCGACCTCCCCTACTCTCATCTGGGAGTTTATATACGTTTGGTTGGCGTCTGTTGCCAACGGCCCTTCTTTCAAAATTTTTAATCTTTAACAGCTAAACTGCCCGCCTTTCTTTTGAACGTTCGAAACACGAAGCAAGAACAGAGAGCTACATGGTATTTATACATGGAATAATGCGAACCTAAAAATGCATAATAAATTGATTTACACTAATCACACATATATATGTTTACACACTTGATTACCCAATTAATTAACATATTAATAAATATTTCAATAAGAAAAAAAAACACTGTTGCCCTGACACGGGGGCAGGGTAACACTTTATCCAGATTTAAACCAAATGGACGTCGATTTCCCAAAAAACTTACTTACTATAAATATCTCTTATGAAAAACGGGAAAATTTTGCGAGAAAAACGCAAAAAAAAATCGTCTTGTTGTTCCTTTGAAAATTATAGGTCGTGATTAGTCTGAAGTGCATAAATGCGACGTTTTACGGCTAGATTTATCTATGTAACAAAAATTATCCCTAACATAGTTTACATGAACTTCTATTGTAAAAATCAAATTCTGATGGCTATATGCGTAACTAAACTGATTCCCTAAAATTTTAATGGACGACCGCCACTAATGCGAAAAAAAAAATATGCAAAGCCTATGGTAAGTGTTTTCTGAGCTTCTAACGTGCTCAAAGTACTCGGGAGAGACTCAGTGCGGAGAAAGGAATTCGCTGATACCAGACATTCTAAATTGTGCAAAGTTGCATTCTTCGTAGTCGCTTGGAAGGACTGAACTGATTTCTCTACAGCGACAGGCGTGATCGGCGACTTCGGGGAAGTTCGGGTTCCGTTCGGGATAGCGAACGAAAAATCGTTGCTTTGGGCAACAAGCAAAGGTGCGGAGGAAGAAAAATGCAACGCCATGATTCGCTGATCACCAGCATGACGCGTTAAAGTTTACAAAACTTTAAATTACTACGAACAAAGTCTAGTAAGCGCTGCGGGAGTTCGAAATAAAGTCAAGGTCTTTGAAATGACGTAATAAATGGGATGGAAAGAGAGAAAACTTCGTTGTGCTTGCGACAGCGTGTTTACTAGAACACTTCCGTGCTCGTAAAATAACAAAAAATTTAAATCGTAATGAATATAAAAATTCTAGGCGAATGTGAAGTCGTAAAAAATATGGTCTGTGAACGATACAACAGGTTCAGGAACCTGAAAATTTGGCTTACTTTCTGCTTTCAAAGTAACACTTGAAACTTTCTCGACTTTTACTGGTGACTGATTCGCAAATGACTCTTTAACTTTTACAGCTGGCTGAACACAGGGTGAAATAGGCAATTCACTTTCCATTTTGCGACTGTTTTGATCAAAATTAGGATCCTTGCTTACGGCAAATTTCTGAACTCTATCTTTAACGGATAAAATATTCTTCGGCAAATCTATACTGTCGTCTTTAGTGACTAAACTATTTCTGGATACATCTTGAACTTCTTGTTGTACCCTGGGTTGAATAATAATGGACTGAGGCAGTGGAGGCGGCAGTGGCGGATTTATTGTTTTCAATGGTACCACTTCAACAATCGGTGCAACATCGTCGTAAATCTGATCAATGGACGGTGAATCATTAAGTTTGCTTAACGGTAATTCGTTGGTACACTCATGGTCATAAATAATAGATTTCTTGCGTTGACATTGAAAATAACAGATTATGACAATTATAAAAATACTAATAATAAATGTTGTTAATAATAAAATTGTAATTATATTATAAGGATAGTCAAAGGACTTGTTCAACAGATAAATAAAATTAGAAGCTTTTACGTGTGGAAGTAATCCGTTTAAAATAACTAAAATCGCAATGATTTTCATGTTGCTTAGGCAATCAAAACAAACAGTTCTTCAAAACTAACACGTACTTTAAGCCTGCCTAGTTTAATTAGTAAATAGTTTAACTCAACTTTTAATTATTTCTGACTCTAGGCTCAAATTATCTGCGTAATTTATTTATTTAATATAATTTATTTATTCTCTAAATTTATTAGCACTGTTTAACTTATCTTATTTTGAATTTTACTGCAATCTATTTAATTTCAGGTGTTAACTTTACGTTTAAATACTTTGAAATCAATCGAACCGTACTAAGGTACAAGGTAAGGAAAAAAAATTGAGACTGATTTACTCCTGACTACCTGAAATAAAATAATAATTATTATTTATGCGATCTTTAAATGCATTAAAATACTAACATCACTAAAACTTGAAGAATCTTTAATTCTCTCTACTCATTCTAAAATATGCTTAGCATATTATTGTGGCAAAGCTTTAAACTAAGACCGTTGTGGTTTAATCATTATCATTCTGCGATGGCAGAATGGATTTCCAGGATTATCGGTTGCAATCCAATATCCGAAGGAAAATACTTGTAACTGGAGCGCAAAAAAATCTTGACGTCGACGTCTACATATTCATATAATATAAATATTCTCATAACTGGCGCTTAAAAATAAACTTTGCTAATATAATCATATACCTTCGTCTGAAGAGTAACTAAAAAAATTCTAGTGACGTATTCGCTGAGCTAGTATTATTACATACTGCAAAAAAACTTTTGTGCCTAAAGCACATTATTAAATAATAAGTCTGCTTTTAATCTTTAATATTATTAGTGCCATTTTATTATAAATTATTATTATGTCACGCGAGTGGATTTAAAATATTAGACCTGTTTCACTTTAATAAATGCCGTAACTTGGAGCAAAAATTGCAATATTTATATTTTAAGATTTTAAAACAATCTGCATTTGAAACTTTTTAACATTCGAAGCTACAACGTGCTAAGGATAAATATTCAAACTGTCAAACGAAACAATGGTTCGGACAGGAAAAAAAATATAAAGATATACTAACAAAAATATCTCGTTAATATGTGAGAAACGTCCACGCCGTGTGATGCTCTCCTAATTCTCTTCTAGTTATTCAAAATAAGTTGGCTGTGCCTAACTTTGCTTAAAGCATATAAGTATATGTATATCTGTGTACGGATTCATTCTCGTCACTACTGCTTACCTGTGCGGATATCTCTCGTCACTGCAGCCTATTTATACATCTATTACTTCTCAACTAGAACTTTTAATTAATCGGGCGGTTTATATCCTAAATCACGGTACGAACATTGTACATGCGTGTCGAGGAATATAATTAGCGTTTCGTCTCTTTACATATTAACATGGATTAAAATTTTCAGGCAATGTATGCGTAAGTTAGGTAACATAAGGCAAGTGACTATCTCGTATAAACTTGACTATCTCCTTAATCTAAGCTCCCTTCATGAGGTGCTAGGAGACTTCAGTCATTAAGAATATAAATGAGTGGTCCTCGGGGCCTTATTCGTTCCCAAAACTATATATGTATAAAAATGTAATATCCTCGTTGCAATAATCTTAGCAGTTATAGTTCAAGCATTCTAAATCATTTACAAATTACGGTCAGTTTTAAACCAAATTTAAATTAAACTTTTAAGGACTTTCAATAAATAATAATAACAAAAACAAAATATTGACTCAAACAAGCATACTCTCTGCCATGACTCGTTTAAATGCACCATAGTGCCGATTGACTCTAACTCCGTGGCACTAATTTATTTTCCTCATTCATAAATAACTTTAAAATCCACTTTTAATCCACATTATTAATTAATTAAAATGTTAAAAGTAAAATCGTTTACTGTTCACTGTAGCTTACTGCATCCTCATAACCAACGTTGTAATAATTTTCTTATTCAAGATTATGTAAAAAAAAATTCTAAAATCACTGTCACTGCAAGAAATCTTCAAATCTAAATGCCTTTCCCTTATTCCTTATTTAAAATTCTGGATGGTAAAAATTTCCCAGGTGGGAATTTGTCGTAGCCATGGTACCGGATTCGTGAGTGAACCACAGAGCTACCAGGAGCAGATTGATAGGGAATCGTCCACGGACGTCCCTGGGCCGGCCACATTTTTGATGAAATGGGCCTCCCTAAAATCCGACATCGAACCTTCCGCCACGCGGACTGCCGGACGCTCCTGATACCAAAGCGCCAGCCCGGCGCGGGTAACCGCGACGGAGCTAGGGCGCAGGTTCCTCCGCATTTTACATTTCGCTGATTATCGACCCAGCTTGAAATCGATAAATTTAATCGAATTCATCCTCATGTTAGACTAAACATCTATCATGGCATATACAAATTCTTCTCCCCCCATAAATGCAAAAGCTTTAAGCCCTATGTATTTTCAAAATAAAATATGGCAAGGACATACTAACGAAACTAAATAAATGAGCAAAATTTTGGGGTGGGATTTGACCATGTGTCAATATTTGGGGTGGGGTTTAAATCCTAAACTGGTTACAAACTTTTTTCTCATCTCATTTCCGAAAAAATGCATGAGAAGCCCTAGCAAATCCACCACGTAACGAAAGTTGGGGTGGGGTTGAATTTTTAAACTGGCTAACAATTTCTTTTCATTTCTGGAAAAATGAAAAGACCCGCTAATCTCCACCACGTAACGAACCTTAAAGTTCGTGGGATCTTAAAAGTATCTAGCCGGTTAACCAGTTAGCTGATGGGGTGATGTAAACTACTCATCATTCATCCTCTTGATGAGATCACTCGTCATTGACATGACGAGTTATTGCTTGGCATGCGAAAGGTACAAATAACACAAAGGAATTAAACTACTGAAAAGACAATGGCAACTCGTTGGATTTTGTGAACCATTGAACCTGTATCATGGCTGGGTGTAGGATAATTACCTGTCTAACTGAAGTCTCTGAGCTGAATCGAAAATAGCGAAGTCCTCTGTAAGCTTCTCTCCTATTTGTTGACCAAAGCGTGCTTCCACTATCGACCTCCTGTCTTGCTGACCTCCTCTCTCTACCAACTCAATTCCCAAAGTCCAGTCACTTCCCAGCTTGTCTCACCTCTATCTTCCCTGGCCATCGAGCTCTTCCTCGATGCCGAATCGCCGAATCGTGTTTATTATAATTGCTACCATGCAAACCGCTGACACCAAACCCAGAAGTGTTACCTATTTCCTGAATGCTCAGGAGGTTTGCATGGCACAACACAACGCATTGTAAACATGCCTAAGAGGCTTGAGACAGCTGAGAAAAACAAGTGAATGCCCTGGTCAACATGAAGCGTTCAGAGAGACTTAATAAAATAAACATACAATCTTAGGAATTGATACGATATTTCCAGTCTGGTACTAAGCGTCTGTGATCTAAGCTATCAGATTTACTATATTATTACATGAACATTGCAGTTGATAATTTCCTTCTATTTACAAAGACGTTTCACTTCAGTGGATGATTTCATCTACCGTCTACTTGTGGTGTTAATTTACGAGTTAACCTCACATTAACCTTAAAGTACTAAATTTCATAATGCATAATGGACGACTTAATAGCATCGCCGTATCTCTACATCGTGCTGCAATGCAAGGCAATTCTTCCATTTTATAGCACTTTATGTTGGTAAACGCCGTGTGTGATAATGATCACTTACAATCGCCAGGACCTTGGCTCCTCAAGTGCTGGTCTGCAATTGGCAACATGACTTACCACACTGCTCCGGAAACGTGGGAATTGCTTTCCAACAATCCTTTTACGAAAAGCCCTTGCACATAAAGCTTTTATAACAGATCTATAACGATGGTGTTTGGATTTCGTGATTCAACTAACCAGACGTGAGTGATAAAAACTGTCGTGCAGACGAAGGTAGTAAAAATGTGTATGATGTTCTTCTCTACTACAGTTGCCAGACAGCACGGAAAATCATGACCGAAGAACGTAAATACGTTTTACGTCACATCTGATACATACGTAGAGGTCATTCTTTAATTGATGGGTCTGTTCTTGTGCGTGTTTTTGTTTCCTCGGACTTTTTTTATGTATACAGTTGTAAGAGTGTATGGTGATCGCTAACCCTTCTTCGAATGATAGTGAAAGTTGATGACTATGGAGTCTGCTAGGCGACTTCCCTTCATGTAGCGTGAAGCCTTGCCCCTCTCGTAGCGCGGCTCTGGTTTCTGAAATATAAATAAATGCTTCTTGTAACCTACTCCCACATCCCCTAAATATCCCTTCATGGCACGGTGCACGGGGAACTTTACCTTTTACCTTACCTTGTAACCTAATAACTTTACCTGCCTCTTGCATTCCATACGTTTCATAATTTTTGCATGAATTAAACAGTACACCCCTACTGTTATTTGCTATGACGTTCACCCAATAAAGCAGGATGTGGAAAATTCTTTCTTAACGTAAAGGGATAAGACAATGTACAAAAAGAAGTACACAACAGTTGAAAGCATGGACAGGGAGGTATAATGAAAGGAAGGGGACTTAAATGAGAGAGAAATAGGGAGATTATATCAAGACTGGCACAGGAAACATGAAATTAAAGATTTGAGAAAACCCTGAGCAGAAACAGGTGTTCGAGGTCCACGACCTGCCAAGTGTTTTTTTTTTCAATAGGTGACGGCATCGAGTCCCTTCGCCACTTTGCTCTAGAGTGGAGTGGATAGAAAGAAATGTAATTAGAAGAATTTACGAAAGGATTGCGCACGCGCGAATGTGTGTGTGTGTGAGAGAGAGAAAGCAGAGGGAAAAGGAAGGTATGGAAAGAATAAATAAGAAAACGTACACCAGCAAATAGAAATGGGAAGGAAATACAAACGAAATCGGAAGAGGTTGAAAGGGAGAGAGAATGAATGTTTGTGAAACTCATATATATCCTCCAACTCAAGTTTATTTCATACCGCTAGCGACACTTTGGGATACGAGAGAAAACTATTATAGCCGAACGCAATTGAGCCAATCGCTGATTCGTTGGTCCTCAGTCTGAGACACCAGTTCAGAAGGCACCTTAATATGGAACTATATTTTAGTGTGATTACGGAGATATCAAGGGGAGCAATTTTTCTTGATAAGATCTATTTTATACGTAAGCTGAAAAGAACCATTGGAATTTTCATAGGATGCATTTCTTTAATATTAAGCAAATGGACCATTCTTCCATGGGAAGTACACATCTTGCTGTTCCCTCTTCCAGATTTGAAAGGACATAGTTACAGTTTGCATTCCTACTGCCTGATCATTTTTAAGTACAATTTTGTATTGCTTTTAAAGTTCCTGGATTCCTATTCGTTTCGTAAAGATTTGATATGGCTCTTCAAATATAACACTGCGCCGCTACAGCACAAATAATTAAAGGTATTAAGGGACGAATTCACATAAAGCAACAGGGAATATTCTATTACTTGAAATGCATGGCAGACACTGGCGTACGCAGAGGTGGGTGAAGGGGTACACCCCCGAAAGTTTTAGAAAATAAAAAGAATAAATGAAAGCAGAAAACCTGTGAAAATCCCAAGTGGTAAGTTCAAACGCCTTAAAATAACCCTCCATAACCATTTTTTTCCTTTGAATAACTTCTAAAATGATGATTTAACATGTTAATTGGAGTTCATATCTCATGAGAAAAGAAACAACGAAACTGATTTACAGCGATGTATTCTATCATCCAAGCAAAGCTTTAATCTCAGTAAAGTGGTAAACAACATTTGTACATTTTAACACTATTGGACGTCTTTTGTTTGCACAATTGGTGCTTTCAATAACGAGTTCAAACAATGTTTTCTTCTTGGAGAAGTCGTCATTGCTAATGCTTACGATAAAATAGCGGCTTCGTAGCTAAACAGGGAACGTACTTTTGCTCTTTGTATGGCCAGAGAACAAAGGAGTGAAGTTTGTTACTTCAGTGCATAGCATATGGGACACGAAGGAGATACGCTTGAGTGTCGCGCAGATCGGACCTTACTTTGGGGGGGACATAATCGAAAAGTTTTCTATCCAACAAAAATAGTGTCCAAGACTATTTTGCTAAATAGCTATTACAATCGCGAAATCATAAAAGTTGCTCATTAATGTGCTCCTCGTGTCTCGGGAGCTTATCAAAAGTACCATTAACGTGAAAAGTTTAATAAATCTGAAATTTCGAGGTCCAGTGCATTCTAAAAGTGTTGCAGCTTCTAAATTTTTTCTCTGACCAGTAAAGGTTAGATTAACGACATTGAACCCGCGTTAAAATTCAGCTATGGAAATTGTATAACTTTAATTGAATTCACACAACCTTTCAGAGGTTGAAATGTGTTTTGGATTTTCTTTGTAGATGCGAAAATTTTTAACTAGTGACGCACACATCCCTTTCTTACATTAAAGTTCACCTGACATATCACCATAAAACACACGTTCATAATCATCTAAATGCCATGTGTGTGTGTGTGTGTGCATTTAATAGGACTACATACGAAAATATACCTAAGTCTTCAAACTGGCTATTCATGTTGTTCTTTAAAAATTGAAAAAAAATATCGAACTTTTGTTTTTCTTCCAACTTCTGAACTACGGTCCTCCTACAGGGTGCATCAATTGTTTTCAAGGTTTCAAGAGTAGCCATGTCAATTTCTTGCTTTGTTCGAAGAACTGAAAGATTTCGGTTTTGCAAACACATATGCTTTCAGAACTTGGAGAGTTAAGTTGTAAAGTATAGCAAACGCCATTATAAATAACTACTTTGTGAAATGTTTTACCAATCCTTTAAACTTGGACCTCTCACGAGTCGATCGGGAAATATCCAGACTTAAGTTTTTAAAGACACAACAAAAAGCTATAGATCTGAACAGGCGCTCGAACAGGATTAAACGACGAAGCGACACAACATACGTCAAAAACACGGCCCACTTTTAGTATTCCATAGAAAAGTACTTGTGAAACAAGAAGTCTGAGAAAATAGCTAATACATGGCAGCTATGCACTACCCATCCTTACAAGTTCAGCCCACCGCCTCCGAGATTTTTTTTTGCGTACGCCAGTGATGGCAGATATGGTTAAGATAATGAATTTTATATTAATGTGACCGCGGTGGCTCAGTCGATAACGCGTCTGACTACCATGCTAAAGGTCCCGGGTTCGATCCCCGGCCGGTTCAAATCCGGGAACTTTTCTAACGGTGGAAGCGGCACCGGCGCTCACCCAGCGTCGAATAACATGGGTACCTGGGGGAAACCCTGGGGGGTAAAGGCGGTCAGGGGCGTGATGCTGATCACATCAGCCCCACTCACGACCGGATAAAGAAAGTGTGGGGCGTTACCCCCACACCCCCTAAACGCCTTCATGCCGTGGTGCTATGCACAGGGGAGCACTTTACCTTTTTACCTTTTATTAATGTGACAAATGCTTGTGTCTTCCAAAGAATGTATGGCAAAATTAAGAAAACGTCGTCAGCAAGTTTAGTGCAATCAGTGTATTATGCATTAAAGTATAGTAACATCTTTTTACTCTAAAGAGCCACGTTGAAATACGGAGAACTAAGAAAAGAAATCTTCTTTACAAAAATATATGAATTGACATGTAGCAATCGCTTTCATTTCCCCACAATAAATCCCACGATGAATACCAAGAAATGCACCACCTACACTACAGGGCTGTAAACTTTAGTACAAGAGTTGTAAATCACGTAAGCGTTAAGTATGAGGTAAAGTTGCTTAAATTATGTGTACATACAAATAATTATCTACTTATGAGCAAGATTTTCCTGTTTGGTGCTTGAAAAGAAATATACAGCAAGTTTACACATAAATTATGTAAGTTAATCTATTGCGCAAGGATGAACTTCAAACCCATAAACATTGAGATAAGAGAAATAAATTGTACTGCATACTATCTTCCACCCAAGAAAGCTTTGAATGAAAATGGACGGAAAGAGCTGATAAGTAGTTACATCCATTGACAAGACAACTGAATTGCTCTAACGTGCACAGATGCACCATCTAGCGACAGCCACGTAAAACTAAACCATATGCTTCGTATGGCGCTGCTTTGTGTCGTTACCATGCCAACGAACTTGATTCTTCTTCTTCTTCTTCTTTTGAGCGAAGTCCATTTTAGATTTTCTCGTAGTTTGTTTAGTTGTATATATATTAAATGTACCGCTGTAAAGGCCAGGGGCGGAGCAGCAGGGGGCTAGAGGGGGTTGAAGCTCTCAAGGGCCTCCCTGATGGCGTAGTGGTAACGTCGTCGCCATGTAATCAAGGTGTCCCGAATTTGATACCCGGTGGAGGCACATCGTTATTCGGATCCCACTTTAACCCGTAGGTCCAGTCCCGATTAGCCTATCTGTGCATAAAGTGGACTTGAAAAATCTCAAATTGATTGATTGATTTGCTTCATTTTACTTCGCTTTTTGTGCTACTTTTGGCTAATTTGCCAAGATGGGGATGAGGGATGACATGATGAAATTGATGAATAGACACTCACAAACATCCATGCCCATGCCGGGATTCGAACCCGGGACCCCTGGCGTCGTAGCGCGATGTGCTAACCACTCCGCCACGAGAGCCGAAAAAAAAACCTCAACTGAAACCCCCAAAACAGATAGATTTTTACTCCCCAGTACAGGAGACGCAATTCGACCGAAAATAAGAAAAAAAAACTGGAAGTTTTCTTACATAATAGTTTTTCATTATAAAACTTCCATTGTGGGCCAGGCCATTACAATGTTCAAGTACATTTCCTGCTTCAGTAAGATTACTATATTACGATATGTTCTAAAATCGTAGGTGAGGGGAAGGGGGGCAGCTGCAGAACTGCTTGGATCAACAGTGGCCACTTATAATTTGATACGAAGTAATTGGCGAAGCACGAGTCGCGAATCTTGCTACAAAATTGACATGATACTCTACTGTCTGGCTGATAGATGGATGTATTCAGAGGCTGATGGGTGTTCTTTGGTTGTTGAAGGTTCAAACAGCTAAATGTGAACAATTATGTATTAGCCTCTATAAATCGTATCACTATTTCGTATTTCGGAATAAGTCTAACAGGTGTGATAAATATTTTTTTTTATAAGTAAGAATCAGGCACGTACGTATCTAGAAATATATTTCTGGGGGGCTCCGAACCAAGTATCTCAATAATATTAATAATATAAATGTTTAAATTAAAATAATTAGGTTATAATTATATTAAATATTAATTAAAATATGTAAATTTATTAATACCGCATTTTTATTATCACATGAATACGTAAAAAGATGTTATAAGAATATAGATATAACATCTAGCTTGCGTGTACTTAAGATCGCTAAATTTTGTTAAATGGACAAGGTAAATTAATGTCAAATAGATAAAGAATTGAATATTTATCAAATTAAAAAAGTATGTTAGATCCAGTTGACAAAAGTAAAGTTCCTGATTAATATTTTATGTATGTTATCATGAATAGTAGTGTGCATAAATTTTCTTTGGCACTGTCCTTCAAATCAGTGTGATCCAAATAAATATAATAATAAACCTTGCCTTCCAAGTTCATAAGAAATAAATAACCATCGATTACCGAGTACAGTATTATGCTGAAAAGTATATTTTCATTATTTTATTTTAGTACTTGATATGTCTTTCGGGGGGGCGGATCCCCTGGACCCCCTAAATACGTCCTTGGTAAGAATACATCAATTTCTTCTAAAGTTCCTCATTTGAGTAACGATCGAGTGTTAGCGATGTTCTCTTGTTCGATTTCGTTATATCTATCCTTATCGCTGCAAATTTCCGAAAGGAAGAAATGCGTTAAGGAATCAAAGAGTGCACAAACTGTACCCGGATATATCTGAAGGAAAGCCCCGCATACGGAGAGCAAGGGGGGCGGGAGAAGGAATCGGATGGGCAGAGCGAAGCAGTGCATGCTGCTGCGAAGGCTGGTAACCGCAGTCGCTTTTACCCCTCCACGCAATCCAATTCTCTCTCACGTGCTCATTGGTGGAGCCGTCTCGCGTCACTACTTGCGCAGAGACTTGTTTCCGTTCGCTTGTCCCAGAGATAACAAGACAGAGTATAACTAATTCCGAACTGATCCTCCCTGCTCCGATAGTCTAGGAATACTGTTGGCTTGTATTCAAGGGTCCAGACTTCGAAAGCACATTTTATTAAGAGACTCGGAAAAGCTGTAGGTCTCGTCCCGATTAGCCTCTGCACATATAGTGGACCTTAATGCAAATCCAGCCAACTAAACATTCTAATATGGTGGAAAAATCAGCATGCTTGGCTAATTTTATTGTTCGTATGCCTAAGCCTACATGTTAAATTTGTGTACTTAGAAAACAATTTGTGCAGGAAAATAAATCTACGAATTTCCTGTCATTTAATTGTTTCAAATGTTACAGGCCAAAATCTTCAAAAAGTGCTAGAAATATTACATATTTTAAATATTATTTTATAAATTACGGCTAAACCACTGACATTAGCAAAAAACTAAACAGAATATTTTTCGTAGTTCATCTAATGAGGATCAAGACTAAAAAAGTTATTCTGTTTACGACCATTGGTTACTTAGATATAGGTCATTAACTGGAAACTCCGCCATATTGGACGCCATCTTGAATTACTCAGATTGTTCAAGGTTGACAGAGTGGCATCTATCGGATCTGAAACATAAGCTTTCAAAAACAGTTAAAACATTTTATTCATACCTCAAAACAAGTTTTTCTATTTGGCACCCGGAGTATTCATGTATTTCTCTTGTATGGAAACGTCATCCGTAAAGCTTGTCTATAGTTCTTGTTTAAGAAAACTTTTTCCACACTATAAATATCTGAGGGTACTTTATTGAGTCTTTTTCTAGTCAGTGCTCTTAAATACGAGGGTTGTGGCAAAAGTCATAGTAACTATATTTCCCCCCGCGAAAATTGGACCAGCATCCGAAAATCCGAAATATACAGATGGAAGGGGGCAGTGTGTGGTATTGTGCAATGTATGAACAATGCAGATCATGTGTTCCAGGTATAGGATAAGGAAACGAGCAAACATCCTTAAAGATATAATCGTGCCACATGTGCTCTCAAGTCTGAAAGTTTACATTTCCATTACAAGAACAAGAGAGGCGCATTCTACAGTAGGACACAACAATGAATTACCACTGCACCCTTTACGATAACAGTTCATTACACTGCCATCTAGTGACGTGTTCACATACTACGGGTACCGTGTTTTACGAGCGGCTAGGGACAGCCAGTAACGTAACTAAAGCCTGTATCACACGGAACTGTATATCCAGTAGGAATGCTCTAGTTGGGGCTTGACTGGCTACCCATCTGCTAGTTTTCGCCTCACACGATACTTGTTACTGCGTACTTGTCGATAGACTTTTGTTCCCATAAGACATTGCGCAGAGCAGAATCTTTAAAGATGGACGAGCAATTTGAAGAATGTTGTAAAAGAATTACTGCTCTGTGCTTTTATTAAAAATTAAAAAAGAAAAGTATGGACTATAGATTGGCTCGAGAAAGATATGGTAATCAATGCGTACGTGCCGAACAAGCTTCTTAATTAACTCTGGTATGCATATTCATACATGAGATTCGCAGGATTCATTCACAAATTAAAAAAAAAATCTAACAATTTAATACACTTGTAATAATAAGGATTTTCACTTTCGGCTAATCATATTTGTCACGTACACATCTCATCGCTTTGCATAAATACCTGAATGTTAATGAACAAAACACGAATGCATTGCACGCCATCTCTTTCCTTTTTTTATTATTGAGAAACTAACAAAAACAGCTAGCACTCGGAAACCCCAGACAAAAGACGCTCCTTTGCAAACTCACAGATTATCTTCACATGCCCAAACTTTGCCCTGATTGGCTGTTCCACAGAATTCAGTCGAGGAAAGCCAGTACCAATTAGAACATGTCCTATTCCTCCAAACCAGTCAAGCAGCCAGTCAGGCAGGTAAAGGCAAATCCTTAACCAATTGGAGCAGTTAACGTCATTATTACAACCTAACATGGAAGCACAGCGCCACTTTTCAACCTGGTGGCGGAAAATTGAACTATTTTTTTATCGCCATCCTCTATCCCATGGTCTGCATAGTAGATTCACCAAATTTCAGAGTTCTACGATGTCTCAAACAGGCTACAGAGGGTTCTGAGTTGGGTAACTTTTATTCTGGTCACCCGTTATGTTTGGTTGAAAATGTATTTTAACCCCGAAAGGCAAAATTTTCTGAATTTTCGGTCTTTCTTCATTTATCATTCTTACTGCGTCCCCGAAGCTCGTGCGTTTCCCCGCACCGCGGGGGTTTGCGGGGGTGTTATTTATGCCACTGGGGACAACATTAGCACTTTAGGAAACCTGGCCTGCCTGCCTAACGTATCCACGTAGGCATAAGATATCTTAAATAAGCATCTAAATAGGTTTGATAAGTTATATTTGGTTAATTTAAGCTATTATATGTGTGTGTGTAGGGTGGGCCAAAAGTCCCTTACCACCCCTTGTAAAAATAGTTTTAGTGGAAATTGATGAATAACAACCATGTGTGACCACATTAGGCCTAGGGGGAAGTCATAAGGTGGGGGTGCCCTTGACGGCGGCCATCTTGAAAGCCGCCATCTTGGATAAAAGTCCAGTTTTGTAAATGGGAAGGTAGGCATGCGATACATGATTATAGGCTAGAATTTGATAAGGAAAACAATGGTGAAGTCGTAATGTTGAAATCTTCATTTGTTAAAAAGTTACAGGCATTCAAATGTTGGAATCACACTTTTACATATGGTGCTCTACGTGCTCTACGTGAGCGCCCTCCAGCGCCACGCACGTGTGTAGTCGTTCACCCCAATTGTCCATGACCCTGCTAAGTGTGTCAGGTAAAATATCAGCACAGGCTGCAAAGATCCTTTCTTCCAGGTGAGCAACATTCCTGATCTTCTCGGCGTATACCTTGGCCTTTAAATGACCCCACAAATAAAAATCCAATGGAGTCAGATCGGGTGAACGTGCCGGCCACTCAATGGGACCACGACGCCCGATCCACCGTCCAGGAAATTGTTCATGCAGATAATCACGGACGTTTAATCCATAATGGGGAGGTGCACCATTCTGTTGGAAAAATAAGGGAAATGTGCCATCCTCGGACAACACGGACGGCAGGATGAGATCACGCAACATTGCCAAATAATGATCAGCATTAAGGTTACCAGGAATGACGAATGGACCAATTAGTTTGGTACCCCATAGGCCGCACCACACCATAACTTTACCAGCTCCTACCAATTTACAGGGGTCAACCCAGTGAGGATTGGTAGCGGACCAATAGCGACAGTTTTGTTTGTTGACCTCTCCTTGCACATAAAAATTCGCTTCGTCGGAAAACAGGATTTTTGAGGCGAATGTGGGATCTGCTTCAAGTTGGGCAACTGCCCAGTCACAGAATTCCAGGCGTCGATCTGGGTCGTCTTCTGATAAATAATGTTGAAGTTGCAATTTGTACGGATGCCAATTGCTTTTCTTTAGGATGCGTCTGATGGATGTACGGCTGACACCACATGCTGCTGAGAGGCGACGAGTACTGCGGTGTGGTGATGTTGCAACAGATGCCAACACTGCTATGGTTGTGCCTTCGTCTGTTGCAGTAGTGGGTCTTCCAGACCTGGGTTTGTCCGCTACTGAACCAGTATCCATGAATTTCTGGAAGAGGTTGGCAACACTCACATGAGACACAGGATGTCGATCTGGGTGCCGTTCATTAAATTCAGCTGCTACAACCCTTGCACTCCTTCCACCCCATGCCCTTATTAACTCTTTCCTCTCCTCTGTGGTTAGTGGCATGCAACATTTGAATGCCTGTAACTTTTTAACAAATGAAGATTTCAACATTACGACTTCACCATTGTTTTCTTATCAAATTCTAGCCTATAATCATGTATCGCATGCCTACCTTCCCATTTACAAAACTGGACTTGTATCCAAGATGGCGGCTTTCAAGATGGCCGCCGTCAAGGGCACCCCCACCTTATGACTTCCTCCTAGGCCTAATGTGGTCACACATGGTTGTTATTCATCAATTTCCACTAAAACTATTTTTACAAGGGGTGGTAAGGGACTTTTGGCCCACCCTGTATTTCCCAAGGTGCTAATGCTGTCCCTAGCCGCTCGTGCCATGTTCTCTGGGAAATACGATCTGTGGTACCACCGTTTAACTGAGAAAAATGTAGTTGCCCTGACTTATGCCCCAGCCCTCGTGTGTATATATATATATAAAACGAGATTGTATTGGAAGTAGAAATTTGTTTTGACGCATGATGAGTTATTCTGTCTCATCATTTAGAGGGGAAAAATCCTAAAGACGTCTCAACGAGCCCAAACAAACTTCAAACCGGATGCAGTTTTTGAAATAGTCGTAAAGAGGGTGTTCAAGAAAATCGAAAGGGAAGAAACCTTTTTTCAGATACCTACACGATCCAGCACCATTTCACTTCTGACATTTCGTTTCAGGGAAACAATGATCATGTACACAAAAAGCGAAAGTATTTCAAGTGTTAAAGAAACGTAAGGGGGAATTCCGAAAAATCTTCATTAGAATACAACCTGTTGGAAATGTTAAAGAAAAATTCTTTCACAAACGCCAATCATCAGCTCTGAATGAGTAGAAGCAAAAATAATGACTCAGCAAAAATTGACCCGCCTTGCCGTGATGCTGAAGATAAAAATGGTTTGGGAGAATTTTTTCTGTTGTGCTTTCTGACGACGTTCATGAGTCTACGTCATTAAAATATGCAGCTGAAAGGATATGGAGATAACTCAACTGTTTGTTGCTTTCTTCTTCGAAGTTACCCTTTAGAATTACACTGTTCATTATGTGTAAGCAGGGAGCTTTATATATTATATATTTGTATCCCTATTTGGAAATATACTTTTAATATGCATTTCCGTATCGACGTACATTATGTTTCAAATAGCCGAGAGAGAGAGAGAGAGAGAGGGAAGAGAGAGAGAAAGAGGGAGAGAAGCGGAGAGAGAGAAAAGAGAAAGAGAGAATTGAGGGAGAGAGAGAGAAGGAGAGATAGATAGAGAGAGAGAGAGAGGAAGATTGAGAGAGAAGAGAGAAAGAAGAGAGAGAGGAAGATTGAGAGATAGATAGAGAGAGAGAAACAGAGAGAGAGAGGAAGATTGAGAGAGAGAGAGGGAGGGGGAAGAGAAAGAGAGAGAAGAGAGAGAAGAGAGAGAGAAAGAGAGAGAAAGAGAGAGAGAAGCGGAGAGAGAGAGAGAAGAGAGAGAGAGAGAGGAAGATTGAGAGAGAAGAGAGAGAGAAAGAGAGAGAGAAGAAAGAGAGAGAGAGGAAGATTGGGAGACTGAGAGAGGGAATGAGAAAGAGGAAGAGAGAGAGAAGAAAAAAGAGAGAACTGAGAGAGAGAGAGAGAAGGAGAGATAGATAGAGAGAGATAGAGACAGAGAGAGAGAGAGGAAGATTGAGAGAGAAGAGAGAGAGAAGAGAGAGAAAGAGAGAGAGATAAGCTGAGAGAGAGAAGGAAGGAGAGAGAGAGAGAGAGAGAGAGAGAGAGGGATATTGAGGGACAGAGAGGGAGAGAGAAAGAGAGAGAGAAAATAGGTATGGTCAGTAATAACCTGAGTGCCACGCACGCGGTAAAGTCGGGATCCATTCCCTGAGTACGTAACCGCAGTGGGAAATTTTCCGAACTTGTCCTAGCATAAGGCGGCTCCGAGGTTCACCTAGTCTCTAATGAAATTGATGACCTGAAGGAAGGTGGTAAAGATGGCCGGAGTTTGGTGCTGATCACATCACATCCACAATGGCCTCACCCATAACTCCACTCCCCTGTAACCCTCCAGGGCTTGTGCAATGTTAAAGATAGACATACAAATGGAATTTAACATATTCATTTCCATGATTTCCTACACAAATACGTACAACTCAAAACTTGTCACTTGACACAAATATGTTGGCTCCAATAACACATTAGCGTGTATAAGCTGCAAATGATGCATTTTTGGTGTGTCAAAATACACACAGAAATGCATAAAAGGGCACTTTTTCACATGCTGCACCGTGTGATGCACTAACAATGTCGAACCCCCCCCCCCCACACACGCCCAACCATGGAACTTCCTACATTTGAAAATGCATTGTGATCGACCAAGACTGGATGAATTCATGATAATTTCTTGTTTCATAAGAACTTCAAGGTGTAATGAAATTATTATTTTTAACAATACGTAAGATAAACAAGACAACAAAAAACTAAATTTATTTAAACCTCTATTTGCAGCTACATTAACTTTAGTAAATTTCAGATCTTAGCAGGAGCAGGAGAACGAGAACAAGTCTGCTCAAGTAGTGACGCGAGATGGCTCCACCAATGAATACGCGAGAGGAACGGGATTGCGTGGAGGAGAAAGCGACTGCAGTTCTCAGCAGCGTGTACTGCTTCGCTCTGCCCAGTCGATTTCCCCCCTTCTCTGCCGCTATGCGCGTCCTTGCTCCAGAGATATGCTGTGACAGGGTATAACTTCTGGGATATTCAACATTTGGTTTGATTGTAGTCTCAGGGCCAGACAGTTAATCGATCAGTTAATTTATATTGCCTTGGGCTACTGTTTTGGTATGTGCATAGTGCACCAAAATTTATCTCTGGTAGTTACTGAAATACCGACAGTTGACAGGGAAGGACGGACACACTGACGGACAAGGGGTCCCTTTTTTTGATGTTTTTGTTGATTCTACATTAAAATTCATTATTTTTGTCGCTACGCACAATGCCAAGGCTTAGTTGTTCGTGAGACAGAATGATTATACTATAATTGAGAATTATTGTTATAGTCTGTCTGTGTTAAGGAGCTTTCAGGCCGAAGCGGCACAGCGACAAGCGACAAGTCATAGCATTCATAGGGTGACCATAATATTTTTGACCCAAAACGGCATATTCCAAGTAGGTCAGTTTACACCCTCCTGAAAAATCACATCCGTGCAATCAATCAATCCTATGTTTCAGTGGCGAAGTAGTCGTTGGATGTAGAAGTCCAAGTGGAAATTATAAATCATGGAAAATGTTATAGGAAAATGCTTAAGCCTAATTATAAACATATTGTTATTATTAACGTATTATTATCTATTAAACTGTGGATCACATAAATGATACATTATAAACAATAAATAAAATATGATTTTCCGTTGTTTATAATCTTGGTATGACTGGTCTTTGTGATCAGATTTTGATGTTAGTTACTGAATTTGAGAAATGCCAGAAGTAATTACGAGAAGAACCAGTCTTTTTTCAAAACAACTTTATTCTTCACCGCAGTTCAGTTGTTTTGCCACAGTGTTGCCATGGCGCTGGCTTAAAAATTCAATTGTAACATTTATCAACAAATTATGATCACATTTTAAAGCATTATTTTAGCAATTTTTGCGTCTCAAATTTAGGCTTGGCTTTGAACTAGTAAGTCCTAGACTTTTACAAAACGGGACAAATAGTGTTTTTTAATCATATCGACGGGACGAGTCTCTGAAATGGGACTGTCCCGGTTAAAACGGGACGTTGGTCACCCTAAGCATACATGGTACAGTGGTGGTAACATGGCGACGAGCTTATCATTCAGTCAAGTTTCTATAAATTGTTTCTGCCATATCACTACCGACACTAGCCATGCACGAGCGAGTGCCGGTCTGAAAATCGATGTCTGTGGTCAGTAGTGATGGGAATATTTGCTTTTTCTCTTCGGTGTAAAAGAAAGTAGGTACAAAAAGGTACAGAGAAAAACAAACTAAATGAACAGTTATATTCCTCTTGAAAAAATGGGCGGTTTTTCTCTCACTCTTAGAAGGTAAACCACTGGAACCAACATTTTATTCAAGGACATACTCGTTGAGAACAAGTATTGTGTTCTCGAGGAAGTGTTGCCAGGTCGTTCTATTTTATAATCTCTCTCTTCCAAGTTAAATAAACCAACTCCCTATCGAAGAATATGTAACATGTTTTTGATTGATGGAATTAGCTTATGTACATAAAGGCTGATCGGGATGGGTCTACAGTTTACACGGGATATAGAATCTGGGACCCCTTGATTACAAGGCGATTATGCTATCAGAGTATATGACGTGTATTGAAACGAAGATTCTATATACTCTGTGTATTATTGAGACATTGATTACAGTTTTTGTTTTTTGAGAGCAACAAACACTATTAGGAGGAAAATATACCATGTTTCCTCCTTCCCCTCCGATCGTCCACGTATATCATTGGCGTTTCTTAAACAAGCTGTTCCTTTCAAATTTGAAACATGTCGCTGTCCTAAGACGAAGCAAAGTGAAGCAAGTCGCTAGTGTTCTTGTTTCATTGGCATATTATCATAGATGCCTATTACAAGTGACTAAAATATGGGTGTCGTGTCGTTTGCGCCGAGGCTTCTTATCGGTTCATTTCCGCCATGACATATGTCAAGATCTTCCTTGACTGGTTTTCCCACAATCCAGAGTGTCATCACCGCCGCGAGTACGTGTGTTTTTGGCACGTGGTGCATAGTGCATAAAATGGACTTAAAACATAAAATCAAACGTATGTTTGTGACGTTGCACAGCTGTGTTTACACTGAAATGTTAAACCTATCCACAGAGTCAAATATGACTTTTATTTACTTATTTCAAAAGACGTTACACAGGATTACTTGTATCAATTTTATTCCACAACACAAAATACATAAATCAGCATCAACCTATTAACTATTAATCATTTACCGTTAATCGTCAAAAAAGCATTGTAAATACAGTATTGTTAAAATATTGCAAGCATTCTACAAGTACTACGTAAATGTATACTTGTTATGTTATTTTTGGCAAACATTATAGGTATAAGTAATAGCTACGTATATATAAACACAAGAACATTACAAACGTTATTTGAATTCTTGTAGGTATGCAAATGCTCGAAGGCATCCTCGAAGATCGCCTGAGCTTCTGTACTTCGAAAGAACACACTCAACACGTTTGTCCATTTCGATGTATTGTTATTTTCATATTCTCAGCCATGTTGTTTTACATAAATGCTAACCCAATGTAGATCCCTCATATATACTTTCATCTTACATTCATTTACCAATCACCTTCCTTTTCAATCGAAGATAAACACAGCTGCAGCTGTGCAACGTCATAAACACAGGTGCGTGCGGCGATAATGACACTCTGGATTGTGGGAAAAGCCACCAAGGAAGGTCTTGACATATGTCGCGGTGGAAATGAACTGATAAGAAGCCTCGGCGCAGGCGACACGGACTCTAAAATATGCATGCATGTTTCAGGTTTTCTTTGTTTTCAACATTGCACCCCATAAATTTCATTCCGCACTCCCTCAGCACCTATATATAATAAATCCTGGCGCAGCCGCTGATTGAGAGTATACTGCACACTGTACTATTTAGGCTTATATTAATTATTATTCTTATCATTTACTTTCCTTCTTTCACTTGTTGGCTAATATTCCGGTACCACCCTATTGGAATTTTCTGTATCGCAAAGTAGTAGCACAGATAAAGATATATAAGCAGATCTTCATCTAAGGCAGGAAAACCGGTGCACGGACCTCCCACTGGGAATCGCCATTCGCAAGAAGTTTTGTAATAATCCGCTAAGAGGCGCTGAGAGCACCACTCGTTTTTTTTTTTTTGCTTCCACTTCATCTACCAAACAGAATAAGAGATGGCGCTGCTGAATTTCACCACTGTCTACCTCAAAAACTGACGTCACCAATCTCCCACTTCCCGGAGAGATGGGGTTTCCCGGCAGTAGTAGTAATAGTTCGTTTTTAAAGATGTTCTTCAGACACTAAGGCATAACTGAAATATTCTTAAATATCCTAAACTTTTTATGTCAGAAACGCAAACTACGAATGTAAACATAACCTATATTATATTTAATATTTTTTTCTTTGTATCCTTATTTCAAAATTTGTAGGATGTAGTATGCATGCATGTAAGATGTAGAAGCAAATATTTAAGGACGCACATAAAATGCTGATACTTAGTAGTGTGGGGAAGGCGTTAAGCGACAAACAACACTCCAGGCAAGGGTGCTAAAATTTCTAGCTACGGCACTTGTTAGGCTTGTTGGTTCTGGTCTTGACGTAAATGGTATTATTTATGTTAAGAGAACTAAACGTAAGAAGCCTAACCTAATAACGAAGGTATTTAGCGTAACAATGAAAGCATATCGGCTGACGTCAGAAAGGAAAGGGCGGGGAACTTACTTGAGACTAGACTTGTGTAATGGATGAGACCACAAAACCTTTGCGGCTGTGAAGTTTGTCAGCGCAGTCATGGACGTCCGCAGCATTTCTTCCAGGGAGGAGCCAGCAAAGCATTTTTGTCCAGGGAGAGGAAAGGAGGCATATTTCTCACCATAATAGTGATGCACCCTCAAAAAAACACTGCTTCGGTTTGAAATTTTCATGTTCCTTCAACACCATTATAATAATTAACAAATTACTGTGACTGAATTGAAATTATGTGTGAAATATTTATTTCTTAGATGGATATTCATCTTCCAGGGCGTGCCCCCCTTACCCCCCTTCCTTCCGGACGTCCGTGAGCGCAGTACATGTAACTAACCTTGTTTGATTGGTTCAAGGGTCAACAGATCCTCTTTCCATCCTCCTACAAAAGTGACAAATGTACACCGACAGCTAATAACCTTCGCCACACTTTAGAAGACCAGGCCAAAATTTCCGCAGCCGACGATAAAAAATCGGCACTGGCAACACTTACACGCAGCTGTCCAGTCACGTTGGAACGCCACACTACCAAGCTCGTTGTCCCGATTTCCTGAAGAAGAAAAGATACATCGCCACAAAAAAACGACTCAAGAGGAAAAAACAAGAGAAACAGATTGTGATCACAGCGGGAGAATTTCTTTCCTTTGATACTCCTTTGTCAAGTGTCTGTCAAAACCAAACTTTTCCTCATTATCTTTATCCTTTGTTTCCTTTTTAAATAAATACTTCATTGCCATTGAATGTTGTCCGCAAGAACTTCGACTAAAGAGTGTGTTGTGTGTGCAGTGGCGTGCCCAGGATTTTCGAAAGGGAGGGGTTAAGTACACTTTTTCTGGTAGTCAGCTCTCATTTTGCCATCTTTTCCTACCTTTGATGTTCTTTTTTTTAGGAATACTGGACCAAAAGGGGGGGGTTATAACCCCCACCAACCCCCCCTTGGGCACGCCACTGTGTGTGTGTAGTTTTGAGACTACGAGGGTATGTCAATAATTATCGGCAATGCGACGTCTATAAACATAGACAACTTACGTTCTTCAACTTGTGTCATCGTTGCACAAGCTTTCTGCTGCGCAGCTAGCCACGAATTTACGGTTTCCTTCGCTTCTTAACCCGATCTGAGTCGACGACTCTTTAGGGCTTGTCTTACTGGGCCGAACGGTGATAGAATGTTAGTGCGAGATCAGGACTATACGGGGGATAAGTCAGTACTTCAAAGTTATCTTGAAGTTTCTCAACAGCGTGGGCAGTAGTATGCGGACAAGCATTGTCATGCAACAGCACAATTGCTTCGAATTGCAGGCTTCAGCTTGTCACTAAGCATCTCACTGTAACATACCCTGCTAAGTACTGAGCTCATTCTCATAATATTCCAACAATGGGCCGTGTGAGACCCTAAAACTCCAAGTAAGCATGATTTTTATTCTGATTGTTGTCGCTTGAACTTCTTCTTCGTGGGTGATTGTGAATGTGCGAATTTTTGAACTTTTCAAACCGATCGTATGCAATATATTACGGCAAAACACTGTTCCCTTACCCTGTGGAGAGTTTTCCATTGATATCGTTCCCTGATATGCATTCAGACCTCAAAAAGTGTGTCAATGAGCTGCTCTCCGTTGCTGCAAACGGAAAGCAATTGTTAACATCACTAGAGCGGGAATGCAACTGACAGATCGACTTCAAACCTGTACAGCAGTGAGTAGCAGAAACCACGCCTAGTGATGTGCGCAATGTGACAAATACGAGGGCTATTTTTTTTCAATCTCCGATGGCGCCGCCAGGTGGCCGTGGAGAGCTAGGAAGCGGGGAGTCAGGGAGCGTGATTGGCGTCCGTCCCCCTGCCACTACCACCACTGCCAAGGCCAACGCTTCAGTTGAAGCTGAGCGACGGGCACGTAGATATGTCTGCTACAATCGACTTTCCCGCCAAGTGTGAGGTGTGTTACTGGTTGACTTTATGGAGCCGGGGATCACAATCAATGCAGCTGCATACTGTGAGACATTCCGCAGACTACGCAGAGGCATCCAGAACAAACGGAGAGGCATGCTGTCTTCATTGTCTTGCTTCATGACAATGCCCGAGCACATGTTGCTGCGTCAAACTCAAGACCTTCTTCAACGATTCCACTGGGAAGTGTTTAATCACCGTCCCTGCATCCCATACATGCCACCGAGTGACCTCCACCTTTTCCCGGCGGTGAAGAAGTCGTTGGGCCATACCAATGAGGAGCTTCGGGACACGTGCAGACCTGCCTCAACAGACAGGCGGCACCTTATTATTGCTGAGGGTATTGGAAAGCTGGTGCATCAGTCAGTTCGATAAATGTCTGAATCTTATTGGTGATTACGTTGAAAAGTAGATTTTACGTGCACATAACTTTTGTCAATAAACCCATTTTGTTAATAACTGTTGATTTTATACCACATCGGAGGGTGAAAAAAAATAGCCCTCGTATAATTGTATTGTGGATAATTACTGACTCACTCTCGCATAAGGATTGAATAATAATTCTGAGAAAGAAGTTTTACAAACTCCTGTTAGTTCGCAAATTTCATGATTGTATTTCAGCCGGTTCTGTGATCGAACTCGTTTAATGGTCGACTTTAGGATCTATCTAGCTTCCGAAGTTCGCCGGTTCAAGTCTCTTCCTTGTCATGGGTGCTCTTTGTGAATGTCCCTAAGGATTTCATAAAATTACCACTCATCATCATAGTCACGATTAACCAAAAATAGCAGAACTGTGACGTAGCTTACCAGAAATACAAAATACAGTCTCCATTTTAGTCCGGTGTTTCGAAGTATAGCCTAACGAGTTACTTCTACAAGTAACAGTTACTTTTCTCGAATAACATTAACTGTAACTGGTCACTTTTGAAATGTGTAACTGAGTTACGTTTTCGAGAAACTAGTAACGAAGTTAAGAGTTACTTTTACAGTCACTTTCATTTATATCACGGAAGGAAACTTTTTCTAGCCAAATTTTTGCACCATCTTGAACCAAATGTTCGCTTGAAAGAATGGGTGAGTTGATACTAAAAGTGTGAGAAAAATATTCCAATCTTTTCGCAGAATCGCTACTGCAGCTGCCTCAAGCGCATTTATTTTACAACACTCAGAATATGAGAGTATACAGTCTCAGACAATTATACTGAACATGCCACACAACTTCTTTGCTTAACAATGATGAGCATTGTCGAATTCATGAGTAATCGAAATAGAATCGATTGTGAGAGAAAATTGTACATAATATTAATCGACTCTTAAATGAATGATATTTCTTGAAATTCAATATGAATTATTTTTAAAGTCGGTTACGGAATATGAGTGATTTTGAAACAAACAGAATCGATTGTGCTTGCGCATGCGCAGTGTTGTAGATTACATAAGGATCGGACTGCTGGAATGAAGTCATTCGAACACTTAGGTTGTGTAAGAAAAGTTTCGCAGCTCAGTCTTACAGCCGTGGACAAGCTAAAATCTTTCGAATTGCACTTCGACTGCAGCGCCTAACACGGTCAGTAGATGAAACTAAGAGCAAATTGTTTTCCCCACATTACATACTTACATTTCCACACACTAGAAGAACTACAACCAATACCATTTACAAACCTTTAGGGGACCTTTTCCATGCCCTTTACATACTCAAATACGCCTAAGTAAAATTAAATGATTTGTTATTTATTATAAGTAGGCTTCGGATAGTTATGCATTTTGCATATAGCATAGGCCTATCCAAATGCATATTTGCAGTGTCTTCAGGATATATTGCATATTTTACTGATTTTTTATTACAAATGCATATTCTGATGTTTCAGTCTGAACATTTGTAGTTTCCTTTCCTTTGGAGCAATTCAGAAACATGATTTATTTGTCAGGTGTTCTTCGTAGTCAAGACCGGTTTGTTATCTTTGTTTGCAGGTGAGGTAAATCTCTCTGGAAATGCCCTGCTAGAACAGGTACTAAAGCAGTGCAATGCAGTGCTAATGGGCGTAATTTTAATCTTTGTCTGCCGGTTTCGAGTAGGAGAATCGTTAGTTTTACGGTGGTTGTGCGAGACTTCAATCGGAAGATGCCGAAGGAGAAGCGAGCGATCTGTACTTAGCTCAGTGTGTATGTATAAGAATTTAAAGATTTTTCTACCGACATCTCAAACTTGTTTTGTAAATACTGCGAAACCTCAGTGTCAGTATAAAAGTATTCTCGTGGATAACAGGCATAAGTTTACTTTTGAGCTTCTGAAACAATACGTGAGAGACAGCTGATGAAATTCCATCTTCTGCTAATCGTGACGTTCACTGAAGTCAGAAACAGTTAGTGGACTTATGATAAAAATACATATACAAAAACCATATGTAAAATATTGTCAATAAGGTAAGCCAAACCATATTCTTTTTACTTATGTAAACAGTGGAATTAATAAATAGTTACAAGCTATGGATAAATTTTCTGAGTTTGATGTAAATTTTTAAATATTTAAATGCATATTTTGATCATTTAAAGAGCATATTTCGAGCATTTTAAGAGAGTATTTGCATGTATATTTAAAGTTTTGTTAGTGCATAACTATCCGAAGCTAAGTTGTCTAAGATGCAGTAGTCTTCGATAAATATTCTGTTGAATGCTCCACACCACAACCACAGACAAAGGCAATATTACATTTGTCTGTGCCACAACTAAACACATTTTTTCTAACAACGCATTTCTTCTTTCTTAGCTCTGTAGTGTGGAACTACTACTGGTAGCTGATATTGTAATATGCGTACATTATGAATTAAGAGGTTTTTTTTTATTTGCTTTGTATTACTTTCGCGTTTTGTGCTACTTTTGTCTAATTGCGAAGATTGGGATGAGTGATGATATTATGAAATTGATGAATGGACACTCACAAACATCCATGGTCAGGTCGGGATTCGGACCCGGGACCCCTGGCGTTTTAGCACGATGTGATAACCACTCGGGGGCCGGCATGAGTTAAGAGGTGAAACGATCTTACTACAGGGTGGCTCAATAAGTCACTTAACACCCTCAGTTCAAGGCCACTGCGGCATGGAATGTGAAAATGGCGATGACCAATCATTGCCTGGCCAAGGGGGAACCACATTGACGCCACCCACACGGTCGGCGGCCATTTTGATGTCCGCCATCTTGAATTCAACTTCAGAATTTTAAATGGGAAGGGGGTCGTGCGACATATCAAAATGGGCTAGAATTTCACGAGAAATGCAATGGTGAAGGTTTTTTCGACGTATCTTTAACCAGTAAAAAGTTATGACTGAATTCTAGTACCAATTTGCTCCTTTTCGAGGTGTTAGAAAAATGTCTTAAAATTTGTTTAGCGCATCGGTAATGCATCGAGATCAAAGTGACGTCTAGGGAGAGTAGTTCGCATGCCATTGCACACGATTTTAATCGTATACATCCATGAAGAGCTGCGCATTATAAATGGTTGTCGCGAACAATTTCCAGTGTGACGCTTCCATTGAATTAAAAGTCCTTCACAGTGACAAGGCTAATGTTTATGTTCATAAGGAAGTTCACAAACAGAATATGTGACCCTTGTCATCTGATAACTAACTTTGGACAACAACTGGTTCATAACGTTCCCATAAGTGTTCTGGTGTTCTTCCCTATTGAAAAAACTCTGTAAAAAGTACCTTCTTCCATAAGCAAGGGTGAAAAAAACTGTTTATTTAACAAATCCAAGTAGCCCTAAGCATTTAAGGTTCCGTTGATGGAAAATTGACTAACCAATCGTGTTCCACACAGCACGCCACACCAATAACTTACCAACACTAACCTTTCAGCTTTGATCTGTCGAAAATGGGTTATCAGATAAAAATCATCGAATATTCTGTTTATGAACATGAATATTCTGTCTAGCCCTTCACCATTGCATTTCTCGTGAAATTCTAGCCCATTTTGATATGTCGCACGACCCCCTTCCCATTTAAAATTCTGAAGTTGAATTCAAGATGGCGGACATCAAAATGGCCGCCGACCGTGTGGGTGGCGTCAATGTGGTTCCCCCTTGGCCAGGCAATGATTGGTCATCGCCATTTTCACATTCCATGCCGCAGTGGCCTTGTACTGAGGGTGTTAAGTGACTTATTGAGCCACCCTGTATAGTTAAGTCCAACACGGCGGAGGAGCATGGGACAAAAAACCTCCCTCTAGTGCAGAGCCGGCGCTAGTCATTTTGCCGCCCTGGGCGGTGGCGGCAGATGCCGCTCCCTTTCGAACCCCCTTCCCCCACGCCCCGTCACTACGCAGCAACGGAAAATTGAAAATCAAACTATAAAATAAATAATGAAACTTGTTATGCTATTTCAAAACTATTAAGCACAAATGGATATCTCGCTCGACCACAGTTAAACTTTAAAAAATGCGACACTAATTTTATATTATTATTATATTTTACGAAAACACACTCTCTCTCTTAAATGTATCATAAATATAACAAGTATTAGGAAAGAAAAGAAAGCTTGACTTCATATGTTTACCGTTGTAGGTCTGTGATATATGATTGGATTTTTAAAAGATTACATGTAATATTCCCTCATCTTCTGCGTGGGTGATCTAAGGTCTGAATTCTCTCCTGCATTGTCTTAGCATAAAGCGGCTCTGGGGTTCACCCAGACTCAAATTAATTGCTACCTGGGGGCAACCCTGCGAGGTAAAGGCGGCCGGAGAGTGGGGCTGATCACATCACCTCCAAAATGGCCGACATCGAGAATGTGTGTGGCCCCACATCTCCTAAATTTGCCTTCATGACATGGTGCTATATGCATAGGGAACCTTACCTTTATTTTTGCATGTAATGTTATTTTTCGTATAATGCTATCTTGCATAAAATGCAAACAAGCGTGCTTTAGACATGATTGACCGAAGATAGTTTTTTTTTATTAGTCTTTTAAAAAACAACAACTTTGTTCTCTACTTGCCACGGTTACCGATAAAGTTAATAAATTCGAAGTTATACACTCACAATAGGTGCAAAATTATGACACTTTATCAGTTTAAGGCCTCCTGTGGTGTAATTGTTTTATTATAGCCGAAAGCACTTTTAGTTCATCTTTTAATTCAGTAGCCTTCATGTGTTAACATTCCGGCAAGTTTTCTACACTTTCCAGACAAAAGATCAGATGGTATGTGCTTACTAATATCATAAAAGAAATTGAAAATTCACTATGATGTTTAAGCTACTCAAATCTTTCTCTTAAAAATAATCGTCTAGGACCTGGTAATAAAATTCAACTTTGCACCGTTTTTGTAGATCTTCAACAGTTTCATCATACTGAAACTGTTTCTTCTTTCGATATCGGCCCTGTACAGTGTTGCCTATCTTTGGATCATCTAGGAATATCTAAATTCCATGCCAATTCTTTCCTATCAACCGGTACTCACAGGTCACCGCCCCCCGACGCCTCCACGAGTGGCGTCTAAGAAACTTTGAAATTTTTCATCACTCCTGCTTTTTTTCAAACCGCTGATATGTTTGCAAGAAATCATCTAGCACATCGTAGATTAATGTTTTGAAGACATTTGCTCATTACATTACGTGGAGTAAAAAGTCATACAAGGTAACTAGCGAGCAAAGGAATATGAAGCCACGTAACTGGTTTGCAATACACTGAGCCTCATGTGGGACCATTCGGACAGTTTTATTGTCGCCAATTATTTGAAGGAGCGCATCATAGATCACTTGATATCTCAACAGAGTTAAGGCATCGAATCTGCTCTCCCACCTTGTAGCACTCAGTGGTTTTAAAGTGAGACTACTGATATGTTCCTTCAAAATGGTGCGTTGGCATGTATTAATTTCCAAGTTATAACAGTTGGGCTGAAAAGTTCGTAGGCTGACTCATAGATGGCGTTACTATAATTAAATCAATGTGATTTTTACTTAGTACTAACCTTCAAAAGATACGTGTATAAATTTCACAGCTGCCGGATAATTAGTTCGTGAGATATAGCATTGTGAGTGAAGCAGCTTCTGTCATTGTGAAAAAATGGATAAAAAAGAATTTCGTGTGTTAATAAAGCATTGCTTTTTTGCGAAAAAAAATACTGTTGAAGCCAAGGCTTGGCTTGATAAACATTATTCGGACTCTGCACCAGGAAAATCAACCGTTGAGAAGTGGTTTGCTAAATTTAAACGAGGCGAAATGAGCATAGAAGACGATGCACGCAGTGGACGCCCCAAAAAGGCTGTTACCGACGAAAACATCAAAAAAGTCCACAAAATAATTTGAAATGATCGTAAAGTGAAGTTGATCGAGATAGCTGAGACTTCAAAAATATCAAAGGAACGTGTTGGACATATTGTGCATGAATATTTGAACATGCGAAAGCTGTGTGCAAAATGGGTGCCGCGCGTGCTCACAATCGATCAAAAGCAACAACGTTTTGATAATTCGGAGCAATGTTTAGCGATATTCAACCGTAATAAAATTGCTTCCCCATCCACCATATTCTCCAGATCTGGCCCCCAGTGACTTTTTCCTGTTTGCAGACCTTAAAAGAATGTTCGCTGGAAATAAATTTAGCACTGATGAAGAGGTAATCGCCGAAACTGAGGCATATTTTGAGGCTAAAGAGAAATCGTACTATAAAAATGGCATCGAAAAATTGTATGACCGCTATAATCGTTGTATCGCCCTCGAAGGCAACTATATTGAATAATAAAATCGAATTTTGTCAAAAAAATATTTTTTACTATGTTAGCCTACGAACTTTTTAGCCCAACTGTTAGCTATCATATAATATAATATTATGACTTTCAAGTTTTCAATAGGCTTATTTTTTTCTTCTCTTCAAATTTTGCCGCCCTGAAAATTTGCCGCTCTGGGCGGTGGCACGGTTCGCCTCCCCCCCTTTCCGCCGGCCCTGGTCTAGTGTCCACAAGTCTGGTCTCTTAAGGCTGTCTCATTACTATCTAAAGTCACGGGAGAAATGTAGAATAATCTCTAAACCCAGTGATTTATCCTCACACCCTCAACATTTTCTCAACACCCCTTAAATTTTTTCAATAAGGTTCAATTTTATAGTCATTTTGGCTCTGAATTTACCCTTAAACCTCCCTACATTCAAAAGTACACCCCTCCCCAAATGAAAACATCTAGATAAAACCCTGTCTGGACTATTCATAGCAATCCCTCGTTGATTTCAACCAAAGATCATAAAATCATGCCAGACAAGCAGCGATTCAATTTTCGCGAGTCGCCGCTGACGCCATCTGGTAGGACTTTGGTTTATTCTTGGTTCAACCTTTCAGTCTCTTGCCGAACTAACGTAAAAGCAATTCGTGTTCGTTTTGTTTCTGCAGCGTTTTAAGACCTTCATTTAAATTAGCAAGCACCACTCTTCCAGACCTGCCTAACTGATGGCGAACCAGTTTTACCACTCCTTCATAAATCAGGAGAGAGTAGATGGAAGACAGATTTGATATTGCTAAGGCTCCGAACCGATGGAAGAAAAAAAAATATCATGAACACCCAACACCCTCTTGTGGAAGAATTCCAAAGTTCTTTTCTTGTAGTGCTTGGCAAGTATTCACGCAGTGAATATTGAAAGGAGCACACAAAGGGCGAGAGAAATGGAAAACTGGTTTGTAACAAACAATGTTGTCTGGGTACATCATTACGGTAAATTTGTTAATAATGAATATGCCACAGTGAGATACACCTGTGTATTATTTCATGGAGTAACATTCATGTAGTAGCTCATGACTGTTCGACTTCTCTGTCCCTCCAAAACGCTTACAGCTAAGACGTTTTGGTAATGTTAATTATTACAGAGCATTCCCTGACATTCGCTACGAGACTCGGCGGAAAGCGGCCCGGCATCAGCGCTTGTCTTTCCTGGTGAACGGGTCCGCGATAGTCGGTAGAGTCGGCTATTAAAATGACAGTTTTCATATTGTGTACTAACCTTGACTACAGAAGGTGTTGAAAATGATGTCCCTGGCACATTCCTGGCATCTCCGAAGGAAATTGGCATTTACACGTGCAAGTTCGTCTACTGTAATTCTCCCGATTTCTCGTACGATACGCTCTTTTAACTCACAGATGGTGTGCAGATTGTCTTTGTATACTTGGTTTTTCTTTCCAATTTTATTCAGAACTGACTCTGTTACTCCAAACTTTTTTACGAGGTTTAATATAGTGGTCCTATGTGGAACGGAAACATCAGGAAATTTCGTTGCAAAACGTCGTCGCACTTCTCCACAATTCCTCTTTCCGAAGTAACACTCGACAAGATAAATCCTTTGTTGTAATGTAAACTTTTGTGGTGCCATAATAAGCCACAATCTTCAACACACGGACACGACTGTAGTGTGCCACTGTCGCGGACCCGTTCACCGGGAAAGACAAGCGCTGACGCCGGACCGCTTGCCGCCGAGACTCGTACCGAATGTCAGGGAATGCTCTGTATTAGAACCATTGTTAACGGCAGGGTTGTTAAAGGTTCACGAATTTTTAATAAATTCAATTCCGGTCCAGGAGAGAAAATCAGCAAGTGTAAATGTGTTCTATAGACCGTAAAGAACCTTTTTATGTATAAAGCATTCCAATTCGATCCAGGAACCCTTTTTCCGGATGAATTTAAATACGGCCCAGGAACTTTTTTCCGGATCAATTTAAATTCGGTCAAGGAACCTTTTTGCAATGAAACAATACGTAACTTGGACCGAATTTAAATTGTGCGAGAAAAAAGGTTCCCAAAACCCAATAGAACCTCTTAGAATTTATGGATTCCTGGACCTTCAACAACCCTGGTTAACGGTCTTTCATTCATAAAATCGAAACGTTATTGCCGCCACAATACAAACCTTCCATCTATCAACCTTCCGGCCATGATCAATGCAATCTTGACTATCCTTGCCAGTATCCTTCAGGCCCATATCAATAATGTCCTTCCTACAAGTGTATTGTTATTTGAGTCCCGAATTGTTATGCAATCAAATATTTTAATCTGACAATAATCATATATGAAAAATATCAGCCTTGGTAGTTTCAGCCCACAATCACCTCTATCATTGTGACTTTATTGGTAAGTATGGAGATGATTATGTTAACTTAAGTTACGATTGCATTTCGTCTATCATCCATATTTGACAAATAGCTTACTGGGCTTCGGGTGTATACAGCTTGTTTTGCCTGTTCTAAAGCCGGCTTTAGACGCACGCATATCCTTTAACATTTTTGCTAGCATAAATGCTATGTAAATACTCCCAAAAATCTTATAGCAGAGAGCACTTTACACGAAATCGGTTAGCTGTTGAGATTACATTGTATGATACATACAGCACGTTAGGCACATCGAGTTACACCATATATGGCGGGTGCACGTGTTTACAATTGAAAAAAAAAGACTAAAATATTCTTCCATACGTGTACAGTAAACGTTGTAAAATATATATTTAATCAGCACCATGCTTCTCTACCTAAAACCATTTCATACGAAGTGTAATTCATCTCGGTTGAATAATTATCGTGTTTTAAAAATGTGATGTGATACGTTGTTTACATGTAACGCGGCCGCCATTACAAATGCGCTCGTGACCTAGAGGTCGCTTTTGATTGGTTATGCTACGAGAAATGCTACGGAAGTAGGACGGATCCTATCCTTGAGAAATGCCATGCAATATGCCATGGCATCTGAAATGCCATAAAATTTCTCACATTTCACGGTAGCATTTTGATCATGGCAAAAATGTCAAGAAAAATGCTGAGGAAAATGCTTTCGTCTAAAGCGGGCTTAATAACGTTATTCGCTCGATCGAAGAAGCTCTCAATTCCTTACGCTATATATCATCGCCGTTGCGAACTATTTGAAGCTCGAGCGAAATTCTCTCCCTGTAGCACTCTATTTACAGTTTCTTAACAAGAACAATGTAAATATTTCTTTCTATTTCCACACCGCATACCTATGAAAAATCTTCCAAACTTTAAGAGATGACTACAGTTTATACAGTTCAGTATTATGCAACCTTCTTCATTCACACGTTTCATCATCACTTTTAGGATCTTCTAACGATTTTCAAAGACTTTCGACTAGGGAGTCGTTAAGTGAGGGTCCGGTGGGGCACTGGTGTCCCGAAACTTCCACGTGGCCGTACGTAAATTTATCGAGAGAAAAAATTAATTTAATATTTGAAAGAGAAGTTGAGATGATTTATTTTTAATTTTCCCAAAAATTGAAGCTCGTAAGACCCTATACTGAACTCTTAAATTTGGCATCACCCATGGGGGGGCCTTGATATTTGCAAATTTGATGACACCGAAAGATGTTAATTTCCGCAAGACAGAGTTTAGGTGCTTGCAGTTACATGTTCTGAATGCATTATTAATCCACTCGAAATCGTGAAATCAAGAGAATTTTGAATAAAATGCCAATTGTGGACTTTTCGCTCTTTTTTTCCTTATATAAGAAAAATACCGCGAAACTGTAAATGCCTGATTCCCAACTCTCCACGGATCTAGGTACTATGTCACACATGTGCATGTGTATTCTGGCAGGGTTGCCAACTCAAATTGGTAGATACAATCGCTAAATACTTTCAAATACAAACATATAATACATCGCACAATAGTCGATGAACACTAAGATTAATTACACAAATTTTACAAATGTCAAATCCATATGAGAGTAAATGAAGCATGACTTTAAATACATATAATCGATAAAAATAATATAATACAAACACAGCTTCACTAAATAATGAATAATTTTAATACAATCAAATTTAATGTGAATTTAAATGTCAGACAACGAGAAAATATTTACTTTTATTATTTAACTATGTGTTATACAAAGGAAGAGCGAAGTCTACTTTAATTCCCTTTTGAATAAGTTTGTTATAATTTGTGCATAGTCTGAAGGGTGACAACAAGTGAAGATTTGTGGGTATTATTTTTCGATTTATCAATAAAAAGAAGGAAGCAGACACCTAAAATTTATTGGTTTAACACTAAGTTTAAAATATTGCAACACTTCCGGCGAATCTATTAAGCAATTCATAATCTTATAAAGTGTAAAATATTGAGCTATTAATCTTCTAGATTTCAAAGGTGGCACCTCAAAATCTACAAGTAAAAAAATAAGAAATTCTATTTAATACTGCTGAATAATTATACTTTTAAAAATACACATATCGTAAAAAATTAAACTGAATTCGTTCAATATTATCCGAATGTACCTGATAAAATGGATCCCAAATTTCACTTAAGCATTCAAGCCTTGAACGAACGATTGCATTATATAGGTTCATTAAAACCTGCGTATTCTTAAAATCTTTAATTGACCTAATTATAAATCCAAGACGTTTATATGAATCCGAGCAGATGTAAGAATAATGATCTTTATAATTTAAATTCTTATCCAATATTAATCCTAAATCTTTGATTTACACGTGTAAGTACACTTCCATTAAGAATATAATTGGGAAGTACGGCTATTGTTTTATTTGTAAACGTTATTGTTGAGCATTTACTAATATTAGAATATAATTTATTCTGAACGCTCCATTGATAACAAGCATCTATATCTTTTTGTAATAAGATAGCATCTTCTGGAAGTATGATGCCTTTAAAAATCTTTAAATCATCTGCATACAATAAGCAGCGTGAAAACTTTATAAGAGATGGAACATCATTTATACTTATATAAAGAAAAAAGAAGGGGACCGAGATCTGATCCCTGAGGGACACCTGCATATGCTGTATATACTGTTGATGTAGCATAGTTATAAACCACTTTCTATTTCCTGTTTTTCAAATAGGAGATAATTATTTTTAATAAAAAATCAGATAAACCAAAAGTTGAAAGATTATTTAACAATAACATGTGATGAAACTTATCAAACGCCTTAATAAAATCAGTATATATAACGTCTACCTGAATGTTTTTATTAAAAGAATCCGAAATGTATTGAGTGAAAGACATTAAATTAGTTAAGGTGGATATGGTAGAAATATGCCTTTTATACCTATGTACTTCCTTGCGTTTTAATATTCTTATTATTTCAGCAATAAACCAACAAGGATACGAGTTTGTGTTATGAATTATTTTGTTTGGCATATGTTTATTAAGTATATAGTAAAAGGTCTGATAAAACAAATCAACTGTATTATTTAGGTGTTTACATTGAAGCAATTCTTCCCACCTACTACCAGCAAGATCCTTATACAATTTTAAAAAATTAGCTTGCTTAAAGTTAAAACCCATAGCTGAATACGCGTACAATTTCGTTCGATAGCACTTAAAATTAAAAGGTAAATTAAATATAAGAGGGTGGTGTCCGTCAACTGGTAGGAGCGGAAACGTACTTTTTAAAACATTAATACGGTCTCTAACATTGGTTAACACTTGATCCAAAGTTATATTGTTAATATTTTATATGTCATTTATACTACGAGTACTTAGATCCAATAAATCTATAAAATCATTAAGTGCATTTGCGATATTCCCACACCGCGTAAGATCAGTTTGTGAATCCAATATTGTGGGGGATATTAAAATCTCCAATAATAAATATGTTACCAGAATATAGGTTTAAATATTTAACAAATTTAGTATCAGGAGGAATATACAATCATATAAATAAATAACTTTTGACGTCACAACTTATACGCAAAAATACAATTTCTATACAATCAACTGACATCTCAATACATTTTACACAAATAGTTTCCCTGACGGCGACCAACACACTTCCCCCTCTACTTTCTGTTCGATCTTGTCTAAAAATCTGATTTTATTGTCTAATAATTCTGAATTTTGAACATCACTTGTCAGCCAAGATTCCCTAAGAACAATGATATAATCAGTTGCTAATCTCCATTATCTTTATCATTGATTGTATTTTATAATTTTATCAGTTACGTTTATTATAATTATTATGAATGAGTACAATGCCAGATGTAATAATAATATTTATGTAAATTTACACCAAGTTTTGACTACAAAAAGCATTCTAACTTCGTTAGGATCTCAAGCATGAGATTAAAAGTCATCTTAGTCTGTGTTAAATGCACTGTCACACTTCAATTTACAGAACGCTGTAATTTGGCATATGCCTGTTGGGTTCTTAATAAATACATTGATTGATTTGATATTTTAAGTCTACTTTATGCATAGTAAGACTAATCGGGACTAGACCTACAGTTTAAAGTGGAATCCGAACCACTCCACCGGGTATCGATTATTAATTAATTATTGTATTAATTACAAAGCGACGACGCTACAACTGAGCCATCGGGGAGGCCATAAATAAATAAATAGAAATAAATACATTTATTTATTTTATTGTTTTGGATGGCGAGGTTAAGGCACAAGCTTTTTCTTACACTTAATAATCTCTACATTTTATAAATTGATTATAGTAGCTAACTGTTTGTAAAATATATAAAAAGTAAAAACATTAAAATACAAAAAAAGAAAAACAAGAAAAAGAGAAAAGAAGAAAAAAGAAAAACACAGAAAAATACGTATACTTACACTGTAACAAAAGTAAAGAAATAAACGTAAAGCATAAACACACACACAACAACAAACGTACTCCTATTACAGAAAAGTCAGCGGGTGTTGGTCCTACAAGTTTACACGAAGTTTTCAATTTATTTCATTTCCCTGTTTTCAGTACTGGTAACTTGCCTCCAGATGATGATTTCTTAATTTTGATTTGAATTGGCCGAGAGAAGAAGAATCCATTATTCTTAGGGTTACCAGACGTCCGGTTTTCCCGGATATGTCCTACATTTTAGCCTTATGTCCGGCGTCCGGGAGGAATTTGAAAAATATCATAAATGTCCTACATTTTGAGCGTCACATAATAGTAATTAGGAAAATACGTGTTTAACTTGAACAAAGAGAAATCATGCAAGTTACAAGTATATGGACTGCGCTTCCAAACTCAATAGTGAAATTTATTTTGATTCAGACATTGCCCAACAAGAAAAACAGTTTGTCCTGCTCTTAAACAAACGGGAAAAACGGATAGAATTAGTGTTTTTAAGTCCACTTTATGCACAGTAAGGCTAATCGGAACTGGACCTATAGTTTAAAGTGGGATCCGAGCCACTATGTGCCTCCACCGGGTATCGAACCCGGGACCCCTTGATTACAAGACGACGACGCTACCACTGCGCCATCGGGGAGGCCCATAGGGGGAAAAACGGAAGCAATGAATGAACAAAGTCTTGGGACCACTTTCTGATAACGTCACTGTTCAATGCCTGAGCAGAATTTCTTGCCTTAGGGTTTATACTGATGGAACAAGGTGTTGCCCATTCTTATTCAATATTCAATATATTTGGTACAGTCGATAAATAACCTGATTAATGCCGTGAAAATGCGAAAGAAAGTGACAGCGATGAAACGTACGGGATATGTATGCCAGGCTGGGGCGCTTTGGAGGCAAATTGCACATACACAACCTACCTTTCCTGCCAGTGCTGCCACCTAGCGACGCGGTCTGAAACTTGACTCGCAGACATGTGGCGTACCCCAGCCTGGCCTACATATCCCGTACGTTTCATCGCTGTCACTTTCTTTCGCATTTTCACGGCATTATTCCGGTTATTTATTGACTGTACCAAATAATTTGATTGTAAGCAGGGGTATGGAGAACAAAGTCAGGGTGTCTGCCAGTCAAGAAAGTCATGGAAGTGAAGAAAAAGTAAAGAAATCAACAAGTAGGTCAAGTCAATAAAAAGGCAATAAATTATTCTTGTGGTCAATAATTTTTTCTATTGATTGATTGGTTGATTTAGTTTATTTTACTTCACTTTTTTCTGTCCCATTGGCTAATCGCGAAGATGAGGATGAATGGTGGTAATATAAGATGGATGAATGGATAGTCATAAACATATAGGGACAACCGACACAAACCCACATAAGATTATACTGGCTGTGAGTCCAAACGCCAAAGCCTCGCTTATCTGCCAAACACAGTTCAGGATGCATTAATACGAGAAAGCAGATCTAATTATCTTCTTAAATTCAGCTTCACTTTTCATCTTAACTGGACCTTTGGTAGAGGTTTTCATTAAATAAATATTTATTTTCTTAATTACTAATTTTCAATTTTGGGGTCGAATAAATAAACGTTAAGATAAACGGAAAGAAAGGTCTAGAAAAGTCCAGAAAAAGTCAAGATTTCTGGATGTATTATTTTGGCAGACACCGTGTTATTGAACTAAAAACTACCCAAGACGAAACTTCTGGAACCATTTTAAATTACGGTAATTGCTGAATATTTGTTTTCCATTACAGGTCATAATTCAAATGTTGAGAGAGTTCTTTCATTACAATCAACACAACAGACTCACGAGAGAAATTATTTTTTCATAAAGTCTGTAAAATGTTTGGTACTGGTCCCTATAATTTCAAAGAGTTTGACTGTCCACTCTAACATAAATATAGTTTGACTAAACCTGAAATTTTGATAAAAATTGTCTCCTCTGAGAAGTACCACTTAAATCAAGTAGTAAGAAGTGCATTGATTAGTATGATTGCAAGTTTTGAAATTTTCCATTTATACATTCATTAAGAATTCATTTTTTAAAACTGAAAAGTGTCATTTTCAACTACTTTCTAACGTGTTCTATATAAATATGTACTTTTGTACTTTTGTACAGCTGACAAGGAAAGGCCGGCCACCTGCTGGAATGTTCCAGACAAAACAACTTTCTAATAATCTTGTGTCTGGAGGAGAGTGATTTTTGCGTATATATACGCATATCTTCCTGTTTTGTACCTTGTTTCATTTATACTTGGTACAGAGTCTGAAAAATACTTTGCTATAAGGTTGAAACGTTACATTTCGTTTATGTTTTATAATAAAATAAATTTCGAGTCCGTGTCGCTTGCACGGAGGGTTCTTACGGGTTCATTTCCGCCGCGACATATGTCAGGACCTTCCTTGGTGGGTTTTCCCACAATCCCGAGTGTCATTACCGCCGCGCGCATGTGTGTTTATGACGTTGCCCAGCTGCAGCTGTGTTTATCTTCGATTGAAAAGGAAGGTGATTGGTAAATGAATGTAAGATGAAAGTGTATATATGAGGGATCTACATTGGGAAATTATTAATGTAAAACTGAGACTTGAGAGAGACGACAAGATGGCTGAGAATATGGAAATGGTGGAAACAACGCGTGGAATGCCTTCGAGCATTTGATTACCTACAAGAATTCAAATAACGTTTGTATTGTGGTTGTGCAAGTGTATCGAAATATTGTGTTTATATATACGTAGCTATTACTTATATAATGTTTGCAAAAAGTTACACTGCATTTATAATGTTTTTGACGATTTTATGTAGTGTACAATAATTAGGTGTAATAGACTGGCACATTTAGGTTTCTTCCAAAGTATACATTTACGTAGTATTTGTAGAATGCTTTCAATAGTTTAACAATACTGTATTTACAATGTTTTTTTACGATTAACGATAAATTATTAATAGTTGATAGGCTGATACTGATTAATGTATTTTCTGTTGTGGAATAAAATTGATACAAGTAATCCTGTGTAACGTCTTTTGAAGTAAGTGAAGAAAAGTCATATTTGACTCTCTGGATAGGTTTAACATTTCAGTGTAAACACAGCTGTGCATCGTCATAAACACACGTTTGATTTTATGTTTTAAGTCCACTTTTATGCACTATGCACCATGTGCCCATAAACACACGTGAGCGCGGCGGTGATGACACTCCAGATTGAGAGAAAACCCACCAAGGAAGGTCTTGACATATGACACAGCGGAAATGAACCGATAAGGAGCCTCGGCGCAAATGACACGACACCATACATTTCTACCTCGGTCAGCTTGAGTTTTTCATGAAACTGTCACCAACAGACATAGACCGTGCGATCTACAATTTAAAATACTAGTTTAAAAGCACAGTGAAAGTATAATTTTACGTACTATATTTGGCAGAATAATATGCTAAAATAAAAAGCGAATTTTGTAGAAAAAAAGCACCGAAGAATCGAAGTCTCTACGTACAACGTCACCAGATCGGACAATATAATCCACCCCATAGCGGGATTAGTTAACAGTTGGCAACACTGGCTTCAAAAAACCTTACTGGTCCGACTGAAAGAAATGGCGCCAACCGAAGAACCTATCTCTGCCATCCAGCTAACTGATTGGATCTATTATTTCTGCGCTGTTCTTTTGTTCCTTTGTCTAATTTTTTGTCCAGTCAATAATTTAACAACTGCAGGTCCATGATGTGACTCGAGTACTAAGCGAGCAATCAATTTACATACCGCAGAATTACCTTCGCGAGTGACCTTGGGGTAATGGCTAACTGAATTCTCAAGCGGCCATTAACATTACATAGAGGTGCTCCGATAGTAACAAGTCTTCTTTCACCTTCCCCTATACGCTCAACCACTTTACATCATGGGCCGGCGCACGGGGAGGGTTTAGTGTAGATGAATCATATCACCGTTATTAAACAATATTATACTCCCAAAGAAAATGCAGTATTTTCAAGTCCATAAAAGTTTCAAGCAACTACGGGAGGAATTACATCGTATTATGTAATCGGACCATTGGCGAGGCCCTGGGCGAAATTAGATTGATTGATTCATTTGCTTCATTTTACATCGCTTCTTGTGCCACTTTGGACTAATTTGCGAAGATGGGGATGAGTGATGATATGATGAAATTGATAAATGGACACTCACACACATCCATGTCCAGGCCAGGATTCGAACCCGGAACCCCCGGCGTCGTAGCGCGATGTGCTAACCACTTCGTCACGGGGGCCAGCTAGGGCGAAATTAGAATGTGAGGCCTCACTCGTTCTTTACATTTGAAATCTCAATGTGAAATGATACAAATTCTTCAGACATCATATGTCAACAAAATATTATCAAATTTAATTATTAATAATAAAACTTAATGATTACATATCAAGGTTAGGATTAAATGGAAAGTTTTAGTTTTTCGGAGTTGATCATATTTTCCCATCTTTTGGAAGCACTTTAAGAAACGTTGCTTGTAATTATTCCTTCAAAATCACACAATTATAATTTTGATCCTTTGTTGATACGATAAATTGTTTTATTCATAGCTTAGTTATAGCTGCCTGGTTTCTAAATTCAGACTGCTACCGCCCTGTTTATCCAAAGTATTTAATATTTGGCTTATTCAAATTGTAATTAGAATCGCCCACCCCTTGCTACGCCTATGAATCGGACTATCCTACTTCGTTCTCCAGCAAATTTATTATTATTAGAGACCGGAAGTTCAGGAATTTATTTTCGTTAAAATAGGCAGGCAAAAAGGCATTTATAATGTGGTAAATAGGCACTAAAAATGAAAAAAAGGCAAAATAAACCGAAAAAAGGCACATTTAGAAGTCGCTTACTTTTATCTATAATTTCTGGCAAAATGTTAAAATCTAAATTGGGAAGAGCATTTCAATTTTCTCCGTCTTGATTGCACTACAAGGTGCTTTTTAAGTTCTAAACATTCATTGATAGTCGTCTGTCAGAGAGAATGTTTTTCATAATAGAAAATGATCTTTCTACTTCGACAGAAGTTATTGGAGCATACATATAACAAGCTAATGTAGATGGACTCATTTTGGTAACAGCATTTTCACCTTTTAGAATATCACAAATTGTTTTCAATTGTTTCAAGTCCTGATTTGCACTCACTACCCGTTAGCACTTTTCCGCAACAGCTGACCCCTTTTCTCCTGGCACTTCCATCATCTGCTGCATAGATTCCTCGAAGATTTTCATGGATGCTATAATTGTAATTGTCTCTGGCAATGCACCATAAAGTGCAAAAGTAAACTTGAATAGCACAGCAGTTTTTTTCACTTCACGATTTGAAGCCGCTTCATTTTCTGGAAGAGCATCGATCACCTCACTGATTTTTTGCAGGTTGTTAGCATAATATATAGTGGCTGATATCCAGGTTCCCTATCTCGTCAAGACTGGTTGCTGAAGTAAACTAAGCTCAATCGCAACTTCCTGAAATTTTCGGGTTCGAGAGGGAGATTTCAGAAATATTTTCTTTGTGTTCGAAATCAACCTGTCCACTTCAGCAGTCAATCATGCACAAGAAATGTTAACCGAAAGGCAATATCCTGACTCAGCATGAAATACTTTTTTCTCACACTTTTCTCCTTCAGCAATGTTGAAACATGCGTGAGTTCAATATTACTTAAATAAGGCGAAAATTATTCACATAATAAACGGAAGAAAAATAAATGCCAACAACGTTTTTTTGGAGAAAAATAATTTATATAGGCTACACATTTTTTTAAAAAAATGTCAAATTTCATTGACAAAGGCAAAAAAAAGGCATTATAATTAAAAATAGGCAGTGGGGTCCCAAATAGGCAAAATAGGCAAAATGAAAAGGCTTCCAAAACATTCGAAACAATATAAGAAACGTATATCCGGAAAAAATTTATCAATATATGCAGTAGATAAAAAGAGGCATTTTGCCAAACTTCCGGGCTCTAATTATGTGGCCGCGGTGGCTCAGTTGTCGACCTCCGTGGCGAAGTGGTAAGCAGAGCGCGCTTCAACGCCAGGGGTTCTGGGTTCGAGTCCCGGGTAAGGCATGGGTATTTGTGTTCGTCCAGTTGATAAGAAACAAAGAAAATGTAAGAATTGAAAAAGTGTAAAAGTGAGAAAAAGAGTGAATGGTGGGGGATACCTTCGTGTAGGGGGTATTTCCTTTAAAAAAAAAAAAAAGTCGGTAACGCGTCTGACTACCATACTAAAGGTCCCGGGTTCGATCCCGGCCGGTTCAAATTCGGGAACTTTTCTAACGATGGAAGCGGCCCCGGCGCCCACCCAGCGTCGAATAACATGGGTACCTGGGGGAAACCCTGGGGGGTAAAGGCGGTCAGAGGCGTGATGCTGATCACATCACCCCCACTCACGACCGGATCAAGAAAGTGTGGGGCGTTACCCCCACACCCCCTATACGCCTTCATGGCGTGGTGCTATGCACAGGGGAGCACTTTACCTTTTTTCTTTTTACCAACATACTGTATTCGTTAGCCTGTAATTTTGTCTCCGAGTGCTTGCTCATGCATTGAAACCGAACAGGACAGGATAGGACAGAACCTTCTTTCTTTAAGTTCCTGTCAGTAACAAGATGGGTTTGCCATGCTGACGCTGTGACGTCATAAAATCATTCCGTAAATATTTGATAGCAACTATTGAAGAAATATTCTGAAGTACAAAAATGGCTGAAGTGAAGGCTTTCGCAGATGGGAGCATTTCAAACCATGATATGTTTAGATATTGCATCATATTTAAGTTCGATTGCTACAGTCAACATATACAGTCATCACAGATTGGCCTGCTGTCGGCAATGGACAACATGAGACATCTTGGAGAGAATTCACACCGAAGCGACACGCGACCATGGTTAGCAAGATCATTTACTCGTTACGTATTTTACGCATAATTTACTAGTAATTTACGTCGCGTAGAAAACCAGTTTCTTACGCAGATGTAAAAAAATAATTTATTCTCGAATTTGTAGTTTAAAAATTACTATCATTACATTACATTTTAAACATTTTTTCTTACATATTTCAACACAAAAAGGCATATTTTTCTGAAGATTGTTTATACCTACAGCCACCTCAGCCTGAGATTTTAAAAATAGAATTGTTCTTCCACACATTTAAAAAATTGAGAAACCTGTTGATATTGTACGTCTTGGACAAGCACATACTTGTATATATAACTAACATAACGATTAAGATAAAAATATGTGAATGGGTTTCAAAGTTTTAGTGACAGCTTTACAATCCTTTCTCATACGTATGATACACTTGCATAGGCGTGAATGTGAATATGGCATTTGCAAACTTCCAATATAAGTGCACATACAAATTTGGAAGGACATTTTTTAAACCTTTTTTGTTTTCTACCACTGCGTACTTCTAACAATAACCATAGCAAATAACATGTCTTCTTTTAGTTTTTAGGTTTAATTCCAGGTTTTTACGTAATTTACGTTACGCGTAATTTACGTGTCATGTAGAAAACCTTTTTTGACGCGTAATTGCACAACCCAGCACGCAACACATGCCGCTTGGGAACGAGCCAATCAGCAGTAACGTTTCACACTGTAGCTACATGACAGGCTGCACTAGCCTGCTTTCGACTGGTGAAATCCTCAAGCGACACGTGTCGTCTGTCGCTTCGGTGTGAATTCTCCCTTAAAGCAACTCTACAAAACTTACGTAAGGATGACTCATGGTACGAAACCATATTGACAAACACTTGAAATATGTAATGACTTGGTATAGAAATTAATTCAGTCAAAGAAAAAAAAATGTGTCTCACCGTCTAGATCATACGTGGCAAAATGCTGAGCAGTTCAAGTCAAAAGATTCAAAGTACAAATACTTTACCCCCTTCTTCACTCCCTCGTCAGCGACATTAATGTAGTTTTTAAGTCAGGAACTAAGTCTGGTGAGCAGGCTCTATACATTATCTCAGGCTTATTTCTGCTCAGTTTAGTGTGTCCAAGCTTAAACTACATGCGGAAGTCCTTCTTCCAAACAGCTCTGCAAGTGAAAATCGACTTCCTGGGAAATGGCTTAGGTGAGTGAGTGTTTTTAATAGTACCTCAACTCCAGCACATAAAAACTTGCCGAAGGTGTTTCGTTTTTCCTGTGACAAGCTGTTCGTGTGAAAGAGCGTTCTCTAAGATGACGCACGTAAAAACAAAACTGCAAACAGCAGTTCTTTGCACTGTGAAATTAAGGCGCATAGAGAGTGTGCAAGTAGGGTTCCGCACATTCTGGAACTTAATCATAGTTGAGGTGATGTGATCAGCACCATGTTGCGGAAACTGTCACCTCCTAGGGTTTCCCTCCGTAAACATTGATTACAGGCTGCTCGGTGAGCCCGAGAGCAACTTCATAAATGTTTTAAATTGCAGTAACGTCAGTGTTCTCTTGGGGGGGGGGGGCACATGGCCCCCATTGCCCCATAATTGGGTAACGGCCTGCAACAATGCAAGATTTATGTAAGAACAATTCCTTCGCTGCAACAGTGCTCCAGGCATTATTGCCTCGTATCCGTTGTTTCCATGTTGAACAAGGGAAATGTTGAAATGTTTTTTAGCCAAATAAGCATCTGTTATAAGTGGTGCCGTAAAGGAGAAGCAAATGGAAGGAAATTAAAATAAAGGTTGGTTCATTTATCGTAGCTGTGATATAGCATTAATTGCAAAACTGGGAGGGAATATATGTGAAAGAAAAATAATCCAATTTGTATTTATGTTATTAGCAGTGATCCAACGTGAAAAAATTCAAAACGTGTTTCTTTAACATTTTAAGGTTTTGCTTATAGTGTATGAGCCGGTCAAGAAAACGGTATAATTTGGGGGTACTAATTTTCCTTCATGCCACAGTTAGTTGGGTGTGTAAGGATACCAAAAAAAACAACATGATTGCCATCTCAAAGTCGTAGCTAATAGAAATGGCGGCCACTCCAACATGGAGGATGTTGCCATTTGAAAAAAAAAAACGACTATATATATGAAACCAATGGTTCGATTTCAACGAAGTTTTTTTCAAATGAAACCTTAAGATGTGTTCTATATTTAAGGTTATCTTACATTCTTCCATAGGAACAACCATTAAGTACTTAATCACGGATTAGTAAAATAAATCGTATTTTTTATTAATAATTTTATATTTTCGTGAAAATTAGGTTAATTGAGTTGGTTTTAAGTCCACTTTATGCACAGTAAGGCTAATTGGGACCGAACCTACAGTTTAAAGTGGAATCCGAACCATTATGTGCCTCCACCGGGTATCGAACCCGGGACACCTTAATTACAAGGCGACGACGCTACCACCGCGCCATCGGAGAGGCCCTGGAAATCAGGTTAACATTTGGGGTGTTCAGAAGAATATTATAGCAGGCTCGTACTCTTTATTAGTTATTACAGCCGAAATGTCATCTTTTAAGAAAGTAAAAATCTATAAAAACAGAAGACGGACGAAAGGAGGGGAGTTAGCATCACCGAATGTAGTGCATTCACCAAAATACATAGACAGTTTTTGTACACTGCTGCCGTGAGCAGAAATTTTGAATCAGAAAAAGTGCATGATTTATCGGATAAATTATTAGAAACTGCAAAATTTCGTCGCATGTTTAAAGCCAATTTTACTAATATCAAGTCCTTAATAAGACTAGAAGAAGATGCTTCATCCTCCCATTTGTTTTCCGAGAGTCCTTGCTCATCAAAGCATGCTAAGAAACGCCTCAAAAGGACACTCACAGATGAACACATCATATATGTATTGAGCATAAAAGTGCTTGAGTTCCTCACATTTAGATCATATAACCCCATCCTCGCTCCGAGAGAGGTAAGGTGTTTAAAGAAGGGGCATTATAGTAAACGAGATAAATACATGTTAGAATCTGTGTTAGTTGCACGTTTAATGTTAGCGGCTCAGAATAAGTGTTAATCCCACATGTACTAACGGACGGTAATTGCGCTTTAAGAATAAATGTTAGTAGCACCAAAGCAGAATGAAGTATTAGCAAGGGGCAAATTTCACTAATACTAATAAATTGTCTAAGTATTGTAATTATTATATTTCTCATTGTTGCCATTGTAAAGAAAAGAAGTGTAGTTTATGCAAAAGAATTTTGACTGTATATATAAAAGGGACATTGTAAATTATAAGAATTGTAACTTAGTTTTGGCAATAACATGTGTCAACGGGCCATTTATCAAATAAATGTTTATGTAAATTTTTGATCATCGAGTTTCAAATAATTTTCAACCCAGCAAGTCCTGAGTGTAAAAAGAGTTCTCATACTCCCGGCAGAAGTGAGCAGCAAAATGGGTAAAGCAAAAGCCATCACTCCGTTCCATGTGAGTATACTCCGTCCCAGCTAACTGTGGAGCAGGCAAACGAAAACAACTGCGCAAGTAGTGACGCGAGACGGCTCCACCAATGAACACGTGAGAGGAACGGAATTGCATGGAGTGGAGTTATGCGACTGAAGATACCAGCCTTCCGATCAGCGTCTACTTTTTTGCTCTGGCCAATAGATTTCACTCGTTTCTCTGACGCTGTGCGCGGCCTTGCTCCACAGTTAGCTGGGACAGAGTATAGTATCTGTAGCAGCTGTGTATAGTGTTGTGACGTAACAGGACGACGTGAATGCGCGAAGGAGCGCATATAGCATGTGAAAAATGGCTATAGATACATATAAGTGTGTAGACGACGGATGACGTGTCGGTATTTTGAAGGTAAGGATATTGCAAGTAACTTACTGTTAAGTTCCAGTAACTGTAACTTCGTTACTTTAAAAAGTACCTTTCCGAATATTGAAATATACGATACACTTCATATTTTTGAAATAGACACTACACATGGTATTTTGTGTTTCCGGATTTAAGAATGTCTCCGTACGCTTTACACGGAATTCCAGAGTAGTGCCTGCGTTTATTTGCTGCACAGTTTGTCCATAGCGTACTAGAAATCCATCGTTACTGGAGATATCAATGAAACAATGAGTGATGACATGATGGAATTGATGAAGGGACTCACAAAGAACACCTATAGGCGGCCGGGATTGGAACCCGAGACACGCTGTGCTAACCACTACGCCACGAAAGTGGCGACGATGCACGGTCAGTGAGAATTACAAATTTCACGTGGTACAAAATTGGAAATATAACCAATGCTGTAGTACAAATTATCATTGACAGATCTATCGGGAGGGGCATGAGGTCCGTGCCCCTCCGAAAATGGACGACTAGTCATTATATAAACTATTTAAAACAAACCAAGAAAATGTTCGAGTAATCCTTTTCCAGATAGTAAAAGTATAATCCAAAATACATTGACTAGACAGTTGAATACGACCCCGTAAATCGAATCTATGGCACAGTCTTCCATCGTTTCTAGGTCAATTTTCCTCATGCATGTTAAAGTTTCCCTTGAGCAAGCTCAACAGGGCGTGAAGGCTGGGCCTACCTACCGACTGCCAGCCTCACCCCCACCTAAACAAGACTTACTTGACTTGACTTAATTCCTTTTGCTTCTTCAGGAGCAAAGGGCTTCAGTGAAACGCCTCCATTTGGCTCTGTGACGTCACAACTCCATGCCCTTTTTCCATGTTTTGCCTTTCTCGGCTGCTTCTTCTTCTACTGTTCTCTTCCATGTCTTCTTTGGGCTCCTTGGGGGTTCCAGTCTAAGGCTGCTTTCTCTATTTCTCCAGTTGGTCTTCGAAATGTGTGACCTAACCAACTCCATTTTCTTAGTTTTATTTGGGTTGCAATTGGTTGTTGTTTAGTTGTTTCTCTCCATAGTTCTTCTATTTGATATTATTTCTGGCCATATTATATTGAGAATACGCCTGAGACAGCGATTAATAAAGGTTTGTATCTATTTTGTGTTAGCTTGTGTGGTTTTCCATGTTTCGCAAACATACAGCAAAACTGATTTTACAATTAACTAACTAACTAACTCTCTAGCCTTCTTAAACCCGAAGGTTCATGGCTGCAGCAACACAGGCCTTCCATCTTTCCCTATCTTGAGCAAGATCTATATACTCTTTTCCATCCCTACCGATTTCCCTTAGGTCCATCTCAACGTTGTCCCTCCATCTTCGTCTTGGCCTTCCTACAGGTCTCTTACCATCTGGTTTCCCAACAAGAATCCTGTAAACTCCTCTTTCCTCTCCCATTCGTGCCACATGGCCTGCCCACCTAAGTCTTCTTGATTTAATTATTCTAATAATATCTGGACATGAATACAAATTATGTAGTTCTAAATTATGTAACCTTCTCCACTCACCTGTCTCCTCATCCCTTTTACGTCCAAAGATTTTCCTAAGGATCTTATTTTCAAATACTCTCAATTTATGTTCCTCTTTCAATGTAAGGGACCAAGTTTCACACCCATATAATACTACAGGCAAAATTACTGTTTTGTATATTTTAACTTTTAGTTACTTAGATATTAAACGAGAAGACAAAAGTTTATGAAGAGAGAAGTAACATGCATTTCCTGAATTAAGCCTACTTTTTATTTCCTCTTTAATATAATTTTCATTTGTTAATATTACTCCTAAGTATTTGAATTTGGAAACTGGTTCAAACGAGTTGTTATCAATAATTAGATTTTAATTATTACCTAACACTTGGTTTCGGCCTGTAAGCATATATTTAGTTTTCTCTTTGTTAACTTCCAAACCTATCTCTCTAGCAGTTTTGAAAAATATTTTAGCATTATTCTTAATCGTATTTATATCATCCCCCAGTAAGTCTACATCATCTGCATATGCTAACAACTGAGTCACACCATTTAATTTTAGTCCTTCTTTAGTTTCTTTTACCTTCCTTACAGCATATTCTAAGGCAAAATTAAAGAGCAATGGAGATAATGCATCTCCTTGTTTTAACCCATCATGAATTATAAATTTGTCAGACATATTATTACCCACACGAATTTTACTTTCTGTTTCACTGGTGCATATTTTTATCATACTAACAAGCTTCTTAGGTATTCCAAACTCTACTAATATATTATATAATTTATCTCTTTTGACCGAATCATATGCTTTTTTGAAATCAATGAATAGCTGATGGACATTTTGATTATATTCCCACTTTTTTTCAAGTGTCTGTCTGATGTGAAAAATTTGATCTCTAGTTGATCTGTTACGTTTAAATCCACATTGATAATCACCTATAATTTCATTAGCATATGGGGTTAGTCTTGTTAAAAGAATGTTAGACAATATTTTGTATGTTGTTGAGAGTAGAGAAATTCCACGGTAATTATTGCAGTTCATTTTATCACCTTTTTTAAACACAGGAACAATTATGGATTCTTTCCACTGTTGAGGGATTTCTTCTTTATTCCATATTAAACAAATTAATTTATGAATTTGACATATTAATGAATTTCCACCATATTTAATTAACTCAGCTGGTATTAAATCAATGCCAGGTGCTTTGTTATTCTTAAGCCTTTTAATAGCATCTTTAACTTCAGTCAAGTTAGGTTCTGGAACTAAAGGTTCTGCTGTGTGTACTTCATTTACTTCTGATTTATCTCCTACATGGACATTTAAAAGGTCATTAAAGTAGTTCTTCCATCTATTGAGAATATCGCTTGGGTCAGCTAGAAAATCACCGTCTTTATCTTTTATCAAGTTTACTTTAGGTTGCCACCCCTTTCTAAATTCATTTACACCTTTATATAAATCTCTGATATTTTTATCTTTGCTGTTTGTTTCAATTTCATTAATTTTGCTTTTCAAGTAATCTCTTTTTTTACTTCTAAACGTGCGGTTAACTTCTCGCTTTATTGTATTATAATTGCTTAGATTTGTATCATCAGAGTTATTTAACCACCTAAGTCTAGCCTGATTTCTTATTTCTATTAGATTATGACATTCATTATCAAACCAAGGCTTACTTTTTCTTGGTTTATGGTATCCTATAGTTTCTTTAGCTGCTGATTCTATTGCATTACGTATGTGTTCCCAATTCTTATTTACGTCTGTTTCATTTATATTTTCATCATCATTTAAATCCTGCAAAACATCAAATCTATTTGACAGTTTAATTTGGTAATCTTTCTTAATTCTTTCATCAGCAAACTTTCCTGTATCAAATTTTATAACTTTTAGATTTTGTTGCTTATGATTTATCACTGAGAGTCTTTCTCTTAATTTAGCAATTACTAAATAATGGTCACTGGCACAGTCAGCACCTCTATGTGTACGAACGTCAATTATACTAGTATGCCTTCTCTTATCAATGAGAATATGTTCTATCTGATTATGAGTTTTACCATCTGGAGAAGACCAGGTATATTTATGGATATCTTTATGTTTAAAAGTGGTACTTTTCACAATTAAATTCTTTGAGGTTGCAAAAGTAATCAATCTTATACCATTATCATTACTTAATTCATGAAGACTTTCTTTACCAATTGTGGGTTTAAATGTATCTTCTTTGCCAATCTGTGCATTACAGTCACCTAACAGAATGTTCATATCATACTGAGAAAATTTATCAAAGACCTGTTCTAACTCTGTATAAAAATCATCTTTAGTATGATCATCTTTATCTTCCGTTGGTGCATGTATGTTTATTAAAATAATTTTACACCACCTACCCTGTAAAACTGCATATGATATCCTATCATTAATAAATTCTACTGTTTTAAGAGCCGATATAATTCTATTATTTACGAAAAAGCCTGTTCCAAAATTATGATTTTCAGTACCACCATAGAAAAAAGTATAATTTTTAGTTTTACAATTCCCTTCTCCTGGCCACCTAACTTCCTGGACAGCTACTACATCTAATTTTAACTTCACTATCTCATTAACTGTACACTGAAATGCCCCAGGCCGGTAAAGGCTCAGAACATTCCAGGTGCCTAATTTAATATTTTTCTTATTCCTAACGTAGATCTTATCCTTAGTCCAGGGACCTCCCAAAGTAGTCCCCACCCGGAGATCCGAACGGGGGACTATTTTACCTCCGGAATATTTTACCTTGGGAACATCCATGGCCTTATATTTCTGTTTCTTGACATGTCTTTTTACAGTGCAGAGTTGTCAGCTCTACGCCTAACCCCCGATATGAATGGAGGAACTACTACACAAGACGAACACAAACACATTAGACAGCATAACTACTACACAAGACACACACAAACACATCACAACTACTACACAAGACACACACAAACACATCACAACTACTACACAATATAAAAAACAAACAAACAAACAAACAAAACACACACACACACACACACACACACACACACACACACATACACACACACGCACACACGCACACACACACACACACACACTCTCTCTCTCTCTTTTTTGTAAGGAGGTAATATCAGGTCAATATATACTAGGGATGGGACAGACATTTATTAAGGAGATCAATGATCATTTCAGTTTCTTCAAGGACCATTTTTCTAATTTTATATCGGATCGGTAGAATATCGGTTATCGGTAAATTTTATATCGGTACTTTATCGGAATCGGCCAAAATTTCATATCGGCCCATCCCTAATATATACAATAGATTGATATCAGTAATATTGTGTAATAAGATCAATAACGACAATTTATTATTTTTAAGGCTTGAAACTTGATGAAAAATATTTTTTTCTCTCTCTGAGCCTTGAAAACAATGCTAAATCTGATATCAGTCCGTTTACCTTCATATTATCCATTCTTCGGTGTTTAGGTCATTTTTCATTATTTTTACCGTTTTTGTTGCATTTTGTTTTTCATATTTGAGGTTTATTTTTCTCCTCCGTTGTTGCTTCGTGAATTTTAAATGCATTTGCTAGCATAACTTACATATTTAATTTTCCTAACATCGATCTTTTAGCAAATTCACCATGAATCGAAAATACGGTCAATGGAAAAGCACAATATATTTCTTAACTGAAATGTTTGGCAATGTTTTGTGTGAAGCTTACTTTGAAGTTTCTCTGCTGGATACTATTATCGCTTTAATCTGTGCTTTTAAAGTAAAATTAGTCACTAGAGGTATAGTCTGATGTACACGAAACACAACTGTATTTTCAGATGCTGGCCGATTATGCTATATCGTGGAAGACCTACTCTGAAAGGAGGTGAATGATTTATACAGAGAAACCTTGAAGTAAAAATAAGATTTTTTTGCCTTTGCTTCAAACCACGGTTTTTATTGAATTATTCAACTACGTTTCATCTGCTGCATCACCCAAAACCTTCAAAGTACGAGTTCTACTATTTTTATTGCAAAAACAACAACTGAGCATTAGCTCTTACAACTAAGCAACAAGAAGAGCCAAATATAACCCTGTATTTTGCAAACACTTACCTGACCCAACGAATACTTCAAATTGTGTAGAACTTATTTTAGTCTCGATTTGGAAATTGCGTATGTGCACGTGTGTGTATGTGTGCGTGTATTAATGTATCTGTCATTGAATTCTTTTAAAATTTTATCATTTTTCATTTATGTCAAATTCAGACATTTTATATATTTGATTTTAGTATTATAAATATATGTACTGCAACTTATAATTAGACCTCGGATTTTTAGGTTCTAAAAAGTATGCTTTTAGGTTCCTAAAATAGGTTATAAAAATCCTAAAATAGGCTCTAAAAATCCTAAAATAGGTTATAAAAATCCTAAAATAGGTTATAAAATCCTAAAATAGGTTCGAAAAACCCTAAAGTAGGTTATAAAAATCCTAAAATAGGCTCGAAAAATCTTAAAATAGGTTATAAAAATCCTAAAATAGGCTCTAAAAATCCTAAAATAGGTTATAAAAATCCTAAAATAGGTTATAAAATCCTAAAATAGGTTCGAAAAACCCTAAAGTAGGTTATAAAAATCCTAAGATAGGCTCTAAAAATCTTAAAATAGGTTATAAAAATCCTAAAATAGGTTATAAAAATCCTAAAATAGGTTATAAAATCCTAAAATAGGTTCGAAAAACCCTAAAGTAGGTTATAAAAATCCTAAGATAGGCTCTAAAAATCTTAAAATAGGTTATAAAAATCCTAAAATAGGTTATAAAAATCCTAAAATAGGCTCTAAAAATCCTAAAATAGGTTATAAAAATCCTAAAATAGGTTATAAAATCCTAAAATAGGTTCGAAAAACCCTAAAGTAGGTTATAAAAATCCTAAAATAGGCTCCAAAAATCCTAAAATAGGTTATAAAAATCCTAAAGTAGGCTCTAAAAATCCTAAAATAGGCTCCAAAAATCCTAAAATAGGTTATAAAAATCCTAAAGTAGGCTCTAAAAATCCTAAAATAGGCTCTAAAAATCCTAAAATAGGTTATAAAAATCCTAAAAAAGGCTCTAAAAATCCTAAAATAGGTTATAAAAATCCTAAAAGAGGCTCTAAAAATCCTAAAATAGGTTCGAGAAACCCTAAAGTAGGTTATAAAAATCCTAAAATAGGCTCGAAAAATCTTAAAATAGGTTCTAAAAATCCTAAAATAGGCTTTAAAATCCTAAAATAGGTTCTAAAAATCCTAAAATAGGTTCGAAAAATCCTAAAATATGCTCTAAAAGTCCTAAAATAGGTTCGAAAAACCCTAAAATGGGTTCTAAAAATCCTAAAATAGGCTCGAAAAATCTTAAAATATGTTCTAAAAATCCTAAAATAGGCTTTAAAATCCTAAAATAGGTTCTAAAAATCCTAAAATAGGCTTTAAAATCCTAAAATAGGTTCTAAAAATCCTAAAATAGGTTATAAAAATCCTAAAGTAGGGTGGGCCTCCCCCATGGCGCAGTGGTAGCGTCATTGCCTTGTAATCAAGGGGTCCCGGGTTCGATACCCGGTGGAGGCACAAGTGGTTCGGATTCCACTTTAAACTGTAGGTCCAGTCCCGATTAGCCTTACTGTGCATAAAGTGGACTTAAAACAGCAACTCCTAAAGTAGGCTCTAAAAATCCTAAAATAGGCTCCAAAAATCCTAAAATAGGTTATAAAAATCCTAAAGTAGGCTCTAAAAATCCTAAAATAGGCTCTAAAAATCCTAAAAGAGGCTCTAAAAATCCTAAAATAGGTTCGAGAAACCCTAAAGTAGGTTATAAAAATCCTAAAATAGGCTCGAAAAATCTTAAAATAGGTTCTAAAAATCCTAAAATAGGCTTTAAAATCCTAAAATAGGTTCTAAAAATCCTAAAATAGGTTCGAAAAATCCTAAAATATGCTCTAAAAGTCCTAAAATAGGTTCGAAAAACCCTAAAATGGGTTCTAAAAATCCTAAAATAGGCTCGAAAAATCTTAAAATAGGTTCTAAAAATCCTAAAATAGGCTTTAAAATCCTAAAATAGGTTCTAAAAATCCTGAAATAGGCTTTAAAATCCTAAAATAGGTTCTAAAAATCCTAAAATAGGCTTTAAAATCCTAAAATAGGTTCTAAAAATCCTGAAATAGGCTTTAAAATCCTAAAATAGGTTCTAAAAATCCTAAAATAGGCTCTAAAATCCTAAAATAGGTTCGAAAAATCCTAAAATAGGTTCTAAAAATCCTAAAATATTGTCTAAAAGTCCTAAAATAGGTTCGAAAAACCCTAAAATGGGGTCTAAAAATCCTAAAATAGGCTCTAAAAATCCTAAAATAGGTTCGAAAACCCTAAAATAGGCTCTAAAATCTTAAAATACGTTCTAAAAATCCTAAGATAGTTCCTAAAAAAATAATCGAATTATCCAAAATTCGAATTAACACAAAACATGCATTATTAAGGAAAAGCAAATCAAAACTACTGTGTATAGCCATACGCAAGGTGTACGAGTGTAAAGAAAAAGAAATGTTTAGTTAGTTTGCCACCAGATGGCATTAATTTGAAAAAAGGGGCGTGGCTGAAAATCCGAAGGTCGGAGGAAAGCAAGCCCCGTATGGGAACTTCACTTCCCACTGATTAGCTGAGGTTAAAGCACGTTAAGTTGAGTTCTTTTGAGTGTAAAAATGGACATACTCGAAATGGAACAAAGTACAGGGAGTAGTTGCTTTGCAGTGGTTTAGTATTTTAAGTTTTATGTAGAGTATTTAGTTGGGATTTTTAGTTAAAGCACTGCACACTTTGTTCTATTCAGAGATAGGTCTCTTGGGGGGAAATTAATATTATAATGAAATTACTATAATCTCTTTTGGGTTAAATAACGTGTAAGGAAGTCTTAATTATGTAAAGATTTAATTGGATAATTTAATTGTTTCTTTATAATTTATTGTATTTATATTGGGGGTTTATAGTCTTATAATCATTACTTATGTAGTATCAAGCCCTTCAGGCATTATGTTGTTAAATAAACCTCTATACTATCAAGCCTTTTATGTATAATTCATCTAAACCTACAATTTTACGGCTTAAGCCTTCCACTTCCATATCTTCATATTTCTGCTTGGTTAATAGACCGACTTCAGTTGCAAGCCTTGTGTCCTAATCAAGGACAATATTTCTTAGAGAATAATTGTAAAGGACGTGCAATTAGAAGCTGGTCATACACCAGAGCATGGTTGCCAAGTAAATTGTAGGTTTTACATACGTAAAATGGCTTTCTTTGACGATAGTATTCCGTTTTAGTATAAACAAAAATATTGAACATGCAGTGGATCCTACCGTATAATTAAGCTACCAGTAAATGGAAAACACGCTTAAGTAAGCACACTCTCTCAGCATAAACACACTACATTTAGCCTAACAACTAAAGCATTTAGTCTGACGTCGGAAGACGCAGGACGGTTCTTGACCAAGAAGGTGTTTGAGTTTAGTGAGATAAGCGAGACGCTCTTCCTCACTGCCGCTCCGTTTCCCCGCGACTCTTCCGCACCAGTGGGCGTCTGGCTTCGGGCTGCAATTGGGTGGTAGATGTCGGTTCAAAGCCTCACAACGCCGTCAACGCCTCCACCATCTGTGAGGGCCTTTTCTTTTCAGTTGGAAGAGGGGCGCATGGCCATTTACAGCCTTGCGCCGGAGAACCAACATAAAATGATTAATCCTTTCAAGTCTGCGAATACTGTCATATATAAATACAAAGTAATATTATAACATAACCTAACATAAACTAAAAGTAGGCCTTTGAACCGATACCGATATTCATATTGAAACAATTAAAAGTTGTTCAAAACATTGCTATTAGTGGGTGAGGATTCCACTCCGATTACAATTATAACACCATTAAGCCTTGTATCCACGATATGAAAATCTCGATATCCTGACCAAGGCAGTGGGATGAGGCTAGGCAGATAGGAAGGGAAAAGAGAGTACTAGTGAGAAAATGGAAGGAGGCCAAGGAAATAGGGAAGAAAGGTGAAGAAGACACAATGAACTGGAATGGTGGACTGAAGATAAACAAGGAATGGAAGAAGGTGTTAGAAATAGTAGAAAGGACAAGAGCGAAAGAGGAGAGAAGAAGGAAGAGGAATGAAGAAAGAAAGGATAAAGAGTCCAATCACTTTCCAGATAATAGGAAATGCTTAGCTAAATCGCCTTTCAGATGAAAGTACAGTTGACAAGGGAAGGCCACCTGCTGGAATGTTCCAGAAAGAAACGACTTTCTAATAATCTTGTGTCTGGAGGGGAGTGATTTTTGTATATATATCTTCCTGTTTTGTACCTTGCTTCATTTGTACTTGGTACAGAGTCTGAAGAAGACCTTGCTAGAAGGTTGAAACATTACGTTTAGTTTGTGTTTTAAAATAAAATAAATTTCTGCCTTGGTCAGCATATTGAGTTTTCCGATTACAAGCATCGATTTACGAGAGTTTTGCTTTAAAGTATTAAAAAATTACATCAGAATATAAAAAGTTTATGTTATGTAATCACAAATTACAGTTTCTCAGATAATATGTTACAAAATCAATGGAAACTGCCGATAGTGTCGTGTGGCATTTTTGCGCATCCTGCGATAGAGAAAAATGTGGCAAAAGTATCGGCAGATCCAACCGATACTCTGCGATAACGATATCACTAAGCCCCGCGACAAGTTAAGTTTGCAGTAACTTTTCGCCCATGTAGACCCAAACGTGCGCGGAGAATATAGTTCCGCTGCAATATTGCCGATTTTCTCAATGTCTGTGATATGAACGGCTCGGCGGTTGAGGCAAGACTCGCACGGGAGATGCTGAGCGCCGTTCTCGCGTGGTTTAATACATAAAATCTGCTGCAAACTTAACCTGTCGCGGGGTATAGGGTTGGCCGAACCCGATACATCGGCATCGACTGAGCTTTCCTAAAAGCTTAAGAAAGAATTGTGCTTGGTCTTACCACAGATAAACGTATTCTCTAGAATGTACATTGGTGCACAATACACATGATCCACTTTGTTTCCTAGAATGTAAAAACACAGTGAAGCACATCACACATCGCCAGAAACTCGCAGGGACAAGTTTCTGGTCATTCAAAACCATGGAGTTAAACGGGGGGAAACATAGTGGAGCCCCGCTCATCGCAAGATGTTCCCAGGATCAAACACGGTTTGATCTTGGGTCCCTTGTTTCAAGTGGAAGGCCCTGTGATTGGTCCAGACGGCCACTGACCGCTCAACTGAAATAATTCGGGAGCAGTTTGAGTTGGAGAAGCTTGTGCAATGGTGGTCGAGGTGCCTGTGCAACTGCCGGTTCATTCATTATATCCTGATGGCCTGACCAGTCTCCCTGTCGATGAGCAAGGGTCCTTGTGCCTCGCCGTGTTCTTACAATGAGTATCTTCAATGCCACAGCCCGCGTGGACGTTTCCTTGCAAACATACACTTCTTCTGGTGACGTCAGGCTTCGGTAAATTGTTTGATACGGAAGGTAAAGCAGGCGCCTCCAAGCGGAGGATACTTGAACGTCTTGCAGGCAGTAATGAATAGTGCAGAATGTTTACTGCCTGAGTTCAACATCTGCATATAATATGTTTATCTGTGGTCTTACATAGCAGCATTTGCCTGAATCAAATGGGAAAATTTCAGAGTGTTTGGGGATTTACCACCAAAATGACATAAATACGTTCTTTCCAAACATTTAGTTTTGATGTTTTAACCCAAAGTATTGTACCCCAGTATAAGGACGGCGGATGTTGAGCAAACGTATACGTATACGTCCTGTAGGACCTTCCCGTTACAGCAGTATTCCAGAGCTGACGAACTCTTCCTAGCTCGGACAACCGTCGCGTACTATCACATCCTAGTATAAAGCCAACGAATAGGCTCATTTTCCTAGGTGGAACTTCCTACGAGGTGTCAACACCAAACAGGAAGGGTAGAAGCTCGAGTCCCTCACCTCGCCATGTGAGGGGGTTAGCCTCCCCCCGCCCCTTTGCTCTGGGAAGAGTTCCAAGTCTCTTAGAAAGATGGCGAGTGGTATCTCTACGCCGTGAAAGTTTTTGGCCAAGTCTGGTCACTTTTACGAACGTAGCTTTCCCGGGAGCGGTCCTACAGTTTTGCTTTCCATCAGAATAACAAGAACCTTCCCTTCTCCTCTCGTATCAAACAAGGAATGTCCTGCCTGCATGAATATACAGTAACCTCTAGACTAACATAGTCGTATTTGGAAACAGGTTATCTATCAACCAAATATAACTGTCACTTTGCGACTTACAACATCAATGGTATTGAATTACAGTATTTGTTCGAAAAAATGAATGGCATTGTAATATATGATTTTGAGCCCGAAATTTCCCCGTTTTTCTCAAGTCACTTCAGGCAAATCCTGCGTGCTATCTTCCGTACATAATTAATACTATCATATCATATCATATCTATAAGCTACTGTCAACAATGAAAATGGTGTATCCTTGATCCTATCGTTGTGTATAGAAAGCCAAATAACTTTGGAAAAGGGGCTCGATGAATTGACTAGACACAGTGGCGGCGATTGGGTTCCAAAACCGGGGGGGAGGTGGCAGAACTGGGTGAGGGCAAAGACAGTATATTTCCCTTTGTATATAAGATTTAGCATAGTGTGGGGGCAAAAGTGGCGAAAAGTGGGGGGCAACTTCCGCCCCTCGCCCGCCTTAACGCCGCCACTGACTACACATCATCCAACAAAAATTTGCTAGAGACTAAAAGAACTGTTGGTCACATGGTTTGTCTATTTTACAGGCATCATAACGTTAAGCAGTTTTGTATATATATATATATATACATATATATCTGCGAAGCCTGAAAACTAGAGAGTAGAATACATAACAAAAATCTATTATAAATTGTGAATAATATAACTCATTTCAATTAGATGATGGTGATTCTGGAGTTGGCAACCTGATTTCTCAGGAGTTGGCAACATGATTTCTCAGGAGTTTGCAACCTAGCCACCGTTGGCATGGCAACGTTACTTCCTTGAAGACGCAGAGAAAGAGCAAAATGTGTGTACAGTGGTGGAAAAAACTTCTTCCCCATAAGACTTTAATGGCAGTAAATAATGCCGGAAGGGTAGGCAACACACATTGCACATTTAGGTGATCGGGTGATTCTGTCTGTCTCAAGAGCAACTCGTCTTTCATGCAAAAGCCAACAGGCACAGGAAATGTAGGAAAGTCACGTGACTTGTCAGGTGGAATGTTGTACGTCAGAAAATCGCCTTTTCTCAAGGCAGGTCGCAGAACCGACAAGAGCTACACGTTAGGTATATCTCCGAAAATGATTCCCCTAAAAACGTTGAACGAGACGCTAAAACAATTCTTGCCTTAATTACTGTATGTGCCGCAGTAGCACAGTCGTTAGGGCGTTTTATTACCATGCGAGAGATCTGGGTTCGATCCCCGACGGGGGATAATCGGGATTTTGTCCCCCTGTTCAAGCTGCTTCGGTGCCCACCCAGCGTCGTATAAAGTGGGTACCTGGAGGAAACTCTGGGGAAAGGGGGGGATAAGGCGGCCAGGAGCGTGGTGCTGATCACATCATTCCCACCTTCGGCCTGATGAAGAAAGCTTTGGGCCCCAACTCCACTAACTCCACACCCCCTATACGCCTTCATGGCTTGGTGCAAAGCACAAGGTAGGACTTTGCTTATTAATTTACTATACATCCCGATTTTGTCGGAACAAAACTTCCCAATCTCTACGTGGGCTTTCTTCCAAGTTCCGTAAGGATGTGAATAGGCTCCAATATTTCTTGACACAATTCATACATGTTATATTTCCTTATAAGAACAACAGCCGATATATTTTGTGTGCGTGTGTGTAGGTAGGGGGGGGGGGTATAATCGAAACATGTGAGGTGATCCTTTTCCCACTACTCACTCAATTCTCAGAAATAAATCTCAATTCCACACACTGAATATGCAGCACTTTCTACATCTTAGCATGCAAATATCTACATAGTAGCAAAGTAATGTGTGGAAAGAGAAAAATTAACGATTTGTAACGGCAGTCCGGAAATTTTTTAGTTTATTTTTTTTTTCAATTTAAACTGACATTCATAACATTCATTAACAATCCCAATATTGACAAAAGAATAGCTTAGTCGTTCTGCTACTTTCAATTCTTCATTATCGTAGTCACCGTAACTCTCTCTCTCTCTCTCTCTCTCTCTCTCTCTCTCTCTCTCATCCTTCCCGATGGCGCTGTAGTAGAGGAGTCGCCTTGTAATCAAGGAGTCCCCGGTTCGATACCCGGTGGAGACACAGTGGTTAGGATCCCACTTTAAACTGTAGATGCAGTCTCGATTAGCCTCTGGGTGCACAAAGTGGACTTAAAATACCAAATGAAAATAAAAATAAAAATCACCGTAACTCTATACAAAGCCAGAGGATCCATTTTTGAAACCTGTTGAGGCTTAGATGTAGCATTGCATTCGTATCATTACCCATCATCTTCATCGTCGCGATTATCGCAAGAGGTAAAAATGCGACACAAAATAACCCAAACAGAAGCTTGGAATCAATCTGAATATTGGTTACGTTGGATACGTGGTAGAATTGTTTTAAATATCACTTCCTGTGATGTAATAGGGTTTTTGATTAGAGACCATTTGTATAATACATATCGTTGTTGCGAACAATAAGTAGTTTCACGTTCACCACACTCTTCGGTTGTTTAGAAATCGTAAGGAAGAAGGATCTCTAAATTTCAGCTTTCACATGTCAATGAAACTTTAAAATAAGTTCAGTGTAGGTCACAAAAGAGATTTACATATTGTTATGATATCTTTTAAACACCACGAAATCTAATTCCAATAGAATACGATACTACTCCTTACGTTCCTGTAAATGTTCACCATTAGTCTGGCGAAAAAAAGTAACGAAGATTTCCGTGTTTCCTTGAGGAAAGATAAGGCGTCTGTTTGTAGGAAGCAAGCACTAACTGCTTCGATCATTGACCTTCACTGCCAGAGTGACTCACAGCTGGCCTTCCCTCGTTCCAGTGTGCGTATAAAACAGGTATTTTATTTCGTTCGTTCCAATCCACAGTTATATCAAGCTAACATTCTAATATTTTCGTAAAATATGTAGTAAACAAATTGTATACATTATGATCTTCCAGTGTGTTGTTGCCTCCTGCTATTTACACGCGGGAGATGGGGGTGTTGTAAACATTTCTGAACCCAAAGGTCGAGCATGAAGGAAAAGTTGTGTAAGCATTGGAGGCAATAACAAGGTAATAGAAGTTGAAGGAAATGCTGGAATGAATTAAATCAGAAATTGAGTAAAAACTGTTCTCATCACGCATAGGGCTATCAGATCGCTCTTCAGCGGAGAGTAAGACAAATTGTCTCAAAATGTTGGACACGAACGTATTTACTAGGACATCTTAGCATATAACAAGAGTATGACATCTTCAGCTCAAAAATTAATGTTGAAGTGAACGGTTGAGTTCAAAATTCCTCAACTGCTAATTAATAGCACGGCTGTATGTGATTTCAACTTGTGTATGTAAGACAGAACGTTTTTCGTCGATGTGGGGCCAGGAAGAGAAAACAATCCATGAATTCGGGAAGGAAAAAATTCAAATTTCGTAAACGAAGTCTGGAAGTTCTTGTTTATTAATATGTAAAAAACTACTATACACTGGGAAAAAACAGAATTGTGTGCCTTATTTCTCCAATAAGGAGAATAATTACTTGTTACTTCGAACAAATTACCGACACTTATATCGATAAAACTTCACAAAGTAAGCATTTTTATACATATATCCGGACTTTTCCGGATCTAGAAAATCGTGAAGTAATTTCTGAGCTTTTCCGAACATCCAGTAGCAAACATGCACACTCTTTGGTTTAAGCATACTTCTCCAAGAAACCACGTTATCTTAGACTTCCCTCAGTTTTTCTGTTTCTCCATCTAATTTGAAGTTACGTGATGCCCAAAATACGTATAAGGCATTTGAGATTTCTTTCAAATTCCTTCCGGAGGCCAGACACAACTATAAAATGTAGGACACGTCCGGAAATAAGAATGATTCTTATAAGTCTTTTTATTTTCTTATTTAGCGTCGTTTTTCTTTCACTTCTTGCTAATCGCGACGACGAGGATGAGTGATATGATCAAATTGATGAAGGGGCACTCACAAAGAACACCCATACGCACGACGGGATTCGAACCCAGGACATCAGACATCGTAGCGCACTGTGCTAACCACTCTGTCACGGGCGGAATTATTATAGCCCTAATCGTTCCTCAAGTATTTTTCCTATCTTTAACTACACACGAAACATAAAGAACAATCTAAATAAACAGGTGCCAGTTCACACTCTAACCGTAAAAAAACATATGCATGTGAAAATGCAAAATAATATTTATTTTTAGGTAGTTGTGACTTATTATTGTATATTAAAGAAATATATTAGTGATAAAATGACGGAAGTAGAGGAACATCTCCAATGAAACACTCATGCCTTATGGATATTTGTATTTCTTGCCGAACAAGGTTCCGAGTTCGAGTTCCGACCAAAATGGGTTCATTGTGTATGTTCATTCCTGTCTTTAATGTGATCATAAATCGTCGTCATGAATAATTTAACTTCAGAGGAAGAAAACTGAGGTAATTACTAATAAAAACAATAACAAAACAAATTTGATCTTAAAGCCCTGCGTGCGCCCATGGGGCCAGGGGAGGGCAATGCCCCCCTAATCATGGACGTCTGCAGAGTTTTTCCACGAAGAGACAAGCAAGGTATTTTTCCATGGGGCATATTACCCCGATAATTGTGTTGCATTATCGCATTCCTGCATCCTCATTATAATAATTAATGTAAATTATTATGACTGAAATCAAATTATACATGTGAAAACGTACTTTTTGGTTGACATTCGTTTTCTAAGGGAAAGATGTGGCAATCCTTGGCCCCCTTCCAGACATCTATGCCCCTATATTATTATATTTTCACCTAGATATTTAGGATAGATGAATCCTATCGCTGTTATTAAACTATATTATACTCTTAAAGAAAGTTAAGTATTTTCAAGCCGATGAAAGTTCAAAGCAACTACGGGGGAAGGAGGTGCACTGGCGAAACCACAGCCCCCCACAACCTTGAACGGAAATCAATTTTAGGGGCAAACATGGAAATAAAGGAAAGCAAGAGTAGCAGGACAAAAGGATACTCAGGATGGATTTTGTTTTCACGTCTTTCGTGCACTATTTCTTCCAGACTGCCAAGAGCACCTGCGGGGGGGGGGGGGGGGGAACAGAGCTGCAATTGCCCCCTTGATTTCAAATTTTATACAAATATAAATACCTTTTGTAAAATGTTCTTGCTCGCTTCGCTCGCAATATCTGCTTTTCTTGCAGTCTATTCAAGTTCAGAGCCGTAGCTAGGGGTCAACGGGAGTTAACCCTGGACGCCAAACGATGTAAATAAAAAAAAATGTAAAATAGAATAATATGGCGCTCCATGAATTTTTCCCCCATATTAAATCGACATTGTTTTCATTTTGCAAAAATTTGGATCTGAAAATTTATTGGTTGCTTCGCTCGCAATTTGTTTTCTGTAATGCATTTTAAATTACCGAGGAGAGAAGTACTGCTGCTAAAAGGTTTTCTCTTAAGTGCATGAACAATTGTTTGGAGGAAAAGGAACGCGCAGATTTGAGAGACAATTTATATGATTTTTACTGTTGGTATATAAGTATATGTGTGTGTGTGTATATATATTTATATTTATATGTGTGTGTGGGGCGGGGGGAGGGGTGTATATATAAACACACCCATCAATGCAATAACATTTAAACAAGTGAGATGAAATTACGTTATTCTTTTCCGGCCTGAACTATCATCAAGGCTATCCCCCCTAATCAGAGGGTCTGCGCACGCCTATGACGGGGACTGACACTTTACGTAGGTGTAGACACGCTTCGTACAATTTGATGATATCGCGATTACGTAATGGATGTGCAGCCACTTAACTGAACCCCCCAAAATTCACATTTTATTACTAAATTCTAAATTAGCATAATATCACATAGTTTACCTATTCATACCTTTGGTGCACTTTGTGGATTGTGCATTAATCAACATCAGGTTAATCGCGGCAGGCAAAGTGGTGGGAAAATGACAATGGAACACAACGAGGCCCTTGGTTCCCAATTAATGAAACTTTGTCTACATGCAACTGAGTCGCTGCGTGAAATCGCTGAAAATGTCATTTATTAATTTCTTAATTTTGCTTATTTTATTTGCTTTTCTAGCACTTGGCGTCAACAAAGGCGATGAGGATGATTAATGAAGTTATGAAATGGATGATAGGACATGATGATCCATGTCTTACACAAAATTCTAAGTTGGGACTAATGAATATCGATTCGTCTTATCATTTGTCAAGTAGTTGTTTTTAACTCCAATCTTTTTCAAGGACTTCTGGGTTGACAGCATGTGTGTTGCGCGATGATGATTCGACGAAAACCACCATTTCAGTGAACTTTCTTGACAATGACTCTAATATCAATAAAGATAACATTTTCTTACGAATAGCTGTTGTTAAGAAACCAATTCCTGAAACTTTTTCTGGTAGTCTCACGGCACCCAGCTGTCGTTTGTTATGGCTGGGCCTGGGGGTATGGCTCACGCTGCTGTCAATACTCAATCATTCCCGAGAATCCAGGCCCGCCAGGCAAATCCAAGCGACAATTTTGTTATTTGGGTTGCATAGACAACAGGCTTTAAGATGTTACGATATCGTAGGTCTCGTGGCCCAAGAACTACTTTCCATGACTGTACATCCATTTATACACGTTGCTCAGGTCCTCCTCCTTCCATAGCCACGTGTCATAATGAGATAGCCCATATCTTGGACTTAGCATACGCCACTGATACACACACACACACACACACACACACACACACATATATATATATATATATATATATATATATATATATATATATATGTATATATATATAAAAGCACGATCGAACATAACAATTTTGTTTGAAATCGTCACCAATGTACCTCATCACACACCACAATACACAAAGAATATAAGTTCTGTGCCTTACTAGTTGGAAGCTATTCAATAGCATCGGATACACTGTAACATAAAATCGAACGAAAAAACAGTTTCGTCTTCCCAAAACTATTTTGACGGCATTAGAGAACTCTTGGCTTAATGGGAACAACTTTAGCACGAGAAATGTTCAGTTATGAATTGAATCGTCACAAATATCAACCGTTATAATAAATAAAAAACTTATGTACAGTGGGATCCATAAGTATTACAGTGCAAATTGTCCATCACCATGTTCGTGCCCTTTATTTGACCCAATAAGAGCTTCAATCATTGAAACAAAACTCAAAACAAGCTGTTGACAACTTCTGCACCAGCATACATAAAAATCCATCGCTTAAAAACACATAGGATGGGAGAGAAAAATTAATGAAAATAGTAATGGACAATTTGCACGGTAATACTCATGGATCCCACTGTACTAGCCTATCCTGCAACTGTCAACGTCTCTCTACTTTGGCGCGAAAATCTGTCGTCTTCCTGCAATTAAAACTTAATAAATAACGTTTACCTTGAGTTAGAATATAATTATTTCACCTGTACCCGAGTCGGCCGTTTTTGGATGTAGTTTCATAGCTACTGTAAAGAGCTTCGACAATGAATTATTGTTGAACGTTTGCACATTGTTGTGCTTCAAATAAATAGGTCATGTTCACGCTGATTAACACTATAAATATACAAGGTTTGTACACATTTGACAGCATTCAGGTGAACATTTTTTTCTTTGTCGGCGGTCGGAATCGAACCTGCGACACACCTGTGATATTACTGCAAATGCGGTGTTTCAGATACTTAAAGGTGTTCTTACCTTGAACTTTAAACACAATATTCCGTCGCTTACCCAACTCCAAATATGTCAGCAAGCTCCTGTCACTGGGGGAGGCGAAATAATTAGCCATTTTGAATAAGGATGCGATCAAATGCAAAGTTAAAACGGGTTAAGGAACAATCACAAATAAATAGGAAAACGTATTTCGTATTTATTGCCGCTTCTCTTCATTTCAGCCTTATGCAAGTAGTTTACCGCCAGCTCCATAGGTGGCTCTGTATCTTTATAAGACGTTGTTGCCATCTGGTGGAAAGTTTGAAAATTTTATGCAAGCTATAAATTTGCCTGAATTTGCATTTGATTTCGTTTGGTTAGGAATTTGATATCTGTACATAATTATCGATTCATTTTCATAATTAGCACAGTGCATATTGATATTTACGAGGCAAAAGTTAATGTCAGTACATATATTTAATGATTGGGGCTTTAGTGCGGCTACAAATTTTGTATTGAAAATTCTAATTTTTGTCATTCTAGAAATATTGCAGGCTTTCCAAATAAGATACAGTTGTATAAATGCTCCATTGGCTTTCTTTATTCAGTTTTGTATGTCTTCGTCTGAACCTCCTTCTTTTGTTATGACACTTCCTAAGTAGGTAAATGACTACTTGCTCAACCAGCTCGTGAAAAACATTCAATTTATCTTTTACTCTTGCATTGACTCTCATTATTTAGCCTTGTTCGCATTAATAGTGAGTCCTGCTATCTTCGCTTCCTCCTGGAGTATTTTAAGTGTCTCCTTCATGTCGCTAAGTCTTTGTGCTGATAAGCAGATGTCATCCGCAAAATCTAAATTTTCTAATCTATCTTTGAGTCCTCATTGTATTCCTCCTTTCCTACAACTTATAGTTTTTCTAGTAGTACTAGCAGAAATATTGTCGGAGATAGAATGCAGCCCTGTCTCACTCCATTTGAAACATCTACGTATATCTGTAAGCTGTCGCTCATGTAGGATTTAACACCTAAAACCTCAGTTCTATCTGTCCAGAAAGAAAATGCTCGGTTGATGATGGCGTTGAAAGCAAAACTTCAAACATGAAAATTATTAAGGTCAAATGTGTGACCGAACACACCATTCCCACTTGAAGTTTTTTGAAACTAACATATTCTCTTTTCTGGGAGTTACGTTTCAATAATATATTCCATGAGGATCTCTGTGGGTGGCAAAAGGTAAAAAAAAAAAAATGTATCGGTGTGGAAAAATAACTACATCTGAAAGAAAATAAGCGAGAAAAAATTCGCGTCGCCAGTAGTGAAAAAAATTCGAAAACTTACATAATAAATAAACAAATACTTACCAATAGAAAGTGTAGGTGAGTGGTTAGTGTTACGTCTTCACGATATGAAGGATGCGTGTTCGAGCCCGGTTACAGAATTGTTTTTTTTTAAGTTGGCAATGAGGCACCAACATGTGTGTGTTCGAATCCGCATTTATACAATGATTTTTTTAAAAATATCTGTGTCCACAGAGTCTCGAATACATGGGATAATGGAATGTGGGAAGTGCATACCACATGCATTTTGAATCCATTATTTCACCTGCTAATTTCGAAAAGCACCTTAGATTTTTCTTTTTTCTTTATTTATAAATAAATAATAAATAACCCATGGCGCGACAGACCTCGAAGGGCCTTGGCCTATCTCCCGACTGCCTGTCTCCCTCACATAATCCTACATATAGCTGTGTGGAGAACTTCAAACGCTATTGGGGTGACATGGGGTCAGCACGTCGAACCCCCAGCAGTTGTAGAAGATTTCCGGGCCGGGTTACGCTACTCACGCTACCGGGGACCCTTCGTGTGGTGGGCAGGTATCGTAATGAATGGACCACACCGTCCTTCTTGATTTATTGCTTGTATGCTCGTACTCATGTCTTCGAACCATATTCCACTATTTTATCTGATATTCATAGAAAATATTTCAAACAGAATATTACAATTAAACTAGTGTTTTTCGAAACTACGAAACATTATGTTTTCTTGTCAACTCTAAATATTGACTAGGAGGGAATTTTGAATTCGGTCACAGACAGGATAGCCCATGTCCTGTATGATTCAACAGTCTTACTTACAGAAGCCTGCGAGCTGAGCATGCGCAGTTCAACGATTGGCAAGCATCGCACTCTCTGCCTGAAACCGCAATTCACACAGTCGACGCGAATGTTCTTTCAGCAGTATGACGTCATCCTTGGTTGATTTGCAGCAGAGTGGCCAGGAATTTGTAAACGAGATGTAGGGTTTTCATGACTTTTTTGTAAAAAAATAATCAAACTTTATTTTACCACACAGTTAAGTCACGAATATTTCTCTGCTCACCGTATTGCCTCATGTAAGAAGTAATTGAGTATTGTAGAAGTTATGTGGAAAAACACATCCCAAGTGATATCGACAAGTAATTAGATTTATCAGAGGAAGAGTTTTCATATTCTCCCTCTTATAAATGACCAAAAGCAACAATTCTACTAAATAAAAAAGTCGATTCTATAAGAGATTTGAACCTCCGACAACTGGGCCAGCTCTTTACCACTTTTCCACTTCATCACTCGATCAAACCAAGTTGAAATTTTGTCTTAAGAGTCGTCAGCAATCTTGCAAACTTCGTTAATATACCTGCTGTTTCTCACTAGTTTATTTTTATAACCTGGAATAGACTTGAGGTCTGCAATTCAGAACAAGACTTCTGTGGTAACGTAGATCTAATGTGACAAATCTCATGTATTGTAAATGCAAAGTGACATTGTTACAGGTTGCAAATAATTTCTCATACAGACGTTAGTTCCAGATTTGGCCACATCAACCGAACATTTACTTTCTGGACAGATAGTACATATCTTTCATTAAGTTGAATATCTTCGTTGGAATACCATAGTCTGGTAGCACAAAAACACAATTTCCACACTTCATGCATTATTCTCTGTTCCTCGTTGAAAGTCACGACTTCCTCTACGCAGTACAATGAATAGTGAACATAACATGATGAAATTTGAGCTTTTAAGTTGTTAAAATGTCAATTCAATTATTTCTCCATGTAACGAACATCAGTAAAATCACACCCAGGACGTACTACAACAATACCACTTGCATGAAAATCCAAATTAATTGTTAACAATCGTATTCATGGCAATAATCCTACGGAAATATTATAATCAAACCAGAGGAACAATATTGTTATAGCAATTTAAAGTCTGAAATGAATTCGCCAGAAATAATTATTTTTTGGAAGGAAGATTTACCTAAATTCAAGCGCCGTTGTCAGACATTAAAAAAGGTACGACTTTCTTGACTTTAGTGATACATTATACTCGTCGGCATATTAACATGGAACTCACGTTTTCACCTGAATGCTTTAATCAATATATGCTGACTTTAGAAATAACAACGTAAGAATTTTTATAAATTGATGAGAAAAATCTAGAAATTTACACTTACTGGGCCTCCCCGAAAGTGTAGCGGATACGTCGTCGCCTTGGATACAAGGGGTCGCGGGTTCGATATTTGGTGGAGGCACATAATAGTTCGAAATTCATGTTTGCTTCATGTTTCTACGTATAACTTTCTTATACTCTATATACCACGAGCTTTGATAAGTTTTTTGTTGTAACAAAATTGCAAAAGTTATAATTGGGAAAATAGACCTTAATTAAGAAAATAAAATTTTAAAGATTTTATAACAGAACAGAGCATGGTAGATTTCTGTTCTTTCCGAGTGCAGTGGCGTATCCAGACAACAATTGTAAGGAGTGGTTTTCAGTCAGAAATTTCATCTAACTAATACCGTGCGTCCATTTCGATCTGCAGCCGAGAGATCGGGAGAAGCGTGGCGGGCGGCGCTGACGGAGATGCCGACATTTGCGGCCTGTAATGCCCGCTTATTTTTATAGACATATGCAGACATTTATATAAATATTGCAAAACGATCACTAACCTGTGTTATAACACGCAAAAGTTCTTCTGTAATTCATCCAAGTTCTGCTCTTATATACACAAAAATATACGCTTTAGAAACGATGTTAAGAGCCACAGATAATAAAACATTTTAATCATAGTTTTGACCAGTAACGTCCTGCTTAAGTTTATATCGTTGAAAGAGTTTTGTGCCGATGGGGATCGTTTGGAGGTTTTGAATGTGCAACACTGTATCAAGATTACGCTGTAGAAGAAACCGTTAAAAGTCAATAGTGTTCGTGAGCTTCCTTGCAATCCGAAATCTCCGAGCTCGAGTTTTTTGTTCCTTCGCGACTAGATGAAGACAGAGTTGTAAATATAGTGGCGAGCAATGTAAACCAAGAGCGTGTTAATTTCGTACTGTGCGCAAGAGTGTTATTCTTGGTTACTTGCAGTTACTTGTTTGTGTTATTGTAGTGTGTATGTGTGACGTGTCAGTGAAACGATTGGAATGCCAGCCGCAAGATTCACGTTAGAACAAAGATTTTTTTTATGTATGACACGTACCTACGTGAAAACAAACTCGTGTCGAGACGTGTGTAGGTAATTTGTACAGAAATTCCCATGCGTTTCAACTCCACACAGAGATACGGTTAGACATCTTGTCCTTAAATTACGAGAAACTGTATCGTTAAATTTTAAAACACCTAAGCAAAAACGACGGATTCTAACCGAAGCAAAACTCGATGATATTGGTGCAGCGTTAGAACGTTCTCCAAACAAACCTCTACGCCGTGTTTCACAAGAGGTGGGCGTGTCAAAATCATCGGCACATACAGTCACTAAGCTACTAAAATTAAAACCATACTCTTATAACACAGGTTAGTGCTCGTTTTGCAATATTTATATAAATGTCTGCATATGTCCATAAAAATAAGCGGGCATTTCAGGCCGCAAATGTCGGCATCTCCGTCAGTGCCGCCCGCCACGCTTCTCCCGATCTCTCGGCAGCAGATCGAAATGGACGCACGGTATTTTTATACATATACAATAAAGCATAGTATTACAAGGAATGAATCTACAGAGCAGTGACGACGCCAGGGAAAAGTGCCAGGGGGGGGGGGGCGACAAAATATTGTTGGGGCAGTCACATTAAAATGTCCGAAACACTACAGATATTATATACAGTGTGGCTCAAAAAGTCACTGAACACCCCCGGTACAAGGCCACTGCAGCGCGCAACATGGAAATGGCGATGAGCATTCGTTATTAGGCCAAGGGGGAACCACATTGACGCCACCCACGTGGTCGGCGGCCATCTTGATGTCCGCCATCTTGAATTCAACTTCAGAATTGTAAATAAGAAGGTGGTGATATGATATATCAAATCAGGCTAGAATTTCACGAGAAATGCAATGGTGAAGTTTTTTTCGACATATCTTTAACCAATAAAAAGTTATGACTGAATTCTTGCACCTATTTGCTCCTTTTCGAGGCGTTAGAAAAATGCCTTAAAATTTGTTTAGCGCATCGGTAACGCATCGAGATCAAAGTGACGTTAGGGAGAGAAGTTTGCATGTCATTTCACACGATTTTAATCGGATACATCCATGAAGAGCTGCGCATTATGAATGGTTGTCGCAAACAATTTACAGTGTGATGCTTCCATTGAATTAAAAGTCCTTCACAGTGACAAGGCTAATGTTTATGTTCATAAGGAAATCGCCACGATTACAGGACATTAATGAATGAGAAATCGACTATTCCCAGGTCGGCGCCCAAATCTTGAACGAAAGTCACACACACATACTAAAACAAATTAATATTTGTTAGTCAAGTTGGTATTATAAGCAGGAAAAGTGATATCATGCAGAATACACCACATAGGTAGGGTGAAAATCGTCACACTCTTATAAATGAACTATCTTATTATTCGATATTTAATTGACTTCAGTTGGGGGTGACGGACGGGGGCGAGTGTTCTGACTGGGGGAGCGCTCGTCCTCCCTGCCCCCCTCTGACGTCGTCACTGATACAGAGGACCGTAGAAATGGACTCTTTTTTTAAAATTCTACTCTCATTAATCTATAATACTTCTCATTGTCGCAATAAACCTAAGGATATAAATATGCGACGCACAATGGATAACAAAGAAGAGAATTTCGTTTAAAAATATGTGGTCCTTGTTGAATTGGGATATGTAAATATTGACGCATAAGACAATGATTTTTATTTATTCATTCATACTGAAAGTAATGAACAACAACTTTTCATGAACCGAGTTTAGGTTTTATTAGAGAGAAACATACTACATCATAATCTACAGAATATACGTAGTATGATTTGAAATGTTGAGAATGCCTCAATAGACATGAAGGAACAAAATGATAGTATCAATAAAAGAGTATTTATACTTCGTGCTGAAGAAATGACGATATACAACACTGCTGATAGTTATAATTAGCCTATTATTTTCACTCCATCACAGCTGCTTGTCCGATGTTTAGAAATGTGTAAGCAATTGCTCTCAAGAAATATATCAATCTTCCATGAGAGAAGTTTCTGCAGAAATTAATTCAGATTTTTACTCTTTCTTCAGTTTGTGAACTAAGAACTTTCAACCACAGATATTTACATGTTACACAACGACCTCGGTTTTCATGCATAGTAAAGAATCTGATTTGATTTTATTTTCACTATATGACACTTAGATGTAGTAGCTGTCCAGGAAGTTAGGTGGCCAGGAGAAGGGAATTGTAAAACTAAAAATTATACTTTTTTCTATGGTGGTACTGAAAATCATAATTTTGGAACAGGCTTTTTCATAAATAATAGAATTATCTCGGCTCTTAAAACAGTAGAATTTATTAATGATAGGATATCATATGCAGTTTTACAGGGTAGGTGGTGTAAAATTATTTTAATAAACATACATGCACCAACGGAAGATAAAGATGATCATATTAAAGATGATTTTTATACAGAGTTAGAACAGGTCTTTGATAAATTTTCTCAGTATGATATGAAAATTCTGTTAGGTGACTGTAATGCACAGATTGGCAAAGAAGAGACATTTAAACCCACGATTGGTAAAGAAAGTCTTCATGAATTAAGTAATGATAATGGTATAAGAATGATTACTTTTGCAACCTCAAAGAATTTAATTGTAAAAAGTACCACTTTTAAACATAAAGATATCCATAAATATACCTGGTGTTCTCCAGATGGTAAAACACATAATCAGATAGATCATATTCTCATTGATAAGAGAAGGCATACTAGTATAATTGACGTTCGTACACATAGAGGTGCTGACTGTGCCAGTGACCATTATTTAGTAATTGCTAAATTAAGAGAAAGACTCTCAGTGATAAATCATAAGCAACAAAATGTAAAAGTTCTAAAATTTGATACAGGAAAGTTTACTGATGAAAGAATTAAGAAAGATTACCAAATTAAACTGTCAAATAGATTTGATGTTTTGCAGGATTTAAATGATGATGAAAATATAAATGAAACAGACGTAAATAAGAATTGGGAGCACATACGTAATGCAATAGAATCAGCAGCTAAAGAAAGTATAGGATACCATAAACCGAGAAAAAGTAAGCCATGGTTTGATAATGAATGTCATAATCTAATAGAAATAAGAAATCAGGCTAGACTTAGGTGGTTAAATAACTCTGATGATACAAATCTAAGCAATTATAATACAATAAAGCGAGAAGTTAACCGCACGTTTAGAAGTAAAAAAAGAGATTACTTGAAAAGCAAAATTAATGAAATTGAAACAAACAGCAAAGATAAAAATATCAGAGATTTATATAAAGGTGTAAATGAGTTTAGAAAGGGGTGGCAACCTAAAGTAAACTTGATATGTGATTTTGTAGCTGACCCAAGCGATATTCTAAATAGATGGAAGAACTACTTTAATGACCTTTTAAATGTTCATGTAGAAGATAAATCAGAAGTAAATGAAGTACACACAGCAGAACCTTTAGTTCCAGAACCTAACTTGACTGAAGTTAAAGATGCTATTAAGAGGCTAAAGAATAACAAAGCACCTGGCATAGATTTAATACCAGCTGAGTTAATTAAATATGGTGGAAATTCATTAATATGTCAAATTCATAAATTAATTTGTTTAATATGGAATAAAGAAGAAATCCCTCAACAGTGGAAAGAATTAATAATTGTTCCTGTGTTTAAAAAAGGTGATAAAATGAACTGCAATAATTACCGTGGAATTTCTCTACTCTCAACAACATATAAGATATTATCTAACATTCTTTTAACAAGACTAACCCCATATGCTAATGAAATTATAGGTGATTATCAATTTGGATTTAAACGTAACAGATCAACTAGAGATCAAATTTTTCACATCAGACAGACACTTGAAAAAAAGTGGGAATATAATCAAAATGTCCATCAGCTATTCATTGATTTCAAAAAAGCATATGATTCGGTCAAAAGAGATAAATTATATAATATATTAGTAGAGTTTGGAATACCTAAGAAGCTTGTTAGTATGATAAAAATATGCACCAGTGAAACAGAAAGTAAAATTCGTGTGGGTATTAATATGTCTGACAAATTTACAATTCATGATGGGTTAAAACTAGGAGATGCATTATCTCCATTGCTCTTTAATTTTGCCTTAGAATATGCTGTAAGGAAGGTAAGAGAAACTAAAGAAGGACTAAAATTAAATGGTGTGACTCAGTTGTTTGCATATGCAGATGATGTAGACTTACTGGGGGATGATGTGAATACAATTAAGAATAATGCTAAAATATTTTTCAAAACTGCTAAAGAGATAGGTTTGGAAGTTAACAAAGAGAAAACTAAATATATGCTTACAGGCCGAAACCAAGTGTTAGGTAATAATCAAAATCTAATTATTGATAACAACTCGTTTGAACCAGTTTCCAAATTCAAATACTTAGGAGTAATATTAACAAATGAAAATGATATTAAAGAGGAAATAAAAAGTAGGCTTAATTCAGGAAATGCATGTTACTTCTCTCTCCATAAACTTTTGTCTTCTCGTTTAATATCTAAGAAATTAAAAGTTAAAATATACAAAACCATAATTTTGCCTGTAGTATTATATGGATGTGAAACTTGGTCCCTTACATTGAAAGAGGAACATAAATTGAGAGTATTTGAAAATAAGATCCTTAGGAAAATCTTTGGACGTAAAAGGGATGAGGAGACAGGTGAGTGGAGAAGGTTACATAATTTAGAACTACATAATTTGTATTCATGTCCAGATATTATTAGAATAATTAAATCAAGAAGACTTAGGTGGGCAGGCCATGTGGCACGAATGGGAGAGGAAAGAGGAGTTTACAGGATTCTTGTTGGGAAACCTGATGGTAAGAGACCTGTAGGAAGGCCAAGACGAAGATGGAGGGACAACATTGAGATGGACCTAAGGGAAATCGGTAGGGATGGAAAAGAGTATATAGAACTTGCTCAAGATAGGGAAAGATGGAAGGCCTGTGTTGCTGCAGCCATGAATCTTCGGGTTTAAGAAGGCTAGAGAGTTAGTTAGTTAGATATGACACTTAACTTTTGAACTCCACATATCACAACCATATTCAAGTATTGGACGTAGAAATGTGACGACACATTGAAACCTGAAAGATTCCTGTTTCTTAAAAGAAGAAGACCAATTAAAAACATAAAACATATTGATTGGATGTAATCCATTACCTTTTGTTACAATTTCTTTTATGTGTTCTTCATATAGAACAGATGTATTATTAATAATAATATTCATTATACTAATATCTGATATTTGGAATTACACGTCCTACGAAGTACAGAGCCTTCGTTTGGTTTTCGTGCCGTTAGAACGTGGCCGGTGTAGCGTGTGGAAACACGTCGCTTGCCGGTGAAATCGAAAATCTTGGCATTAACATGTGTCAATTGGATCATGTTCTCGTATTGCACAGGGGAGGTTAAGTGAAACCTGAATGCAGGAACCTTGTTATTCACAATAACGATAATACCGAAGCACGTTAATCGTTGACGGAAATTGGTTACAAGTGGATTCAATCGCATGCTAAACACATTTTCATGGCTAAATTAGCCCCGAAATAATGAAAATGTAGTACTTGTGACATATTTTAGTGTTCCTTGTGCATTTCTATTTGACACATAACTAGAAAAGTTCGTCACAAAATCGCTTCTGTTAGGGTAGTTCGATTGATTGATTTCATTTATTTTACTTCCCCTTTCTGCCACTGTTGTCAAGTCACGACAGATGAGGATGAGTGATGATTAGATAAAAGGGATGATAAAGCGACACTCGCAAAGACCATTCATGCTCAGGCGGTGACTCGAACACGGGAACTTCGATGGCGGGATCGAAAGTTGAACTCTTAACACGTTTTCTAAACAAGAGAAAACTCTCATATTATATTTCTATTATCTTGCTTTCCGTTTTCAATTTTGCTTTTATCTTTTCATCAGAACAAAGAAACACAAACTTTCATGTCCTACAACGGATTCGAACCCGCAAGGAGTCGAACATGGGACCCCTTGCACCAAGGGCGAGAGCGCTAAAGGCTACGAGGGCCACCGACCCTGCGAATACAGAAGTCCCAATTGGCATACACAGTGACAGACAGATTCATTGTAAATGGTTATTTAAGTATTATTTTCCACTAAAACTGTTTCCTTTTCTTTCACCAAAAGTTGGTCCCACCGAAGAGAGATTCCTGGCTGCGGCTCTCTTGAGGCATCTGAGAGGAGTGAATGTACACGCTGGAGTGTGACCATCTTTGGACTACACTTACGAAGCCTTTATCCAATGCAAGAGTATAAACACGGTAAGTGACGCATGTATAGATATTGGCAAACGCATATTTTGAGGGGAAGACTTAACATGTCATATGTGTGGTTCCATACATGAAGGATAAAGAAGTCCTCAACGAGCATTCAGGAAGGCTGTGTGCTTGATGCTCTGCGCGCTATGGAGGACTGGACTAGCAACTTCTTATATTCAAATTGTCTTCAACTAAAGCAAGAAACGCAACAGTCGAAGTAGAAATTAAATCGACCTGTAACGTTTAATGATGTCTGCGAGGATTTTGTTATATTTGTTCATTCTCAGAGAAAGAATAGTAAATATGGTAATTATTATGTGAATTAACAAATAAATAATTTTGTTTTAAAATAATTTTGGAGTGCTCGCGAAAGCGGGCTTAGGTACACTGGCGACATCTACTTTTGTAGACAAAACTTCATCAGCATCTTTGTGCGTGAGTAGATGAGGAGATAGGGTAAGTAGATCCGGAGATAGGGCTTAAACAGTAGTCACTCGTACTCCCACGCAATTTCTTAGATAACGCACTCTTGTCTCTCAGGGATGCCCAAAGAAGTCAGGAAGGTGGAAGGTGTGAAGCCCTGTATCCATGTTTATAGCGAACAAGATTTCATTATGAGTGTGGGTTTTTTTATCTGCGGTTGTTACCTAGGAGAGATTCCTGGCTGCGGCGCTCTTGAGGCATCTGAGAGGAGTGAATGTACACGCTGGAGTGTGAACATATTTGGACTACACTTACGAAGCCTTTATCCAATGCAAGAGTATAAATACGGTAAGTAATGTAACATGTCATATGTGTGGTTCCATACATGAAGGATAAACAAGTCCTCAACGAGCATTCAGGAAGGCTGTGTGCTTAGTGCTCTGCGCGCTTTGGAGGACTGGACTAGCTCCTGAAAATGATTGCATGCAGGGGTTGTGCTGAGATGAAACAAGCAGTTATTTTTACGTTCACTCAATGTACTACATAAATATATCCAAATTTACTGTCGTATGGTTAAAAACAAATTCGGTATATTTTTTAACGATAGTTTTTATTAAAGAACGTAATTCTGGACACTTAGGTTTTATCTCAAAATAAAATATTCCTCATAACTCGAAGAGAACTCTCGTACAGCAAGCACTAAATACCACTGGCTTGTCCATAAGATTCATAATGGAGCTTTTGAAGTAATAGAAAAACTTACTAGCTGCTTCTCCTTTGTCATGGAGAATATTCAAGATTTCCCAATTTAAAATGTCCACACTGGCTTAATTTGTGAAAATGGTGGTCCTCGATATTGATTTTTCTGTCAGTAGAGTGTGATTATATTCGTAACATCTTCAGTTGACTGCGCTAGTCTAGTTAGTGAGCCTAGCAACAACGTTTGCGATTGGTGCTTGCTAGGAAGAGATGACGTCAGCGGCTCGCTTGTGGATTGGATGCCTCGGGAGTTGTGACTCGCCTTCGAGCTTCAAAGGCAGAAGAGTTAGAGATGTTAGGAAATAATTTCGCCCCTGAAAATGAATGCATGAAGGGGTTGTGCTGAGAGGAAACAAGGCTCGGTGTTATCTCGGAATTAGACAGAGAACCGAGACTGAGATCACAGATTTAAAACCGAGTCGAGAACGAGATCAGACCTTTAGAGACTTGTCTATACGAGACACAGAACGAGACAGATGACTGTGAGATGTAGAAGAAAATTTCGACAAAATGAGAACTGCTTTGCTGTTGAAGGAATTAAACATATGAATGGTTGCAGATGGAACTGGTCTATTGTTAAAGAATAGCACTTAAAGGTTCAGTTGGAGTTAAACGGACAAATGAGGCGTTTCGAGATGATATGGAGAAGCCCAGACGAGACGAGATAACCATCCTCATTCACGAGAGGAGACAAGTCTCGTCTTATCTTGTATGGATACGGTCACACCAGATACTAGCAATGCAAAGTCACAAGACAAGTTCAAGAAAAACACGAAGAGATGAAGAAGGAGGGAAGAAACCAACCAAGAAAAATATATTTCTTATTTTTAATTATTCTCATCACTGCCTAGTCAGGAGGTAATGGCATGTTTGTTTTGTCCTCTTTTCTTTCGAATATCACCACGGTGCTCTTCGGAAGAAACAGTTACGTACTGCATATAATAATATTAATATCACAATATCATACAGGGTAAGGGATATGATTACATACTCTAAAAGGAGTCTCATCAACGTATCTTTCAGTATTTGTACTTAATATTTACTATTTTGACGTTTTTATTAAATAATGTTATTATAGGGGTTCTTTAGTAAGGTTTAACTATAAACTTTAGCAGCTGTTCGCATTGTCATGTGAGAACGCTATGAGAACTAAATTGAACACTTTCTACCGCATGGTTTTATCAAATTCTCTCTTATATAAATAAGAGCAATGCGTAATTTTTCTTTTTGTTGTTGCTATCTGTTACTTTGAGTAATCTCGACCACGTGGAAGAGTGATGATTGATGAAAATGATGAAGGGACACTCACAAAGAACATCTACGCCCAGGCAGGGATTCGAACCCAGGACACCTGGCGTCGCGACTCGTTGCGCTAAACATTCCGCCATGGATATCTTTCATTCAACCAGTGCTCGAAGTGGAATTTCCTAGATGTTTTCAATCCATGAGGATAGGTTGTTCGGGGGAAAGTGGGAGCTTTTATGCAAATTGCTCGCTCGAATGAAACTAAAATGTCACCTCATTTCTCTTGTAAAAACTTCCACAGCAAGTTAGAAAAGAAAAGTACGTTGCACAAAACTGGAGCTGAAAGCAAACATGTTTTTATTTTCCTGATTAGGCAGAAAATCATGTCGTCTTGGACCGATCTCTTACCTGGCAAAAATATAGAATTTTTTACGCTTTTATGTATAACATTGGATTCCGTGAGGTTATATTTCAAGCACTTTTGTAACTAGCAGATCGTAAGAGCTTGGAAACTATTTAAAATTCTTAAAGAATTTTGATAGAAAAACATGTAAGTTTTATAACTTTTCTGTACTGAATTTAACTGCAGTAAACTTGAAAGGCGTCTTCATCTCAGTGACTTAAAAGAAAAAGAATCACGGTATTACTTATAATAAGTATTTGTGCGTCATCTGTCAACACAAAAATACATTAAATGTACGGATAATGTTACGTATTACTTCAAAGCCTCATTATTGCTCCGACCGTAAACAAATTATGGTCAATTTTCAATTTTGTGAATTATAAATATAATACCTTTTACTCTCGCAACATATTCAAAGACAACGAAATTTAAGGAAATCAGTGGAATGCATATTTATTTCTAATTTTGTTAATAATTTTACAAATTTGATGGATTCGTAAATGATCCGGTATTCTGTTGTCTTCACACATTACCTATTTACCATTGCCTATATACTTATCGTAACTCCTCCCCCTTCTCCCAATCTGAACCGTAGCTACGGGAGCGAGGGGGGCGGTCTCCAATCGAACAAATAAACAAGTTAGGAAAGAGTTCTTATTTACACCTTTTGAGATTTGTACAGTCGAACGCAAAGGTAACAGTATGCAAATTGTTCACAACTATCTAATTTGTTACTCTTCTTCATTCTACAAGTTTTTTGTGAATTAGGGGGGGGGGGCTAAGTCGCCAGGCACAGAAGGCGCTTCTCAAAGCTCTTTCCTTTTTAAGACAACGACGTCTTAATATGCGACGAAGAATAAACACTCAGTGAGATCGTCAATGGGTCAGGAAGGATTACATGATCTATCAATCTTGTCACTTGATAAATAAATTGCAAAAGTGTTCAATTCTGATAGGATAGTATGTTATTTTGCTTAATTGAAACCAAGAAAAGTTAAATTAAAATTATTTTCGTTCCGGGATACCAGTCGGGTTTCATATCAATTTTGTGTTACTTACTTAGTTTATAATGGTATTATTTTTTCAAACAGAGTTGAATAATTTTAAATTACAAATGTATCTACTGAGGGCATGGTGCACTCACTCTGCATTATTATTTTTAATTTTTATTGTTAATATTTTCTCTCATTTTACTTAGTAGTAATAGTACGTTTGTAGAGATGTTATTCAGACACTAAGATGCAACTGAAACATTCTTGTATGTGCTAAACCTTTCTTAATCTGAAATGCAAACTACGAAACTTGAAATAGCCTAATTTTGTTAGGTTTTTCTTTGTCTGCGCATTTCAAAATTTGTAGTATGTAAATACCACAGGACGAAGGACGCTTCATGGTGCTGGAGGAGGGGGGAAGGACAGTACACCACAATCCTACCGAGGGGGGCAAAATATCTAGCTGCGAGGCTGAACCTTTACTTGTATCAGTTCAGTATTTTTAGAGGAAGGCACATTTGACATTAACATCTTTTCTAATTATGTATGTTGCAAACCAATAATATTTATTAGAGGAAACAGGCATTTTTAAGCATAATCCTGCTATGAATCTTCCAGAAACATTCGTATTGGAAGTGGATATAAAATTTCTTTACAAGAAAAAAAAATAATGTATAACATTTAGTGTAGAGCTGACACTTTACACTGATTACTAGTGTATAATCATTTTCAATTAAAAGAAATCATTTCTTCGAATTCTGCATTCATAATAACAAAAAATATTGAAATTATAGAAGGGGAAAGTTATTTTCTTGATTGAGAATTAAATTAAGGATGTAGAGGCTGGGAAAGGGAATGCAGAGAGAGTGGAAATTCCCTGGCTTCATCCCCCTTCAGTCTAGTGGTGGAAACCACCCCTGTAGCAAACGAACCCTATCTCTCCCCCAGTAATTGTATGAAATGCTTCTTGAGGCATATTTCTAACACGTGTCTTGTTTCTATTGGAGGAAAATTCTACTTGTGAGCCAACTGAAATGCCTTGCACTCAGCCAAGATTGATTCTATCCGAGAAGAGCGTGGTGATCGAGTCCTGTGGCAGAGAATGTTGGAAGCCTACATCCCAAAAGAAGCGTTTCCGAAGATGCGATTAGCCCATTTCCGGTGTTCTGCGAAAGAATTTGTAATGTTATTGGAAAATATAATTGAAATTACAATGTGTCAGATATATTTTCTTTCAATAGTTATGCGAGGGTTATTCCAAAACAAGAGTGCATAAGTAAATATACATGTAAGAAAAGCATGAAGCAGAAAGAATTCTATGCTTGCATCAAAGAGCATAGGTATGTTTGCCAATATGTTCACCTAATGAACTGAGTTTTAGATATAAGGTAGGCTAAGCCCATGTTAACTGTTTCGAATTTTTGATGCAATTTACAGTAATCATTGCCATGTTTAAGAAATATATATTGCATTGTTGCAGGTCATTTCTTTGCTTTATCTATACCAAAAATACTGTTAGAAACTTTAGTTTTTTTTAAAAAAAAAACGTTAGTGTTTTTGAGCTGAAAACTGTTTATTAATGAAAATGTCAACAAACTGAGTGGTCAAGGTTAGAATAAAGAAAACATTGCCACAACAGCAGTGGCGGCGATTAGGCCACGTGACGGGGGGCAGTGGCTCCCAACTTTTTGCTCCAGCACTATGATAAACCTTATCTACGAAGGGAAAGGAAATCCCCCTCCCCCAGTTTTGGAACCAAATCGCCGCCCCTGCACCACAGAATTAGAGGTTATATGTAATTAAAATTAATAAATAACGTTCACAATGCTCTAATGATCGCTTTTTGGACTCCGTAACAATATTTCGGTTTCGTCCCAAGCGTGCTTATTTCTCTACAACAAAATAATTTTGCTTCTTTACTATAACCAGTGGCGAAGCTAAGGCGTAAATACTGGGTAGGCTGAAAAATCTGCTTATATTTTTTTTATACATCAGGTCAATGCGTCGATTCTTGTTGGTCGCAAAAGTATCAATTACTCTTTCCTTGAAGCGTTGATCAATAGAAAGTTCTTTAACCGTTTTTTGTTCAATGGCTATTGTACTGAGAGAACTTAATCTTTCATTTTTCATTGAATTACGGAGAAAATTTTTTACTCTCTTGAGGGTGCTCATACTTCTTTCGGAGGAAGCTGTTGCAACAGGGAATGTCAAGACCAACTTGATAAGTTGTGTTACTTCTTTGTAGATTGTTTGAAGATCATTGCTAATTGAATTTTAGAAGGTCTGCAAGAGGTAAATGATTTTCTTCATCAGCATAGATGTTCTTTAAATCATTTTCTAATCGTTCTTTGTTGAAAAATAGATATGTGGACAGAAGGTATTTAATTTCATCACAGGAAAATGTAGTTTATATCCTCCAAAGCTATTTTGGTCTACCAATTGAACAAATTTTATCTTTTCAAGATCTCCAAAACGTATTTCCATTTGTACAGTTAGTGTGTCCAAGATTTCGTAGGTTAAGCATCTGAGAGCCACGAAGTCTTGTTCACTTACATTTATTTTACTGTAAATCATCTTAGAGTTTTCAACACATAAATTCACAGTATTATATTTTTATAACATAAATCTTTTCGTCAAAAGCCTCACAGTTCGAACCGAACGCGCTCTCTCGTTCTGGCCTGACTGACGAGATATCTGGAAGGATCGGAGGAACCAAACGTTCGGATTACATAGTTTAATTCGTTTTAACGAACTTTGATTGTTACAGGGTACAAGAACATTTTAATTTCAACATTGTTTGGGTAGGCTAAGCCTCAAAAGCCTCATAGGAGCTTCGCCACTGACTATAACAAAGCTCATTTAATATTCTCTGTAAGACTGAAATGAGTGTAAACAATCCTTTTGTTTATTCATGGCGCATGTAAGAATCCTGAACGTTGGAATGTAGTTAGTGCATGTGAAAAAACCATACCATCGAACTTAGTTGTTATACTGAAGTTATGGGACCTTATATTATGAACCGTTCAGCGCATATTCATGGACACAAAATCACCGGAACCAACAAATAGAAAAGGAACTGTTTCTAAGTACTCGCGTGATTTTGTATAGATTAACTTAATTCTTGCAGTGCACAGTGATCCACAATGCCAAGAAAATAGGCAAAAATCGAAATTTTTACTTTTCGGTAAGGAAATAAAACGCGCACAGTTTTATAAACAACTAAATGGGACATAAAAACGAAAGAGAATTTTCTCTCTAGAAAATGGAATTCTTGCATAATATTTTGTACTTACTTTTAAGACTTGTTGTAGTAATATTATTTTCGCCGGACAATACAATTGTGCTAAGTAGACTCCCAGATTCTCACTAATGTACAGAAAGAGAACATAAATTTTAATGAAAATAAACTATAATGTATTTATTTTTGGCTTGAAAATACAACAAAAGTTATCTTGATTTAACATAGCTTTCGTCACAATTTCCAGCGACGATTTCTGCTGCAAGCGATACTTTGAGGCATTGTGAAACCGACAAGCGAGAAAAGTTTTGTTACTTTTTGCTTGAAAGCGTGTTCGGCATGGGTCATCTGGAAACCCTGAACAAAATGTGAACACGTGAGTGGCGTGTGAACACTGTGAAATGGGAATCCCACTATTTCACCATCAGTCGTGTAGTGCAACAGTGATTTATTCACAGCTCCCAACACCCCCTCCCCCACAATTTCATCAAGAGACCCAATTTATGGTAATTTTAGCTCTAAATGGACCTATACACCCTTCTAAATTCGAATTTACACTATCTAAATTCGAACTTACACCCTCAAAAATACGAATTCACACCATCCTGAATTCCAACTTACATCCTCCTAAATTCGAATTTACACCCTCCTGAATTCAAGCTTACACCCTCCTAAATTCGAGCTTACACCCTCTGAAATTCGAGCTTACACCCTATGAAATTCGAGCTTACATGCTTCTAAATTCCAACTTATGCCCTAATAAATTCCAACTTACATCCTCCTAAATTCGAATTTACCTCCTCCTAAATTGGAACTTACATCCTCCTAAATTCGAACTTAATCCTGCATAATTAGAATTTACACCCTCCTAAATTTGAACTTACATCCTCCTAAATTCAAATTTACACTCTCCTAAATTCGAATTCAGATTCTCCTAAATTAGAATTTACAACCTCCTAATTCGAATTTACACCCTCCTAAATTCGAATTCACATCCTCCTAAATTAGAATTTACACATTCCTAAATTTGAATTCACATCCTCCTAAATTCGAATTTACAACCTCCTGAATTCGAACTTACATCCTCCTAAATTAGAATTTACACCCTCCTAAATTCGAATTCACATCATCCTCAATTAGAATTTACCCCTTCCTAAATTCGAACTTACATCCTCCTAAATTAGAATCTGCAGCATCCTAAATTAGAATCTACACCATCCTAAATTGGAATTTGCACCCTCCTAAATTAGAATTTACCCTCTTCCAAATTCGAACTTACTTCCTTCTAAATTCGAATTTACGCCCTCTTACATTCGAACTTACACCCTCCAATATTGGAATTCACATCTTCCAAAATTCGAATTAACACCTCCCTAAATTTGAACTTATATCCTCCTAATTCGAATTTTCACTCTCCTAAATTCCAACTTGCATCCCCCTAAATTCGAACTTACAACCCCCTAAATTCGAATTTACACCATCCTAAATTCGAATTTATCCCCTCCTAAATTCGACCTTTCCGCTTCCTCCACCTCCTCTGTGTACTGGGACTGAAGTTTTGCTGTCTGAATATTTAACCGGGAAGGACTCTCACTAGAACGCAATGAACCGTGCTGGGTAGACATCCCTCACCTAAAAGCAAAATTATTTTTTGAAGTCGGAATTAGGCTATAGTTGTTACAAAGCATTTGAATACATTTACTGATTAAACTAATTTTACTAATTTGGAACACTTTTATTGTATTACACCATTGATAGAAATGAGAAAAAATGAACTTGTTGAAATTACCAAACTGAAACGTATGAGCGCGCATTGAAAATTACCCAGGCAGAGTTTCTACGGCCCTGTGAAGGGAACCAATGAAGTTTCACCGCTGATTCAACGTCACAACAATTGGAAGGGTTCACTGTAGAGAGGTACTGAAGGGTGGCCTAGGGCACTCATTGGAAATGATTAAAATGTATATTTCAAAATCGCCTGAGTAATTTTTACCAATACGAGTTAACGGTGGTGCGTTATGGAAATCCACAGAACGTCCTTCGTAAAAAAATCTGGGAAGTTAGAAACGATCAAATTAAGAATTTGTTTCATTCGTGTTAGATTCTAAAAATACTGTCATGTCAATATCACTGATGATTGTGCTGAGAAGAATAGTGTTGATGTGTCGCGGATCTGCGGCAAAATATTTTAAAGCTATGAAAATTGTCGCCAAATTGAAGATACATTTCTTTAAACATAATTTCAGTTGGATTGAAAAGAATGTGCGTGCTTGCTCTTGTCCTCTATGCTCTCTGAAAAGTGGTGTCAGTTTTGAAAAAAAAAGAAGCGAGGGAAATAAATAAAAAGGAACTCGCATTCGCAACCAAAATAAATATAAAGTAGATGGAAAGGCATCGTAAACAGCGAATAAATACGTGTTCCTTAAAATATATCAAATTATCGTAGAAGAAATTTGATAAGAAATATTTGTTTTCATGGCGTTGAACATTTATTCTGAATAAATGAATTTTAACCATACTTTTTACTATTATTATTATTATTATTATTATTATTATTATTATTATTATTATCCAGTGCGAGCCTCAGCTACTGGACGGGTCACAGGTGGCGGATAGTGAAACCTCCCTCAGATATGAGGGGGAGCTGCGAATAAGGGGAAACACAAATAAGCAGTACCGGGCCGAGGCGACAAGGCTAACAGGGTGTGGAGGGTGTCCAGTGGGATGGACATACTCAGCAAATACCACAGATATTTGATATTAGATAATTGCATTATTCTTTACTGCAAATGCTTCAAACATCCTTTGAACACATATCAACATTTTCACGTCAGTAAAAAAATTATAATATATGTGTTGTGTATAGGAATGTTACGAATGCTCACACGTAACGTACAAAGATTACTAAGTGCCAAAATAGGTATGGAATGGTATTGTATTTCTCCATATTAACATATTTCTTTAACGTGTACAACTCAACCATAAACTTTCCACTTCCGGCAATTAGAACAATAAAATTATCTTATTTCAACATATTATGCCTGCTTTTTTTTTAAGGGTTTTACAGAATTAATATTTTTAAAATAATATTTTGGAATATTTTCATGTGTTTACACACATAAACTTGAGATTTCGTTTTAAGTTTACATGCATAGATAGGCTCATGGAGACCGGACCTACAATTTTAAAGCGGGATCCGAAACACTTTGTGCCTCTACCGGGTATCGGAGTGTAAGGAGTGTTTGGCAACTACTTTAGTCATATCGAATTTTCTATGATCGAACAAAACACTGACCAGTCTCAAGTCTGGAACTGATGTGAAACGCCCTCCCTTGCCCGGGAAAACAAAAGCTACCACTACCTAGATAGAGGAGGCAAAATCTCCCTCGGACAAGTGAAATAGCGAAACGGTCCAGGATGAGTTCGTGTATAGGGACAGGTGACCAACAGTGCATAGCGATTAGCCATATCAAACAAAAACATATACTTTCAATTACCACCTCTTTTACCTGTAGCCGGGAAGCGGCTAGCTGCACACCTGAAAATCACGGGTAGCGACATGCGTACGAAATGATATAGCCCATAATTAACATGAAAAATAAAAAGTATATTCTATCCATAACAAAACAAAATCAATTTGGTACATTTCCTCCTCTCACACTCACACATTCGCAGATTCAATCTTTTTGGGGCGCATCAACAAAAATAACACATACAATGTACAGGTTTTTGACGACGAGCCCTAATTATTGCATTCGCATTTAATTTACGTTGACTTTTGTCTAATCAGGTCATTTGTGAATTTGCTCCAGTGCTACTTCAACTCACTAGCCAGCCCTTACTTAAGTTCACCTTTAAAAAAAAATAGGTCGGTGCGGTGACAATACATTATTTGTCCAGCATAAACAACAGCAATTACGCTCACGTGGGCGGACGTTTTCCTTTTACTTGACCTCACGTGGTTCCAAACATAACAATAACCTCCGTTGAGTAACGCATAGGGTAAAACGAGGAGAGACGCCGCACATTTTCATAACTGAATAGAAAAACAACATCTCTGCTTTTGTGGAAATTTATTGACATGAAAACTTAACTACAGTCCTTGCACTTTAAGAAAAAAAATAATTGGCATCCATTTGGAAGAATTTAAATGGATATTTTTTCAAATTACAAAAGCATTGAATTTTGAGTGTCATGAAAAACACGAGGAGAGATGCCGTACTGACTCACTTCTGTTCTTCACTCAGTTCTTCTCACGAACATTCTTTCTTCCACAGTCCACACACATTGTTCCATACACTGTGCAGGTTTCGTGTAACCATTTCGAACACGTAACACACTGGATCCAGTCAGATTTGGAAGCCGCGAGGAAGTAATTCTCCAAGCATTCCACACAATTGTTGATGTCTTGCTCAGATCAACTCGCTGTAGCATCTGGCGCAGGTTGCTTTGTGCCGGTTGTTTTTTCTTTCTGTCCTGTCTTGATCCTGGAAGTTGATTGTGAGTTTTTTGGTTTCATATTTGCAAGTCTGGAAACGGAATTGACCTCTTCGGCTGACTGTTTGAACCTTTTACCTTGGCGAGGAACTTCTGGAATGGGACTCAGCTGGCGGAGGTACTTACTGGGGCTTTACGTGGGTATGGAACTACAGGTAGCCTAGATGTCGAAGGGTTTGAATTTATTCCTGGTAATTGATTCTGGGGCACAAAAGGAGATTGTTGAGTTACTTTTGGTGTCAGTTGTGTTGCTTGCGAGGTTGTTGGTTTAACTGTGACAGGTGAGAGACTTCCTGAGGTACTCGATGGAAGTGACTCTAGATCCTGCGAATCAATATGGTCAGATATTTTGGGTGGATGAAAGTGGACTAGGACCTGATTGACAAGCATCAGAAATGGAAAGAAGTAGTCAGGAATAGCATTTGAATTCAAATGGTAAATGCCACAGGCTCGGAAACCTGAAACGGCATTTCTAACAGAAGCAACTTTATTCCACGCCACACCAATGAGAGAGCCTGCTTGGTATCTTGTGATATTTCTGTCTTTATGGGTTCTCATCCATGACGTTGCTTCCTTGTTGTAATATGATTTTACTGGACCAAATACAGATCGGTTCAAGAGTTGAAGGGCTTGTGTAGTGTGACTTGGCAAACACAAAACGATAACACCAACTTCAGCCGCATACTCCAGAAGCTCTAATGCATAGATATGTGATGAATGGCCATCTAGGAGTAGAAGCGTTTTGCCTGGATGTTTCCTCGGAACGAAGTGTTCTTTGAACCATTTCATGAACAGATCAGCACTGATGTACGACGATTTAGGGTTCATGTAGACATCGGATCCTGCAGGAAGTCCATCAACGAATTCAGGTTTTTTATTCACACCTTTCATAATAAGAACAGGAGGAAGAAGTGTTCCTTCTGCACTGCAACACCCTATCATCATTACATTTTCTCCCCTTTCTTTTGGAGTCAATGTGTGCACAGTCCTTGAACCTTTGGAGGTCACAACCTTTCCAGGTCTGTTAATGAGTGGGAATCCTGTTTCATCGATGTTAAAATGTTACCTGGTTTATTCATTAGATCATGTTCTTCCATAACCTTTTCTAGCAACGTAAAATAGTTTTTCACGTCCTCACGATTCATTCCTTGAGCTCTGTTGATAGAGAGGCCTTGAGCTTGTCGCAAAGAAAGTTCACGATTTCTCCTCAGGAAGGAATTTAACCATACGTTTCCTGCCATCTGCGATTCATGCGAGAACGTGTGTTTAATATTTGATTTTTCAGCAAATTTGTACGCCAACACCCTGACTGCTTGTCTGTTTGGAGCAAAACCTGCTGCACCTAGACGTTGAATATGGGAAACTAATTTATTTTCATTATGTGCACCGAAAACTTCTTCAGGTCCAAGACTCTTCTTGGAGAAATCGCCTTTTTCAATCCTTCGACATATGGTTCTTGCTGGAATGCCGTAATATCGTTCAGCTTCTCTTTTCCCCGGCTTGCACTCTGGTACATGCCTCTTTCGGGGTCTCATCAGACCACGAAGCTCTAGCAGATCTTCTTCTGTATGTGTTGGGCATCTTGAATTCTGAAAAGAATAAGAAACGAGTGCTTAGAAACTTTTAGACAATTTAATATTTAAGTACACTCTATTTTACATAACTTATATACAAGCACAAATAACATGTGTATAATGTTGTGTTTGTATTGCGTTGTTTGTTAAAATACATAGCCTACAGTACATGTAACACTGTGTTCAAAATATCCAATGTGTCAAAAGGTGAAATAAATGACACAGTACACCTTATAATATGAGGGTGAGAAAAGTTCGGCATCTCTCCTAACAGAAAAATGTGCGGCATCTCTCCTTTGTGTAACTGCGGCAACAATCCTTTTTCTCGAGGAGAGATGCCGCACCAGTTGCTTTTTACTGGTTTTGTAGTTTCGGTGAAAAATCATGCGAAAGTTAATTGCAATACTCTAAAAAGTATTCTATAAAATATTTGTCACGTAGAAACTAGCGTGCGCTCTATTACGATCTATCACACTTACCTTTCATAAAATTTCGACGGTCAATTCACCAGGAAATTTTCATATGAAGGCGCCCCACTCCTTTCCACTTCACTTGACTGGTCTCTACTGCACCGGCGTGGTGGAATGAACGACAGTTACACATCCTTGCAGAATATTGCTACCATCTGATGTGTACTAGGCAAGCTACAGCATGTGCGGCATCTCTCCGCCTGCGGCGTCTCTCCTCGTTTTACCCTACATATACTCTCTAGCAGGCGGGACTTCAACATTTCGCCGCGACGAGCAATTTATATTACCAGGCAAATACTTTAACAAATAATCACATACGCGACCTGACGTAGCTAACAGCGACACAGCGCTGACACATACTAAAATGACCAAACCTCAAATAGATTAAACAATTAAGCGGGCGGCGCTTAACTCTAGCAGTACGCACTTCAAACAAATACAAAAGGAGCACAATCAACAGCGAATTTAAGATCATTAAAAAAATCACAAGAAATAAGTAAAATTGACCTGAGACAATTAAATACAAATAATAAGTTTTGACCAGTTAATGTCCTATATCTCAGTAACCAACGGTCGTAATCAGAAATTCTTCTTTTTGGTCTTGATCCTCATTAGATGGACTACGAAAAAGATTCTGTTTAGTTTTTCGCAAATGTCAGTAGTTTTACAGTAATTTAAAAAATAATCCTTAAAAATATGTAAGGTTTCTAGCACTTTTTAAAATTTTTGCCTTGTAACTTTTGAATGCATTAAGTGACAGGAAATTGTTTTGAATAAAAGTGGTAGCCCAATTCATAACCTTTACAACAATATAAGACTTAATGCATTTGAATGAAAAATACTCTATAAAATATGTCCCAAAATGGAGGATAATACCAAAAATTAATAATTCTCGAATCAAACAATGGCATTTTCCATTTTGTAAGATTACGATGTGTTTGTTAGAAGTCTTTAGATGAACTGAACCCCTATTTTTTTAGATTTATAAATTTACCTTAAATAACATTTTAAGAGAAATACAATTAACATAACATAACCCCACAAGAATAAATCCAGAATGGGTTATGTCGGGAGATCGCAGTAGCCACCTGATTGGTCCATCGCGTCCTATCAATCGCCGTTGGAACGTTCTGTGCAGAAACTCACGAACATCCTACTCCAGTGCGGTGGTGCATCATCCTGCAGAAAGGTTACTATTCAGTTACTTTATTATTTTTATCTCGCAAGACGTTGTTCGAAACATGAATTGCAGCCAGGGAAATGTATCAGGTGCCGGATATCCACCCAAGTCAAAGATACTTCTTAAACACCTAGTAAGCATTTGTGGGGGAGAAAAAATCTCTATACTCAAACTTTCTTACAGAACCATAGCTAGGTCTTGGACTAAAATGCTTAGCATTAGGTTTCATAAAATTGTAACTTATTTATTACATTTTATGTATAAATATTGAGGTAATAAAATTAATAGTAAACTCCTATTACTTAACAATGAAAATTAACATTTGACTTGATTTTGTTGAGTAAACCAAATATTTTTTTTTTAGAATTTATAGAATTTATGTTGAACTAAAAAAAAATTCCGTATGTCCATGAGGATTGTTGGAGATTACGTATGTAGTTGTATGTGGTAAGTGCTCTAATATTAGTACACTTGGGATACATCGTGGCTCTTAGGCGATAAAAATATAAAATTGTTCTCGTGTTCTCACGATTTTAATTCAATTCGTCCATTCTTTCAGGCGAGCATTTGATTCAATATATTATTCCTTTCCATTAATTAATTTTTTATTAAATATAATTTGATTTTTTCAAACTTCTGAAAAATTTCGGTTACCCCACGTATAATGTATGCGCCAGATTCCACACCCATCTAGCGTCGAAGTTGTCCCTAAAAGCCTCAATATCTGATCACGTGGCTCAGGAACGACATCCCTTCGAGCCTCGCTTGAAAATACGGCAATAGTTCGTGCCCAAGACAACAATAAACGAGTATTGACTGGCTATGTGCTGGGAAACTCTGTTTCTTGCGTAAGGAATTCTTTGCTAATCTCTAGACAGCGCTAAATACCTTTCCGAAGCTTCAAACTTACCTTCATTACCATTCCCACTCACTGGCGTATGCAGGATTTTTTCGGAACGAGCTGGGAATTGGAAAGGTGGATGTAACATAGCTGCGATGTAAAGTTGGGCGTTACACACAATAAAATGCTTTGAAATTAATGTATTTAACTCGTAGTTTTAGAAGTTGAACAAGTCAAAAATGTAATCCGGGTCATTTTAAGGTGAGATTGCATTTATCACTTTGGTTATCCCTGAGTTCTTTACTACGTTCAATTATAAATTTTCATTTTTTCAAAATGTCGGAAGGAGCTACCACCATCCACTTCAAACTGAGTACACCAGTGTTTCCAGTATTCCAAGATTTCCAAATGGTCCTAAAAAACTTTTGAAAGACATTCAACTTAGAGAAACATTGTGTAATCGCATGGTTTTCTTAGTTTCATAGCAAACGGTAGATGGCACTATAAAGATTTTATAAACCTCTGAAACGATAACGTCAACGAAGTTATCAATTTTCGAGAATTTTACATCAAATTATAACACAGATTTCACCTGTTTCTAAATTATAGAGCGCACCAGTCAAAGTTTAGTATTTAACTTGATTTAAACAACATAATTTGAATTTTCGAAGGAAGATTATTTCATAATTGTTATACCTCTCTTTGAAATTGGACGATTCTTCATAGTTAATTGCATCGGCGTGAGGTCTAGAGTACGCGTCAAATCTCCTGCATATGGCCTTGAAAGGCTGAACAGCACCAGCGAATCACAGACGTGCGGCGTTGCCTATTTCCGTGACAAGGCGTTTCGCTCAACCATGCTGTCTCTTTCCGTGTGAGATTTCGACATGGCACCGCTGCTATTGGCTATCGCCGTATGCAGGAGATTTGACGCGCACTTTAGATGTCTTATTGTCTGTTTAACATTATTAAATGTCTTCATAATTTATGAATATATATATATATATATATATATATATATATATATATACATATATATATATATTGTGGAACGATTCAAGGGAGACTCTGTAAAAAAGGTAAAATCTCTCGCCAGACATCAGTGCACGGTCAAGCGACAATTTACAACACAACATAGCATTCCACAAATAGCGGAAACACATGACGTCAGGAGACACGGCATTCTTCGATACTACCGGGTTCAAGCCCGCCATCGGCTGGCAAATACGGAAGTGCTGTCCAAGCAGCTAGGAAGTATTTGCCAGCAGCTTAAAAGACCTAAGCACCAGAATTCGAGTCTCAGTCGTCTCAGTCGCGTCAGTCATCTCAGTCGTCTCAGTCGTGTCAGTCATCTCAGTCGGCTCAGAAGGCTCAGTCAAGTCTCAGAATTCAAGGACCTCCAGAAGAACCCCAGGCGAAGACCTCGACACCTTCCAGATCTCAGCCCGGCTCGGGAAACCGAGATGAAGCTTTCGCCTAAGGCAACCGCAGTACATTCGCGAGTTGACTATCTTCGGCACCATGGCCTGCAATTTGTAGCCGTCGGTCAGACCATCGTCCCGGCGCCTTTTCTAGGGCCGATACTCCAAGACCAGCGTGTGCTTCGTCGCCAGCCACGGGCAAGAAGACCGTGGGCCGCCGAACTCAGGACTCCGTGCTCTGTCGCCTGAGGTCCACACTCAACCGCTTGGCCGAGAGGTAAAATGTACGTCGTCTACATCCCTTGACATCATTCCACTCCCTGCCAGAAGCCTGTCAGCGAGATTGTATGGGGACCATAAACGTAACCTAGCTCTACCATCTGACCCCTAAAGCGTTCACAGTAACGATCCCCGTAGATTTAGTAATTGAAACCAGTGAACGCATCAATATATATATATATATATATATATATATATATATATATATATATATATATATATATAGTGCAAATGTCATCTCACTTGCAACTTATATTTATTTCTTTTGTCGGAAAACAACAATTCTTAAAATATTAAAATCGATAGTACCGTATAGAAATACGTACTAACAGCTATCGTGAACCCTGGTAGATTGAAGACTCAGGGTTTAACCCTCATCTTGAATCAAGCATGAATAACCATCAAAACAGACCAGTGTTTGGAAGTAACAGTTACATTTTGTGAGGAATTCTAACTGCAACTCAGTACTTTTAAAAGTAAGTAAGTAAGCTCTGTAACTGGAGCAGAGTTACTCTTGTAAAATAGAAGTATCGTAATCAACAGTTACTTTTGTAGTTACTTTACGAGACTCAAATTGTTAACTTGAAAATTTATAACTAGAGGAAGTGCTAAATCTGAAAACTCTGTATCCATTTGTATGGGCGTACTATAACCCTGCGCCACTGGTGGTCATTCCAGAGTAAACAAATGACTAGGTGAAGGCGTCTCTGCGCACAGAACCTAAAACCTGTCGATTGGCACAAATAAGCTGACTGCAGTAACACATTATAGTCACATACTCCTAACGATTCACTTTAGTCAGTGGTGGCGATTGGGTTCCAAAACCGGGGAGGGGGCCAAGGTGGCAAAACTGGGTGGGGCAAAGACAGTATATTTCCCTTTGTATATAATAATATTTAGCATAGTGCGGAGGCAAGAGTGGCGAAAAGTAGAGGGCAACTGACCCCCACCCCCCTAATCGCCGCCACTGACTTTAGTACATCAAAATATAGACCGAAACGTACCGAAGGTACTGTTTTGTTCCGCACGATGCACTTTTTTCTAGTAATGCATCAATTGAGAAGATCAGACACGTTCATCTGAAAGATACCAAAACTATTCGTTTAACTACATCAATTGTTGAACCAGAAGTAGATCAGCCTTGGTTTGATGCATATATTAGTGATCTTGCGAGCACTTACAAAGCTACTCTGCCCTTGAAAAGCTTTCTTGCGTGGATCATTACATGTTAGAAGTCTTGTAGTGGGTGTAATTCTCCCAGCCAATTTTTTGGACCACAGGGATACTGATTCGTTTGGCTTGTTTTACTTCGCCTGTTTTTGCCACTTTTGGCTAATGAGGGTGAGTGATGAAGGGATACTCACAAATTTCATCCACGCCCAGGCCGGGATTCGAACCCGGGACACCCGGTGCAGCTCCGCTACAGAGGTCGGCACATGCAGGGTTAGTGAGAATTCCAATTTTGACGTGGGACAAAATTGGAAATACGAGATCTAATGTTGTAGTCGAAAGAACCATTGTCAGATTTAGCGGGAGGGGCACGAACCTCCCCAAATTGATGACTACGTATTACAACTATTGATATCATTATATTACAAGAAACAAAAATGTTCGAGTAATCCTGACTGAGACCACTTTCGCTCGAAAGTTCTCGATCGAATCTCCCAAGCTCGAGCATGATACGCTCGAATATATAGAATATCAAATATCATTTCCATGTGACACCAATCGTACACATAGCCTATATGTGTAAAATGAGTGGTGGTAGTTTCAGCCCATAATCATCTATTCATTTTCATATATTGCTTTGTATTGGTAAGATAGACTAAATTACATTTTAACATGGAGATGATGATTACGTTCACTTTCGTTTCAATTTCACTGAGTCTTTCACTTCACGATCCATATTTAAAGGTTCACTACTATAGAAAAATTACGGTTACCCGTAAACCACCGGGCTTAGATCGTATAGCGATTGTTTGGTTTGAATGTTCGAGCGTTGTTCGCTCGAGCGGAGAAATTGTCCATTCCGTAAGCCATCTAGCGTCATCCGTACGAACTATTAGACGATCGAGCAAAAAGGCCTCGATGCAGAACTTCAACACTACCCCGGAAATCGAATCTGAGGCACTGTTGATCAACTGACAGCCTCACTCCCACCTAAACAAGAAAGCATCAAAACCCAATTTCCACACTTGAGGCATTATTCTCTATTCCTTGTTGAAAGTCATGAATAGACCTCGGATTTAAGGTTTTTACCCTACTTTTGCCTTTACAGGTATGTAAGAAATAATAAGTTATGTCAGTGTTTCGTTAAAAACGCAACAACTGATGAAGTTTTATAGGGCCTAAAAAAACATATTTTGTTTCTTAGAACCTATTTTAGCATTAAAGTTTGCATCACTGACTATGTTTTTGTTGAAAAATTATTTTCAGCATATAAAATGATCCTCACAGACAAAATTGACTGTGGATAACGTGAAAAAAGATTGTTGCCTAACTATACGGCGAAGAGTGGATTTTAATAGCAAATTCCCAATGGTAAGTTCTGCATCGCCGTAGGGTTAGGCAACACACATAACGTTATGCAAGATAGTGCATACGGTATTTCAGGATATAGGTGTCACATTTTCATTGTCGGTGATTATACCTAATCAACATTTTTCAGGAATTTTTAACTATTTTAATTTTTTTCTAACCTACTTCAAGATTTTTCGAACTTACCAAGATTTTTAGGGCCTATTTTAGGATTTTTTAGAACCTATTTTAGGATTTCTAGAGCCTATTTTAGGAACCTAAAACCACACTTTTTGGAACCTAATAATCCGAGGTCAAGTCATGACTTCCTGTACGCGGTACAAAGAATAGTGAACGTAACGTGATGAAATCTGAACCATTACATTGTTAAAATATTCATTGTCATCTTCAATTATTTCTCCATGGAACGAACATCACTGAAATCGCACCCAGGACATTGTACAGGGTATCAAGGTATTTGCTTTAATTTTGCTTAAAAATAAATATTTTATGGCTTAATTGTATTCCAATTAAGATAATATGAAAACAAACGTAAATTTCTTTGTCGATTGAGTCAGATGGCCTACTTAATTACACCGATCGGTATGGGTTGGGATGTCTCGCAGATGATTGTTGTCTGACTCTCACTGGGATCGTCTGCCACATCTTCCTGACCATCACGGAATCGACGATGCCAAATGAAAACATTGGAATGACAAAAGGCTTTATTGTCGTAAGCAGTTTTCAGCATTTCAACGGTTTCTAAGGTTTTTTTTATCGAGTATTACGCAAAACTTAATCGCCGCTCATTGTTCTGTTTCCAAATGCTTGCTGAGGGTACAAAGCTCTGCACTAGTTTAAAAGCTATAACTCACTCAATATTGCACCGAATCAGACACCAAAGTCGCTACACACTCACCACATGCGACACTACATAATAGTACCAAATGCCACATGGCAGCATTTATCTTGCTGCACTGTTGCCAGTCTAAAAACTTAGTACACACATTGTGTATTTCTTAATATAGTAGTTATCAAAAACTGTCGGTAATTTAAATGCGTTCATTATTTTGACTTTTAATTATAAAGAAAACTGAATCAGTGTTTTTCACAACAAAAAAGACAACAAAAAATAAGTTCTTCGTTAAATTAAATCAAGTGAAAGAATTACGGATACTTATATTAAATGATAATATTCGGAACTACACTCTGTCCAGGGCATTTCTGGAGCAAGCGAACGGAAATAAGTCTCTGCGGAAGTAAAACTCGAGAGCCCTCGACCAATGAACGCGTGAGAGGGAAAGTGAGCGCATGGAGTGCAAGACGCGGCTGCAGCTAACAACCTTAAGCAACATAGCTCCGCCTACACCCTTTTTCCCCTTATCTGCTGTTATGCGCGGCCTTGTTCCACAGTATATAGTTAAAGGAACAAAGTAACATATACTCTGTCTCGGCTAACTGTGGAGCAGGCGAACGACAAAAGTCGCTGCGCAAGTAGTGACGGAGACAGCTCCACCAATGAACACGCGAGAGGGAACGGTGTTGCTTGAAGTAGGGGTAAGTTAGCAGCACTTATCGTTTCTTTTGTGGTAAGGTAAGTATGGGGGGCCCCTTTCTTACCATTACAAAAAGTGTTATCGAATAACAAGTATCGCTCATCGCTTGGACTCCAATATTCTTCTGCCGTTTTCAAGAGGTTTCTGTCATGAGAAGTAAGAATAAACTTGCATCAAATTAACATTTTCAGAATATTCTAACAAAAAGTTTGTTTATGATAAGACCTGCAAGTATTCATCAATATATAGATACAAATTTATACATATTTTAAATAAAGGTCAAGTGAATATTAGGCATTTTAAATAAACGTAACATTCTGCCACCTAGTACTAAAAATTGATTTAAATTTACACAGTAGTTACAACAGAAGAAAATTTTACGCATAGCAGATAGACACAGCATCTATGTGGCATGTGATTACAACATTTTATAATAACTCCTGATGTACTGTGCTAAACAACAATCACGTGATCCAAGTCGCTAAGCATTGTTAAAATATTCGTTAATACGACCTGTCATATATCATTATTGTATATATGTATGATTTTGTGGGTTCATTATGTTATAACATTTTTTTAAAGTTCAACAATCATCTCAAATTTTGCAATTAAATGTCATTGTGTATTCGGTGCGATGTATTTGTCCCTAAAGAGAGACAGAAAGAGTGCGAGATATATAAAAGAAAAAGAGAGAGAGAGGGAGAGAAAAGGAAAGAGACAGAGAGTGTGTGTAGGGCAGAGAGAGAGAGAGAGAGAGTGAGAGAGAGAGGCGACAGAGAGAATGATTGATTGGAACTGCATTATTTTACTTTGCACTTTGTGTCACTTTTGGCTAATTTGCGAAGATTGGGATGATATGATGAAATTTATGAATGGACACTCGCAAACATCCATGTCCAGGCCGGGATTCGAACACCGGCCCCTGGCGTCCTAGAGCGATGTGATAATCACTCCTCCACGGGGGCCGGCATACGAGAGAGAGATAGGAAGGGTGTGAAAGAGGGGAGAGGAGAGAGAGAGAAAGGGTGTGTGTGATAATGAGAGAGAAAGATGAGAGAGGAAGGGAAAGAAAGAGAAAATGGGGAGGCATAGAAAGATATATTGAACACCCGGCAGTAATTATCATATCTTTCCAAATCAGAGTTTATGGGTCCTTCATCTCGATCATATTTGTCAAATCCTGGCACGAACCGCATGATGCCTACAGCAACGATTAAATCCAATTAATCATAGACAAAAACTCACCCAATTCTGTACGACCAATACTTAATATTTTCCTCGTCGCCATTTAATACATATGTTGTGTATTTGGAACACACGCAGATCGCACTCAAGGTGTCGAATAGATTATAAATTATATGCACGCATAATTCAACATTATTTAATTGACGTCAAATTGCCATTCAACAAACTATAACGAACTCCATTTATACAAGACAAAACACAATCTGTCTTTAGCCACATATCGACAATTTCAAAGGTCTTATAAACCATACAGACTATTTACATAATCAGCGTCATACACACGACAACTCCCTCATCAGTAGAGCCCGGATTTTTATGTGATATCAAAGTACAAAATATGTAAATAAGTATGTAACAATAATTGATATAATATGTACCTAATAACAAAGAATATGTAATATTAATAACAATCGAGTATCCAAACAATTTCAAGAATTCTGCTAGATATTTATTTTATTTGAACATACTCAACATAATTTTAAGGATATAAGTTGTTCAAATTAAAATTTGTGCCAATTTATAAACCCAAAAAAGCACAGTAACGTGTACATATTTAAAAAAACATATTTTGTCAACTATTAATTACTTTTTGCATCGCAAATTATTGTATAATATGTAAATATGTAAGAGAGCTCTATGTAACTTTCCACTACTATGGGAAATGTGTAACACGTCCTCCAGTTCATCTATTGTTATCCGGCGATCTTCCCGAACAATGACGGCAGCTGTGTTAACCATGATTTCCTTCACTGCGGTGGCTGGAGCGCCCGGACAGCCTTGCTTTGTGGTCGAAACACGGCCCTCCTTAAACTGTTTGAACCACCGAAATGCGGTGATTGTGGAAGGACATCTTCGCCGTTAGCCTGCTGCAATATTTCGTATGCTTCCGTGGCGGATTTTGGCGGATTTCTGCAAAATTTCAAAGCCGCGTACTGCTCCTCACGAACCGACTCCATTTTCCGTATGCGACTTCTGACCATTCGTGTTTTGTTTCCGCAGTGTTGCCAGACGCATGCGCATACGCGCTTGCAATTTTATCTCCCGATTCCACGAGACACGTTCTTCTCGCGCAAATTTGTTTCAACGCTGCATGTTCACTGTAAAAAAAAAAATCATTCTCACTCTTTTTGACTGGCCCTCGTATACTGAGTGTAAAAGTGGAAGAGCTCCTCATATTTAGTCCACATACTCCCTCCTTGCTCTGATAGAGAAGGTGCTTACAAAAGGGGCATTATAGTAACCGAGATAAATAAATGTTAGAATCCATGTTAGTTGCACACGTTTAATGTTAGCGGCTCAGATTAAAATAATTGTTAGTCCCACTTGTACTAACGAACGGTAATTGCGCTCTTAAGAATAAATGTTAGTAGCACAAAAGCAGAAGAAAGTATTAGCAATGGGCAAATTTCATTAATACTAATAAATTGTCTAAGTATTATAATAAATTATTGTCAATGCAACATTATGATATTTCTGTCATTGTAAAGGAAAGAAGTGTAGTTTATGCATAGGAATTTTGACTAAGAAAAAGGGACATTGTAAATTATAAGAATTGTAATTTGGTTTTGGCTATATCAGTGGTTTGCAACTTCAAAAGGTCCGAGGACCAAAATTATATCCAGCAGTTGATTGGCGGGCCGCATTTTTTTTTTTGGGGGGGGGGATTAAAATATAAAAATTGTAAGTACTGAACTGAGAATGTAGTACTTACTTTCGCATGACCTAAATTTCTAAAATGAGGCATTAAAAACAATGGAATCACAAATCAAAATTGTATAATTACAATTTATTTCACAAAAACCCAATACTTATGGATGAATTGAAAGAAATGAAAAACACACCATACAAATAAGAATCCTTCATAGTAAGTGTTCAATGTGAAAATTGAGGCCGATCTGCTTCTTTTATTAAAGTCGGAATGTCCACGTCAATTTCTGTATTTGAAAGTCTCAGAAGGTGAAGCAGTGAAGAATCTACCAATCGACTTCTGTAGCGGTTCTTGATGAACTTCATTGAAGAAATAACCCTTTCACACGTGTAAGTGCTGCCGAACATCGATGTCATTCTTTGTCCAAAACTACGAAGGTTTGGAAAGTGTTCGTTTGAAAGGTATTTAAAAATCTCTGGCCCTTTTCCTTGGCTAGTTTGAAGGAACACATCGCCTTGCAAATCACACAATTCAAGTTGGAGAGAAGCTTCTCGTTCTTCGATGTTAACGCCAAGAGGATTGCTAAATAGCTAGATGCTGCTTTAAGTTCTTCAAAATATTTAATCTGGAGTCAAACTCATCCATTATTTCTTTAATATTTGCACTGAATTAAAAAAAAATGTCCAGTGTTTCTTCATCATCTGCTAGCCGCCGACAGCTTGGAAAATGGACTAGGTTATTCCTCTCCAAACAAAAGTTGAATATCTTCAGTTTATTACGAAACCCATTTATGTTTCCCATTAAATATGACACCAGCTGGTTTCCTTCCTGCAGTTTCAAGTTCAGTTCGTTCAGATGACCTGTGATATCTGTTATAAACGCCATACTCTGAAACTGTTCCTTCAGTAAAAATAGAACGTATTTTAATAAAAATACATAAAATTAATGTATTTTTCAAACTGGCTTCGCGGGCCGCAAAAAAAGGCATCGCGGGCCGCCTGTTGGAAACCCCTGGGCTATAGCATGTTTCAACGGGCCATATATCAAATAAATGTATATGTAAATTTTCATCTTATAGTTTCCCATAATTGTCAACCCAGCAAGCCTTGAGTGTGCCTGCTTTCTTTCTACTCCCGGCAGAAGTGAGCAGCAAAATGAGTAAAGCAAAAGCAATCGCTACGCTCATGTGTGTAGTATCTGCAACAGCTGTGTATAGTGTTGTGACGTAACAGGACTACGTGAACGCGCGAAGGAGCGCATATAGCATGTGACAAATGGCTATACTATAGATACCTATAAGTGTGTAGACGACGGATGACGTGGCGGTGTTGTGAAGGTAAGGATGTTGAAAGTAACTTACTGTTAAGTTACTTTAAAAAGTACCTTTCCGAATACTGAAATAGACACTACACATGGAATTTTGTGTTTCCGGATTTAAGAATGTCTCCGTACGCTTTACACGGAATTCCAGAGAGCAGTACTTGCGTTTATTGGCTGCACAGTTTGTCCATAGCGTATTAAACATTCATCGTTTTCAGTCAGAAAATGTAGATAACGCTGGCAACAGTGAGTGATGACATGATGAAATTGATGAAGAGGCACTCACAAAGAACACATATAGAAGGCCGGGATTCGAACCTGGGACGCCTGGCGTCGTAGCGCGCTGTGCTAACCACTACACCACGATAGTCGGCACATGCAGGGTTAGTGAGAATTACAAATTTGACGTGGTACAAAATTGGAAATATGTATAACCAATGCTGTAGTACAAATTATCATTCACAGATTTATCGGGAGGAGCATGGAGCATGCCCCTCCGAAAATGGATAACTAATTATTAGAGAAACTCTTTAAAACAAAAACTAAAAAAAAAAAAAAAAAAAATGTTCGAGTAATCCTTTTCCAGATAGTAAAAGGATAAAACAAAGTTTAGCATAAATACATTAATCCAAAATAGACTGACTAGACAGTTGAATACGACCCCGTAAATCGAATCAATGGCACCGCACCGTCTTCCAAAGTTTCTAAGTCAATTTTCCCCATGTACGTTACAGTTTCCCTTGAGCAAGCTCAGCAGGCCGTGAAGGCTGGGCCTACCTACTGACTGCCGTTCTCGCTCCCACCTAAACAAGACTTACTTGACTTGATTTAATTCCTTTTGCTTCATCAGGAGCAAAGGGCTTCAGTGAAACGCCTCCATTTGGCTCTGTGACGTGACAACTCCTTGGCCTTTCTCCATGTTTTTCCTTTCTCGGCTGCTCCTTCTTCTATTGTTCTCTTCCATGTTTTCTTTGGACGTCCTATTTTTCGGGCTCCTTGGGGGTCCAGTCTAAAGGGTAAAAACCCAGTGAAGCTCATCGCACATCGCCAGAAACTCGCGGGGACAAGTTACCGGCAATTCAAAACCATGGAGTTAAATGGGGGAAAACATAGTGGAGGCCCGCTCATCTCGAGATGTTCCCAAGAACAAACACGGTTTGATCTTGGGTCGTTTGTTTCAAGTGGAAGGCTCTGTGATTGGTCCAGACGGCCACTGACAGCTCAACTGAAAGAATTCGGGAACAGTTTGAGTGGGAGAAGCTTGTGCGATGGTGGTCAAGGTGCCTGTGCAACAGTCGGTTTATTTATTATATCCTGACATTTTTATGGCCTGACCCGTATCCCTGTCGATGAACAAGGGTCCTTGTGCTTCACTGTTTTTAAGGTGGGTCCTAACCAACTCCATTTTCGTCTTTTATTTGTTTTGCAATTTTCTGGTGTTTATTTTCTCTCCATAGTTCTTAATTTGATATTATTTCTGGCCATATTATGTTGAGGATACGCCTGCGACAGCGATTAATAAAGGTTTGTATCCTTTTCGTGTTAGCTTGTGTGGTTTTCCATGTTTCGCAAGCATAGAGCTAAACTGATTTTACAATTGTATTGCAAATTGTAATCTTTGACTTTCTAGAAATATTGCAAGCTTTCCACATGGGATACAGTTGTATAAATGCCCCATTGACTTTCTTTATTCAATTTTGTATGTCTTCGTCTGAACCTCCTTCTTTTGTTATGACACTTCCTAAGTAGGTAAATGACTACTTGCTCAACCAGCTCGTGAAAAACATTCAATTTATCTTTTCCTGTTGCATGGACTCTCCATATTTTCTAGTCTTGTCCACATGATTAGTGAGTCCTGCTATCTTCGCTTCCTCCTGCAGTCTCTTAAGTTTCTCCTTGGTGTCGCTTAGTGTTTGTGCTAATAAGCCGATGTCATCCACAAAAGCTAAATCCTCTATCTTTGAGTCCTCACTGTATTCCTCTTTTCCTACAACCTATCTTTTTCTAGTACTGGGTGAGTCTTTTAAAAGAGGCCCCGTAGAAAATGTGCTCCTTGCTTGTAGGCAACCCTGCTACACCGAAGAGAAGAGCGGGGCAGAGAACAGTCCAGGATATGTCATGTTGTCGAATATGCTTGGCACCGATATCCTGGACTGTTCTCTAACCCGCTCTTCTCTTCGGTGTACCAAGGTTGCCTACATGCAAGGAGCGCATTTTCCACGGGGCCTCTTTTAAAAGACTCACCCAGTACTACCAGAAATATTGTCGGAGATAGAATACAGCCCTGTCTCACTCCATTTGTAACATCTATGTGTTCTGTAAGCTGTCCTTCGTACATATCTTTCAATAGGTTTAATATCTTCGTTGGTATCCCATAGTCTGGTAGCACCAAAACACAGTTTGCACACTTCATGCATTATTCTCTGTTCCTCGTTGAAAGTCACGACTTCCTCTACACAGTACAAAGAATAGTGAACATAACATGATGAAATTTGAGCTTTTAAGTTGATAAAATGTCAATTCAATTATTTCTCCATGTAACGAACATCAGTGAAATCACACCCAGGACGTACTACAACAATACCACCTGTATGAAAATCCAAATTAATTGTTAACAATCGTATCCATGGCAATAATCCTACGGAAATATTATAATCAAACCTGAGAAACAACATTGTTATAGCAATGTAAAGTCTGAAATGAATTCGCCAGAAATAAATAATTTTTGGAAGGAAGATTTGCCTAACTTCAAGCGCCGTTGTCAGACATTAAAAAAGGTACGAATTTCTTGATTTCAGTGATACATTATACTCGTCGGCATATTAACATCGAACTCGCGTTTTTACCTGAATGTTTAATCAATGTATGCTGACTTTAGAAATAACAACGTAAGAATTTTTATAAATTGATGAGCAAATCTAGAAATTCTAACTTACTGGGTCTCCCTGATGGTGTAGTGGAAACGTGGTCGCCTTGTATTCAAGGGGTTGCGGGTTCGATATTTGGTGGAGGCACATAACAATTTGTATTTCGTTTGCTTCATATTTCTATAACTTTATTATAAGCTATGTGCCACGAGCTTTGATACGTCTTTTGCTGAGTAGTAGCAAAAATGCAAAAGTTTTAATTGAGAAAATATACCTTAATTAAGAAAATAAAATTTTGAAGATTTTATAACAGACAACAGAACATGGTAGATTTCTGTTCGTTTCACACCTCGCAATTTTCATAAATTTTTGCGTGTAGAGACATCTACCGGCTAATACCAGAACTTTCTGTCAAAATAGACAAAGAGCGTTCAGAACGAAGCAACACACAACAAGAGACACGACAAGCTGCGCATGCGTAGTGAATGTTCCTCTACATACTAGATGGAGCCTGCGTCGCTTGTCGCTTACCACTTCAGCATGATGCCACCGTCTCGCCTGTCGCGTGTTGCTTAAAACTCCCTAAACCTAGACAAATTCATAAATATTGAATTGTAAATCAATCTTACATGGTAGGAGAAATCTAGTGTCATATTCAGATTACGCAAGTTCCAAAACACACAAAAAAGAATAAAGAGAAAGATTCCAAATAGTTTTAAAAGTTTAATCTAAGTAACTTGCAATATCCGCTTCCTGGAGTGCAGTGGCTGATCCAGACAACAATTGTAAGGAGTGGTTTTCAGTCAGAAATTTCATCTAATTAATATTTTTATACATAAACAATATAGCATAGTATTACAAGAAATGAATCTACAGAGTACTGTGAAAAATTGACGCTTTTTTAAATTCTACCCTCATTAACGTATGATTCTTCTCATTGTTGCAATAAACCTAAGGATATAAATATGCGACGCACAATGGAAAACAAAGAAGAAAATTTCGTTTAAAAATATGTGGTCCTTGTTGAATTGGGATATGCAAATATTGACGCATAAGACAATGACTTCTTTATTTATTCATGTATGTACGAGGGGCATACTGAAAGTAATGAACAACGACTTTTCATGAACAGAGTTTAGGTTTTATTAAAGAAAAATATACTACATCATAATCTACAGACTTTTCGTACTTTGATTTGAAATGTTGAGAGTGCCTCAATAGACATTTCGGAACAAAATGATAATATCTACAAAAGGGGTATTGATACTTGGTTCTGAAAAAGTGGCGATACACATCACTACTAATAGTTGTAATTATTATTTTTCACTCCATCGCAGCTGTTACAATTTAGTGGTATCGATTAATTGTGGCTTGTCTGATGTTTAGAAATTTGTAAGCAATACCTCTCAATACCTCACTATGAATCTTCGATGAGAGCTGTATCTGTAGAAATTAATTCTGATTTTTTACTGTTTTTTGAGTTTGTTAACTAAGAACTTCCAACCACACATATTTACATGTTACACAACCACCTCCGTTTTCATGCATAGTGAAGATTCTGAATTTATTTTATTTTCACCATATGACACTTAGCTGTTGAACTGCACAAATCACAACCATATCCAAGTATTGGACGTAAAATTGTGATACATTAAAACCTTCGAGATTCCAATTTCTTAAAAGAGGAAGACCAATTAGAAACATAAAACATCTTGGAAGTAATATTTTAGCTTTTTTAAAGTTTATTTTATGTGTCATTCATATAGAACAGATGTATTAATAATAATATTCATTATAGTAATATCTGATATTTGGAATTACACGTCTTACGAACTACAGAGTCTTCATTTGGTTATCGTGCCGTTTGAACGTGGCTGGTGTAGCGTGTGGAAACACGTCGCTTGCCGGTGAAATCGAAAATCTTGGCATTAACATGTGTCAATTGGATCATGTTCTCATCTTGCACAGGGGAGGTTAAGTGAAACCTGAATGCACGAACCTTGTTATTCACAATAACGATAATACCGAAGCACGTTAATCGTTCACGAAAATTGGTTACAAGTGGATTCAATCGCATGCTAAACACATTTTCATGCCTCCATTTACCCCGCGATAATGAAAATGTGGTACTTGTGACATATTTTAGAATTCCATGTGCATTTCTGTTTGACACATAACTAGTAAAGTTCGTCACAAAATCGCTTCTGATATGGTAGTTAAATGATTGATTGATTTGATTTATTTTACTTCCCCTTTCTGCCACTGTTGTCAAATCACGACAGATGAGGATGAATGATGATTAGATAACAGGGATGAAGGGACACTCGAAGAGAACATTCGTGCTCAGGCGGGAGACTCAAACAAGGGAACTTCGATGGGGAGATTGAGAGTTGAACTCTTAACACGCTTTCTAAAAAAGAAAAAAAATCTCTCATATTTTATTTCCATTTTCTTGCTTTGTATCAAATTTTACTTTTCACTTTTCATCAGGAAGGGGAAACACAAACTTTCATCACCTACAACGAATTCGAACCCGGAAGGAGTTGAACATGGGACCCCTTGCACCAAGGGCGAAAGAGCTAAAGGCTACAAGGGCCACCGATCCTGCGATTACAGAAGTCACAATTGGTATACATAATGAAAGATTCATTCTAAATTGTTATTTAAGTATTATTATCCACTAAAACTGTTTCCTTTTCTTTTACCAAAAGTTGGTCCCACCGAAGAGGGATTCCTGGCTACGGCCCTGTTGAGACATCTGAGAGAAGTGAATGTACACGCTGCAGTGTGAACATATTTGGACTACACTTACGAAGCCTTTATCCAATGCAAGAGTATAAATACGGTAAGTGACACATGTATGGATAATGGCAAACGCATATTTTGCGGGGAAGATGTAAATTTTAAGTTATATGTGTTAGAGTGATAGTACTTCATACCAAGTTACATGGGTCATTTCATAAATAATGCACACTAATTTAATACTCACCCGTATATTACTGTGGCGGCGATGTATCTTCACAGTCCTTCAATATAGTCTCCCTGCTTGGCAATGACCGAATCCCAACGTCGAGGAAGCTTCCGTATGCCATACAATACGCCATCTTTGTTCAGCTGTCGAATGGCTCGGGCAACGCAGTAGAAAGCTCTTCCAGAGATGGCAGCAGTCAGTCACACAAACATTGGGTTTACACGCACTCCCACGCAATTTCTTACTATAAAGCGCTGTTGTGTGTCAGGGGTGTCCAAAGAAATTGGGAAGGTGGAACGTGTGAAACCCTATATCCATATTTAGACGTCGAAGATTTCATTGTGAGTTAACATCCGTTACAGTGTGGGTTTCTTATCAGCGGTTGTTACCAACGAAAAGTTTGTTAGTCATCTCTAAAAATGATAAATCTTTTATTTTTACGTTCACTCAATCTACTACATAAATTTGATTGATTTAGTTTATTTTACTTCGCGCTTTGTGCCTCTTGGCTAATTTGCGGAGATGGGGATGAGTGATGAAATGATGAAATTGATGAATGGACATTTACAAACAACCAAACCCGACCGGGATTCGAACCCGGGACCCTTGGCGTCGCAGCGCGATGTGCTAACCACTCGGCCACAGGGTGAGCAATAAAATATCCACATTTACTGTCATATGGTTAAAAACAACTTCGGTGTATTTTTTAACGATAGTTTTTATTAAAGAACGTAATTCTGGACACACCGCAAAATAAAATATTCCTCGTAACTCGAAGAGGACTCTCGTACACCAAGCACTAAATACCACTGGCTTGTCTGTAAGATTAATAATGAAGCTTTTGAAGTAATAGAAAAACTTACTAGCTGCTTCTCCTCTGTCATGGAGAATATTCAAGATTTCCCGAATTAAAATTTCCGCATTGGTTTCATTTGTGAAAATGGTGGTCCTCGATATTGATTTTTCTGTCAGTAGAATGTGATTATATTCGTAACATCTTCAGTTAACTGCGCTAGTCTTGTTAGTGAGCCTAGCAACAAGGTTAGCGATTGGTGCTTGCTTGGAAGAGATTACGTCAACAACTCGCTTGTGGATTGGATGCCTCGGGAGCTCTGATTCGCCTTCGAGCTTCAAAGGCAGAAGAGTTAGAGATGTTAGGGAAATAATTCGCCCCTGAAAATGATTGCATGAAGGGTTGTACTGAGAGAAAACAAGGCTCGGTGTTATCTCGGAATTATTCAGAGGACAGAGACTGAGATCACAGATTAAAAACCGAGTCGAGAACGAGATCAAACCTTTAGCAACTTGTCTGTACGAGGCAGATGACTGTGAGGTGTAGAAGAAAATTTCGACCAAATGAGAACTGCTTTTCTGTTGAACGTACTTCAACATATGGAACTGGCCTATTGTTAAAGAATAGCACTTAAAGGTTAACTTGGCGTTAGACGGACAACTGAGGCGTTTCGAGACGATACCGAGAAGCCCAGACGAGACGAAATAACCATTTCTATTCACGAGATGAGACAAGTCTCGTCTTATCTTGTATGGATACGGTCACACCAGATACCAGCAATGCAAAGTCACACAAAAATTCAAGAAAAACACGGTGGGAAGAAGAACAAGAAGGGAAGACACCAACCAAGAAAAATATATTTCTTATTTTTAATTATTCATATCACTGCCTAGTCAGGAGGTAATGGCATGTTTGTTATGTCCTCTTTTCCTTCGAATATCACCACGGTGCTCTTCGAAAGAAACAGTTACGTACTGCATATAATAATATTAATATTACAATATCGTACAGGGTAAGGGATATGATTTCATACTTTTAAAGGACTCTCATCAACGTATCTTTCAGTATTTGTGCTTAATATTTACTATTTTTTTTGGGGCCTCCCCGATGGCGCAGTGGTAGCGTCGTCGCCTTGTAATCAAGGGGTCCCGGGTTCGATACCCGGTGGAGGCACAAGTGGTTCGGATCCCACTTTAAACTGTAGGTCCAGTCCCGATTAGCCTTACTGTGCATAAAGTGGACTTAAAGCAACATATCAATCAATCTATTTACTATTTTGACGTTTTTATTAAATAAAGTTATTATAGGGGTTCTTTAGTAAGGTTTAACTCTAAACTTTAGCAGCTGTTTGCATTGTCATGTGAGAACGCTATGAGAACTAAATTGAACACTTTCTAGCGCATGGTTTTATCAAATTCTCTCTTATATAAATAAGAACAATACGTAATTTTTCTTTTTGTTGTTGTTGTTGTTGTTGTTATCTGTTACTTTGAGTAATCTCGACCACGTGGAAGAGTGATGAGTGATGAAAATGATGAAGGGACACTCAGTAAGAACATCCATGCCCAGGCAGGGATTCGAACCCAGGACAAGAAGACTTTTCATTCAACCAGTGTTCGATGTGGAATTTCCTAGATGTGTTCATTCGCAGAAAATAGGTTGGGTCGTGGAGAAAGGGGGAGCTTTTGTGCGAAATGCTTGCTAATATAACCAAAATGTCATCTCACGAGTCTTGTAAAACCTTCCACAGCTAAGTTAGAAAAGAAAGATACGTTTCAGAAAACTGGAGCAGAAAGCAAACATGTTTTTATTTTTCTGATTAGGCAGAAAATCATGTCGTCTTGGACCGATCTCTTACCTGGCAAAAATATAGAATTTTTTACTCTTTTATGTACAACATTGGATTTTTTTTTTATTTTATTTTTTTCCGAAGTCAGGACTTTTCATGTCCAGCATATTGTTTATTGAACTGGGATGTGGGTTGTTTACATAGTGAATGTGTACAGGAACATTGATAATTACAATTACATTAGTGTTTCCTGCTACTGTCGCAGGAGACAGGTCGTGGGTATGTGCCCAACATATACAACTAACTACAAACAATACATACAAGATATACAAGAATTAATCATGATAATTTACATGAAATTTGATTACAAGCACAAGTGCACATAGTATACATTTGTTAAAAACCATGTGAAGAGATTACTTAGGTTCCCTAGAATCTGAGTGTGGTTCACTTTGTCATGGTCGAGGTAGAGGTACCTTACGCCGTCGGGGGCGGAGTGTCCCGATGGAGTTTATCAGTGGATTGGTGTGGGCTCGAACCTTGGCCCATATGCGTTGTTTGGCGATTTGGAGCGTCTCCTCTATCATTGGATATTGCAGATCATCATGAATCTGGGTGATACGGGTGTCCATGGGGTAGGACCCAATCATGCGTAGCGCTCTGTTCTGCACAATCTGGATCTTGTTGTGGTGGGTCTGTGCCATCTGGGTCCATACCGGGCTGGCATAGAGTAGAATCGGCCGAACCATCGAAGTGAACACATGGAGGCGCGTGGCAAAAGGAAGAGTGTGCGCACGTAGCAGTGGAGATAGGTAGTCAAGACGCATGCGTGCGCGCTTGCAGGCCGCATCTGTGTGAGGTCCAAATTTCAGTCGTCTGTCCAGGAGGACACCCAGACAGAGGCCAGCATAATGTGCATTTTACCTACCCACTGCCCGCTTGCCGCGAGGACAGGTATACCTGCTCGCCTGCCCACGGCAACGAGTCGACTTGCGTCTTTACCCGGGTTCTTCGTCTTCCAGGCGCTCTGCGCTTACAAGGTAACTGGGCATTCAACAAGACCCGGGCGCCTGCAAAACCTGCTGGAAGGAAACAGCCCTCCGGCAGCGTGTCGCTCCAGGTGTTTCATCACCACGTGGACAGCTTCAGCCAGTGTTGCCTACTTACGTAGGTCGTAAATCCTACGAGGTCCTAGGAGGAGCTCTCTCCTCCAAGGAGAATTTATATACTTAGCGATTTCAGTTCAGCGTAAGCAGTTTTTATCTTATTGCCAGGAAATGCACGCAGTATTACAGCTTCATTTATTTAAATGAATGATCGAGCAAACAAAAATCTCCTCACTGAAAACTAATTGCTTTTCATTGCATGGTGCCTTAACCAGGCACGCAGTGGCGCAACCAGAGGGGGTAGGGTGCATTGCTCACAAGCTTGGACGGAAATTAAGTCTAGCGGAAGGGTCAGTGTGGGGGTCAAACATTAAAGTACAAGAAAAAACAGACTAGCAGAATTTAAGAGTAGCAGGGCTAAAGGGTACTCAAGATGGAATTAATTTTCATATTTTTCTTGCATTTTCCTTCCAGACGGCCAAGGGCACCTGCAGAGGGGGAATGGAGGGGTAATTGCAATCCCTTGATTTCAAATTTTATGAAAGTAGAAATATATTATAAAATATTATCCAGTCTCATCAAGTTCAATGCCGTAGCAAAGGGGTAGCGGGAGTCGGCCCTGAGCGCCGAACGATCTAAGTGAGAAAAGTTTTAAAACAGAGAATGCTATGGCTGCCCGTGATATTATTTGCTATTAATGTTGGTTTGTTACGAGTTGGATGAATTGATTATGTAATACGTCGCTCCATGTGAAAAGAAAATATTGTAGATGGAAATTTTACATGCCATATGTCTGTACATTCGGAATGCATTTATCATGCACTTTCTTTCTTTCAAAAACAGTTTGTGTGCTTGTTTTCCATTATTAGCTAATGTGAAATTGACGTGTTGAAAAAAAATATTTCTAATCCTCTGTTTCAACACAAATGCGCGTGAGAACCGACTTCTACCCCCTTTTTGCGTGATTTATGAGGATTATAATGCCTTTCATGCTACTTTATTACTATTATTGTGATTGTTCTTGTTGGCACGTTTATCCAAGTACTTGGCCCTACCCCCCAAACGAGGGTAACGGCAATGGCCCTGGCTGGCTACGGCCCTGGTGTTCGCAGTAGAACAGTGTGTTGTTCGACTCGCGACCTCAGCGTCGAACGTGACATGTTTCAGTCCTGTCCTATATCACTATATATACGTATATTGGTTGTTTACGACATATACTTATGGATCCTGTGCCACGGAAAACCTATTTCAATGTGTGTGTGGGGGGGGGGGGGTAGCAACATTCGTAAATCTCATTTCATTGGTGATGTGGCTTACGAAGCTTCGAGTTCCCTTTTTTAAGTAGTGAAAATCTATTGCAGTTGGTAACACTGCAGAACGGTGTGGGCCAGGTGCAGTTTCTACTCGAAGCAACTACGTCATGCAGAGGGAGGGGTCTGCAGTTGATGGAAAGAACGAACTGAGACCTACTAGGTATCGTAAGACTGCGGGTACCCGGCGGGTCTACAATGCCTGCCAGGAACGATCTGTGCAGGTGGGCATACAAGCTGCTCAAGCGAGGGTGTTGCGCAGGTTGCATGGCATTTCAGGAGCGATGTCTCGCGAACGGGTCTGCTCCAGGTCTTGTGCAGGCCTTTACACCCAGATATTTCACTTGATCACGATGAGGCACTCGGCGTCTGAAGAGGGTGACTCGAGCTCGTTCTGGTACGGGGCCCAAGCCGAAGACCGTAACAAAGCTCTTCTCCGGGTTTATCCTGATCTTCCATTTTGTGGCCCATTTCTCAAAACGGGTGGTGTACTTCTTCAGTTTGTCTTCGCAGTTTTCGAGACGTTTGTCCCAGACAAATACTTTGATTCCGTGAGGTTATATTTCAAGCACTTTTGTAACTAACAGATCGTAAGAGCTTGGAAACTATTTAAAATTCTTAAAGAATTTTGATCGAAAAACACGTAAGTTTTATAACTTTTCTGTACTGAATTTAACTGCAATAAACTTGAAAGGCGTCTTCATCTCAGTGACTTAAAAGAAAAAGATTCACGGTACTACTTATAATAAGTATTTGTGCGTCATCTGTCAACACAAAAATACATTAAATGTACGGATAATGTTACGTATTACTTCAAAGCCTCATTATTGCTCTAACCGTAAACAAATTATGGTTAATTTTCAATTTTGTGAATTATAAATATAATACCTTTTACTTTCGCAACATATTCAAAGACAACGAAATTTAAGGAAATCAGTGGAATGCATATTTATTTCTAATTTTGTTAATAATTTTACCAATTTGATGGATTCATAAATGATCCGGTATTCTGTTGTCTTCATACATTACCTATTTACCATTGCCTGTATACTTATCGTAACTCCTCCCCCTTCTCCCAATCTGAGCCGTAGCTACGGGAGTGAGGGGGCGGTCTCCAGTCGAACAAATAAACAAGTTAGGAAAGAGTTCTTATTTACACCTTTTGAGATGTGTACAGTCGACCGCAAAGGTAACAGTATGCAAATTGTCCACAGCTATCTTATTTCTTACTCTTCTTCATTCTACAAGTTTTTTGTGAATTAGGGGGGGGGGGCTAAGTCGCCAGGCACAGAAGACGCTTCTCAAAGCTCTTTCCTTTTTAAGACAACGACGTCTTAATATGCGACGAAGAATAAGCACTAAGTGAGATCGTCAATGGGTCAGGAAGGATTACATGATCTATCAATATTGTCAGTTGATAAATGAATTGCAAAAGTGTTCAATTCTGATAGGATAGTATGTTATTTTGCTTAATTGAAACCAAGAAAAGTTAAATTAAAATTATTTTCGTTCTGAGATACCAGTCGGGTTTCATATCAATTTTGTGAATTTTACTTAGTTTATAATGGTATTATTTTTTCAAACAGAGTTCAATAATTTTAAATTACAAATATGTCTACTGAGGGCATGCTGCACGCACTCTGCATTATTATATTTAATTTTGATTCCTAATCTTTTCTCTCGTTTTACTTACTAGTAATAATACGTTTGCAAAGATGTTCTTCAGACACTAAGATGCAACTGAAACAATCTTCTATGTGCTAAACTCTCTTTAATCTGAAATGCAAACTACGAAACTTGAAATAGCCTACTTTTTCTTAGGTTTTTGTTTTGTCTGCGCATTTCAAAATGTGCAGGATGTAAATACCACAGGACGAAGGACGCTTCATGGTACTGGAGGAGGGGGGAAGGACATTACACCACAATCCTACCGAGGGGGGCAAAATATCTAGCTGCGAGGCTGAACCTTTACTTGTACGAGTTCAGTATTTTTAGAGGAAGGCACATTTAACATTAACATCTTTTCTAATTATGTATGTTGCAAACCAATAATATTTATTAGAGGAAACAGGCATTTTTAAGCATAATCCTGCTATGAATCTTCCAGAAACATTCGTATTGGAAGTGGACATAAAATTTCTTTACAAGAAAAAAAAATAATGTATAACATTTAGTGTAGAGCTGACACTTTACACTGATTACTAGTGTATAATCATTTTCAATTGAAATAAATCATTTCTTCGAATTCTGCATTCATAATAACAAAAAATATTGAAATTATAGAAGGGGAAAGTTATTTTCTTGATTGAGAATTAAATTAAGGATGTAGAGGCTGGGAAAGGGAATGCAGAGAGAGAGGGGAAATTCCCTGGCTTCATCCCCCTTCAGTCTAGTGGTGGAAACCACCCCTGTAGGAAACGAACCCTATCTCTCCCCCAGTAATTGTATGAAATGCTTCTTGAGGCATATTTCTAACACGTGTCTTGTTTCTATTGGAGGAAAATTCTACGTGTGAGCCAACTGGAATGCCTTGCACTCAGTCAAGATTGATTCTATCCGAGAAGAGCGTGGTGATCGAGTCCTGTGGCAGAGAATGTCCGAAGCCTAAATCCCAAGAGATGAATTTCCGAAGAAGCGATTAGTCAATTTCCGGTGTTGTGCGAAAGAATTTGTAATGTTATTGGAAAATATGATTGAAATTACAATGTGTCAGATATATTTTCTTTCAATAGTTATGCGAGGGTCATTCGAAAACAAGAGTGCATAAGTAAATATACATGTAAGAAAAGCATGAAGCAGCAAGAATTCTATGCTTGCATCAAAGAGCATAGGTATGTGTACCAATATGTTCACCTAATGAACTGAGTTTTATATATAAGGTAGGAGCAGGTTAACTGTTTCGAATTTTGGATGTAATTTACAGTAATCTTTGCCATGTTTAAGAAATATATATTGAAGTGTTGCAGGTCATTTCTTTGCTTTATCTAAGCCAAAAAAAGTGTTAGAAACTTTAGTTTTTCATAAAACGTTAGTGTTTTTGAGCTGAAAACTGTTTATTGATGAAAATGTTATCAAACTGCGTGCCCAAGGTTAGAAATGAAATTAATAAAATTTACAAATGTAGAAGAAATCATTGCCACAACAGCAGTGGCGGCGAATAGGGAACGTGACGGGGGCGGGGGGCAGTAGCTCCCCACTTTTTGTTCCTGCACCATGATAAACCTTATCTACGAAGGAAAAGGAAATCCCCCTCCCCCAGTTTTGGCATCTTGCCTCCTCAGTTTTGGAACCAAATCGCCGCCCCTGCACCACAGAATTAGACGTTATATGTAATTACAATTAATAAATAACGTTCACAATACTCTAATGATCGCTTTGTGGACACCGTAACAATATATTGGTTTTGTCCCAAGCGTGCTTATTTCTCTACAACAAAAATATTTTGCTACTTTACTATAACAAAGCTCATTTAATATTCTCTGTAAGACTGAAATGAGTGTAAACAATCCTGTTGTTTATTCATGGCGCATGCAAGAATCCTGAACGTTGGAATGTAGTTAGTGCATGGGAAAAAACCATACCATCCAACTTAGTTGTTATACTGAAGTTATGGGACCTTATATTATGAACCGTTCAGCGCATATTCATGGACACAAAATCACCGGAACCAACAAATAGGAATGGAACTGTTTCTAAGTAGTCACGTGATTTTGTATAGATTAACTTAATTCTTGCAGTGCACAGTGATCCATAATGCCAAAAAAGTAGGCAAAAATAGACATTTTTACTTTTCGGTAAGGAAATAAAACACGCACAGTTTTATAAACAACTAAATGAGACATAAAAACGAAAGAGAATTTTCTCTCCAGATCGATTATGTTGTTTTCGGGCTGCAAAATGCCGGTTCGTGAAAATGGAATTCTTGCATAATATTTTGTACTCATTTTTAAGACTTGTTGTAGCAATATTATTTTCGCCGGACAATACAATTATGCTAAGTAGACTCCCAGATTCTCACTAATGTACAGAAAAAGAACATAAATTTTAATGAAAATAAACTATAATGTATTTATTTTTGGCTTGAAAATACAACAAAAATTATCTTGATTTAACATAGCTTTCGCCACTATTTCCAGCGACGATTTCTATACTGCAAGCGATACTTTGAGGTATTGTGAAGTTTTGTTACTTTTTGCTTGAAACCGTGTTCCGTATGGATCATCAGGAAACCCTGAACAAAATGTGAACACGTGAATGGCGTGTGAACACTGTGAATTGGGAATCCAACTATTTCGCCATCAGTTGTGTAGTGCAACAGTGATTTATCCACAGCTCCTAACAACCCTTAGCAACATTCCCCAAAATTTCAACAGACCCAATTTATGGTCATTTTAGCTCTAAATGGACCTATACACCCTTCTAAATTCAAATTTACACCCTCTAAATTCGAACTTACACCCTCAAAAATACGAATTCACATCCTCCTAAATTTTAACTAACACCCTCCTAAATTCGAGCTTACACCCTCCAAAATTCGAGCTTACACCCTCCGAAATTCGAAATTACATGCTTCTAAATTTTAACCTACACCCTCGTAAATTCGAACTTACATTCTCCTAAATTCGAACTTACATCCTCCTAAATTCGAACTTACATCCTCCTAAATTCGAATTTACTCTTCTCCTAAATTGGAACTTACATCCTCCTAAATTCGAACTTACATCCTCCTAAATTGGAAATTACATCCTCCTAAATTCGAACTTACATCCTCCTAAATTAGAATTTAGACCATCCTAAATTAGAATTTACACCCTCCTAAATTCGAATTCACATCCTCCTAAATTAGGATTTACCCCTTCCTAAATTCGAACTTACACCCTCCTAAATTTGAATTTACACCGTCCTAAATCAGAATTTACACCCTCCTAAATTCGAATATTACATCCTCCTAAATTAGAATTTAGCCCCTCCTAAATTTAAACTTACTTCCTGCTTCCTCTCATTCGTGGGTAAGGTAAAGCTCCACGTTATGGGCGCCACTAATGCTACGCCCCTTGTGGGTACGTACTTAAATGTTATTTACCACGGCTACAGATATCTTAATCTCAGGGGGATAGGTTCTTTGTTTGAGAATTCCAAATAAGAAAGCGTTTTATAGCCAAGAGGATATAGTAAAATGCGGATCTATATTCTGAGAACTTAACAAAATACAGAGAAAATATATGTATTTGTATAATCGAAAAGGCTTCTTCTTCTTTTAAATGGCTTCTTCTTCTTTTAAAAGGCTTCTTCTTCTTTTAATATGGAAAAAGCTTCTTCTTTTCTTATGGAAACGGCTTCTTCTTCTTTTAAAAGGCTTCTTCTTCTTTTAAAAGGCTTCTTCTTCTTCTAAAAGGCTTCTTCTTCTTTTAATATGGAAATGGCTTCTTCTTCTTTTACTTTGAATTTCTTCTTCTTTTATTAAAGCGTAATCTTATTTATGTGCTCGCTTTCCCCCCCGCTTCTTTGTCAAACAATACAAGCTATACTTGTAGAAAGAGTAGGGTCGACTAAACTGACAATAGCGCCACCTCCTATTTGACGACCAAAGGGGAATAACCAGGATCGCTAATAACGAGCGCTGCCAATGGCCCAGTGCGACTAAAAAGAAGCGCAACCGTAAAGTGCTTCGGGGCGTATAATTGACAACAGCGCCACCGGGGAACGGACAAATTCAAAAGCTGACGATGTTCTCCTCGTCAGAGAATCAAAAAGAAATTTAATTTACCATATACATCATTCTATTTACTTCTTTTATAGTATTTGAACTCTTCTTTTATATATTTCTCAATTTACTATAATATATATAATCCACCTTCTCCGCTCTAAGTTTTTATAATCTCCTTCGCTCCTATTTATATAGCGTGCTGCCATCTCTTGTCGATTCCGAGAAACTTCTTACTTGCAACTTTCATTGTGTCGTGTGAAACTGGCACGTGACATTCCTTCTAAATTCGAATTTACACCCTCTTACATTCGAACTTACTCCCTACAATATTCGAATTCACATCTTCCTAAATTCGAATTTACACCTTTCTAAATTTTAACTTATATCCTCCTACATTCTAATTTTTACTCTCCTAAATTCGAACTTACGTACATCCCCCTAAAATTCGAACTTACAACCCCCTAAATTTGAACTTACAACCCCCTAAATTCGAACTTACAACCACCTAAATTCGAATTTACACCATCCTAAATTCGACCTTTCCGGTTCCTCCACCTCCTCTGTGTAATGCGACTAAAGTTTTGTTGTATAAATATTTAACCCGCCAGGACTCTCACTAGAGGGTCAATCCATATGAAGTCATACAGCATACTTATTGCTTGACCATTTTTAAAAAAGTTTATTTTTTGTGTGGTGTGAGCCTCATATGTTGACAGTTCAGAACCACTGTTATTTTATTTTTACTATCACCGATTTGAAGATGGCGGGCATTTTTTTATCATGGCGCGCGTCATTTTCTCCATTCCTAAGCATCAGCATTCAGCATCATCATTTTGGATTTTGAATACCCATATATTGCACTTATAAGAATGGCAGGACGTAACCATGCAATATCGGTGGAGCGCCTGAAGTAGCGTGCCGTGATCGAGTTTCTAACCGCAGAAAATGAGCTACAAATTGACATTCTTCTGAGACTGAGAGCATTTTATGGGGAGGGATGAATGCATAGACATCAGTAGTGTGCAATCTTGGGTTTTTCATGCTCGTAAAGATAACCACAGCTGAACACGATTCCGATGACCTCCATCAGTTGCATGCAGTACGCGGCCTTCTACTCCATTCTCTCATATACGCTGAGAGTTCTTCAGCTGGGGTTTTCTTTACGAGCATGAAAAACCCAAGATCGCACACTACTGATGTCTACTATTCATCCCCATAAATTACCCCCAGTCTCAGATGAATGTCAATTTGTAGCACATTTTCTGCGGTTAGAAACTCGATCACGGCACGCTACTTCAGGCACTCCACCGACATTTCATGGTTACATTCTGCCATTTTCCTCGCTATAGTTCAGCACCCCCTGGCGATAGAAGTTTGAAACCTTCAATGGAGAAGCGGGGTACTCAAAATCCAAAATGTGTTTACAAGGTAGAGTAGTCACAAGAAAAGCTTGCCACAATCACCGATGCGCAGAGAACGCAATTTCGCCTGTGTGACCCAATGCTCATCACGGGGCTGCTCTGCTTGATAATACGCTCGTTGCAGGGCACAGTCTTCAACATCGGCTCGAGCTGTATGTATCGTCCCGCGGTGCACGCACAGCAAGAGCGAGTTAGTGTTATTGTGGAATTGTGGCGGCTCGTGGTAACAAAAAAACATACTTTTCAGCACGCCCCCGTATATATATTTTATTGCAGAGCCATTTCAGGATTGTAATGTTGTTGATTGACATTCCAAATTACAGTTTGCAGAATTTTAACACAATATGTTAGTAAGGAATGAAATTAGGCATACCATATTTAATGCAAAATATTGAATTTTTCACGAGTTTTGTATCTCTTAAACCAATTGAATCTCAAACTCAAAATTTTTACTGAAGATACTTATCATGGAGTACTGTATTTTGTACAAATTTCAGATTTTTAAACAACTGCCCATCAGATATATTTAACCCTGAACTTGGCTTTTTTTTTTTAACAAAAAGTACATGTTTATGACCCTGTAGAAAAGAAAAGATTAAAGTCTGAAGATTCAAATAATTTTGAGATACTCTATTGGTACACAGGTACTTGCACAAAAAATTTCAAGTGTCAAACCAACTGCCTTCTCCCCAAACAAAATGTCCGAAAATTTCATTTTGAGCAATTAAAATACACAATTTTGACCTTAAAATTTATTATGAAGGAATAATATTTAGAAAATTACACAGAAATATAATTGTTGCCTATAATGTGCTTAACATCACAGATGTTGTCTCATTGTCGTAGGACTTACCAGAGCTGAGATAAAGAAGTTGCCTCTGATGCTTACGAATGGAGAAAATGATGCGCGCCATGGTAAAAAAAAATGCCCGCCATCTTCAAATCGGTGATAGTAAAAATAAAATAACAGTGGTTCCGAACTGTCCACATATGAGGTTCACACCACACAAAAGAATAATTTTTTTAAAAAATGGTCAAGCAACCATGTTGTATGACTTCATATCGATTGATCCTAGAAAGCAATGAACCGTGCTGGGTAGACATCCCTCACCTAAAAGCAAAATTATTTTTTTAAATCGGAATTAGGCTATAGTTGTTACAAAGCATTTGAATACATTTACTGATTAAACTAATTTTACTAATTTGGAACACTTTTATTGTATTACACCATTGATAGAAATGAGAAAAAATGAACTTGTTGAAATTACCAAACTGAAACGTATGAGCGCGCATTGAAAATTACCCAGGCAGAGTTTCTACGGCCCTGTGAAGGGAACCAATGAAGTCTCACCGCTGATTCAACGTCACAACAATTGGAAAGGTTCACTGTAGAAAGGTACTGAAGGGTGGCCTCGGGCACTCATTGGAAATGATTAAAATGTATATTTCAAAATCGCCTGAGTAATTTTTACCAATACGCGGGTCTTTACGAGTTAACGGTGGTGCGTTACGGAAATCCACAGAACGTCCTTCGTAAAAAAATCTGGGAAGTTAGAAACGATCAAATTAAGAATTTGTTTCATTCGTGTTAGATTCTAAAAATACTGTCATATCATTATCTCTGATGATTGTGCTGAGAAGAATAGTGTTGATGTGTCGCGGATCTGCCGCAAAATATTTTAAAGTTATTAAAATTGTCGCCAAATTGAAGATACATTTCTTTAAAAATAATTTCAGTTGGATTGAAAAGAATGTGCTTGCTTGCTCTTGTACTGTATGCTCTCTGAAAAGTGGTGTCAGTTTTGAAAAAAAAAGAAGCGAGGGAAATAAATAAAAAGGAACTCGCATTCGCAACCAAAATAAATATAAAGGAGATGGAAAGGCATCGTAAACAGCGAATAAATACGTGTTCCTTAAAATATATCAAATTATCGTAAAATAAATTTGACAAGAAATATTTGTTTTCATGGCGTTGAACATTTATTCTGAATAAATGAATTTTAACCATACTTTTTACTATTATTATTATTAATATTATTATTATTATTATTATCCAGTGCGAGCCTCAGCTACTGGACGGGTCGCAGGTGGCGGATAGTGAAACCTCCCTCAGATATGAGGGGGAGCTGCGAAAAAGGGGAAACACAAATAAGCAGTACCGGACCGAGGCGACAAGGCTATCAGGGTGTGGAGGGTGTCCAGTGGGATGGACGTACTCAGCAAATACCACAGATACCCATCGACAGCCTTGTGAAAAAGCTAATAAACACCGCCATAAAAGTGTTTGCCCTCACTGCTATGTGGGCCTGGAGGGATCCTGAAAGCAGGGACCTGTAACGTAACCCAACTTGTACCGCTGTCAAGTTACGAACGGAACTATCGATATGAGTTACAATGGGATTGGCGTTCCACACAGTACCGGACAGATTGGACCTACCTACAACCTGGGTAAATTAGGCGTACCGTTACTCAACGACCCATTCGCTTCAGGTACTGAGTGGAACGGGTCTCGGATGGAACGGGTACGATCGTACCCGTACATACTGTACCTGAACGGTGGCTACCGGGTACGAAATGGAACCACAAGTTGGTAACCGGTACTGAAGCACAATGACCAGCGCTTGTTATTAAAATACCGGTACGTGGATAGAAATGGATGAAGCGGGTAACATTTGTAACAGGAACTTACAGTACGTATCATAACAGTTTACTGTCAATCAACATTCCACAGCAGCAAATGGAATACCGATAAATATACACTTCTTTGTTTAAAACTAATTATAATAACTTTAGAAAAAAGTAATTCGTGATCTTTCTGGATTTTATTTATCCGAAAAATATGTATAAATGCTATCTAGTTTATCTTTCATTAATTTGTTAATAATGGTATCAGCTATGCAAAAATTTTGAAGACCGTCACTCTGGCAAACTATTAACAATAGAAACAATTAGTTTCAACAAGCTCATGTATATTATACTAATTACAACGACCTGCGCAGAAGGTCGATATTCGTCATTCAGGCAACCTGTTACTAGGAGGCATGTGCAGTAGGCCCCATTACTTTTAAAATAGGTAGAGAAGTGAAATTGAGTTTGAAGGTAGATTATGCTAATTAGAGCACGGCTACATCAACATGATTGTGGAAAACCGGAAGTTGATGGACGCCATATTGAAAAATGTTACTTCTTAAGATAGAGAAGTGAAACTCGGTTCAACGATAGCTTATACTAATTAAAGCATGGCAAATAAACATGATTGTGGAAAACCGGAAGTTGATGGACGCCATATTCAAAAATGTTACTTCTTAAGATAGAGAGGTGAAATTCGGCTTGAAGGTAGCTTATGGCAATTAGAGCATGGCAAATCAACGTGATTCCGGAAAACCGGAAGTTGGTGGACGCCATATTGAAAAATGTTACTTCTTAAGATAGAGAAGTGAAATTCGGCTTGAAGGTAGCTTATGGGAATTAGAGCATGGCAAAACAACGTGATTCCGGAAAACCGGAAGTTGATGGACGCCATATTGAAAAATGTTACTTCTTAAGATAGAGAAGTGAAATTCGGCTTGAAGGTAGCTTATGGGAATTAGAGCATGGCAAATCAACATGATTGTGGAAAACCGGAAGTTGATGGACGCCATATTGAAAAATGTTACTTCTTAAGATAGAGAAGTGAAATTCGGCTTGAGGGTAGCTTATGGGAATTAGAGCATGGCAAATCAACGTGATTGTGGAAAACCGGAAGTTGATGGACGCCATATTGAAAAATGTTACTTCTTAAGATAGAGAAGTGAAATTTGGCTTGAAGGTAGCTTATGGGAATTAGAGCATGGAAAATCAACGTGATTCAGGAAAACCGGAAGTTGATGGACGCCATATTGAAAAATGTTACTTCTTAAGATAGAGAAGTGAAATTCGGCTTGAAGGTAGCTTATGGGAATTAGAGCATGGCAAATCAACATGATTGTGGAAAACCGGAAGTTGATGGACGCCATATTGAAAAAATGTTACTTCTTAAGATAGAGAAGTGAAATTCGGCTTGAGGGTAGCTTATGCAATTAGAGCATGGCAAATCAACATGATTGTGGAAAACCGGAAGTTGATGGACGCCATATTGATAAAAATGTTACTTCTTAAGATAGAAAGGTGACATTTGGCTTGAGGGTAGCTTATGGGAAATACAGCATGGCAAATCAACGTGATTCCGGAAAACCGGAAGTTGGTGGACGCCATATTGAAATACGTTACTTCTTAAGATAGAGGAGTGAAATTCGGTTTTATGATATTATGGATATTACTGCATTGGAAATCAACATGATTAGGAAAAACCGGACGTTAACGGAAAAATTTACTTTAATAGTCCTCTTTCCTTTGGTGATTGCTTACGTTAATTAGAACATGGTCAATTTATATGATATTTTAAAACCGAAAGTCGATGGACGGCATAATGAAAAATGCAATTTATTAAGATGAAGAAGTAAAATTCGGTTAGATTATTGCGCTTAATAATTCGAACATGGACAATGCATATGCTGTCTGTAAAACTGGAAGTTGATAGACGCCATGTTGAAAAAGAAATACATTTGAGTGTCGATTTAGTTTTTATTTATTAAAAATTAAATATGAATTCCATCAAACTCAGGTTTTCCAGAATCATGTTCATTTGTCATGCTCTAATTCCCATAAGCTACCATCAAACCAAATTTCACTCCTCTGTCTTAAGAAGTAACGTTTTTCAATATGGCGTCCACCAAATTCCGGTTTTCCACAATCATGTTGATTTAACATGCACTAATTAGCAAGATCTACCACCAAATCGAATTTCACGTCTCTTTCTTTAAAAGTAACATTTTTCAATATGGCGTCCACCAACTTCCTGTTTTCCACAATCATGTTGATTTAAATGCACTAATTAGCAAGATCTACCACCAAATCGAATTTCACTTCTCTATCTTAAGAAGTAACATTTTTCAATATGGCGTCCATCAACTTCCGGTTTTCCACAATCATGTTGATTTGCCATGCTCTAATTGCCATAAGCTACCCTCAAGCCGAATTTCACTTCTCTATCTTAAGAAGTAACATTTTTCAATATGGCGTCCACCAACTTCCGGTTTTCCACAATCACGTTGATTTGCCATGCTCTAATTGCCATAAGCTACCCTCAAGCCGAATTTCACTTCTCTATCTTAAGAAGTAACATTTTTCAATATGGCGTCCACCAACTTCCTGTTTTCCACAATCATGTTGATTTAAATGCACTAATTAGCAAGATCTACCACCAAATCGAATTTCACTTCTCTATCTTAAGAAGTAACATTTTTCAATATGGCGTCCATCAACTTCCGGTTTTCCACAATCATGTTGATTTGCCATGCTCTAATTCCCATAAGCTACCTTCAAGCCGAATTTCACTTCTCTATCTTAAGAAGTAACATTTTTCAATATGGCGTCCATCAACTTCCGGTTTTCCGGAATCACGTTGATTTGCCATGCTCTAATTCCCATAAGCTACCCTCAAGCCGAATTTCACTTCTCTATCTTAAGAAGTAACATTTTTCAATATGGCGTCCACCAACTTCCGGTTTTCCGGAATCACGTTGATTTGCCATGCTCTAATTGCCATAAGCTACCCTCAAGCCGAATTTCACTTCTCTATCTTAAGGAGTAACATTTTTCAATATGGCGTCCATCAACTTCCGGTTTTCCACAATCATGTTGATTTAACTTGCACTAATTAGCAAGATCTACCACCAAACCGAATTTCACTTCTCTATCATAAGAAGTAACATTTTTCAATATGGCGTCCATGAACTTCCGGTTTTCCACAATCATGTTGATTTGCCATACACGAATTAGCATATGCTACCACCAAATCGAATTTCTCTTCTCTATCTTAAGAAGTAACGTTTTTCAATATGGCGTCCATGAACTTCCGGTTTTCCACAATCATGTCAATTTGCCATGCTCTAATTCACATAAGCTACCGTCAAACCGAATTTCACTTCTATATCTTAAGAAGTAACATTTTTCAATATGGCGTCCATCAACTTCCGGTTTTCAACAATCATGTTGATTTAACATGCACTAATTAGCAAGATCTACCACCAAACCGAATTTCACTTCTCTATCTTAAGAAGTGACATTTTTCAATATGGCGTCTAATTTCCAGTTTTACCAAAATAATTTTGATTGGCAATGCCAGGTCAAACCCGAATTTCAGATCTGTAACTTAGATGGTAACATTTCTCAATATGGCGTACATTAACTTTCCCTTTTTTCCACATGTATTATTAGTTGGTAATATTCTAATTACATAAACTATCATCATGTCGAACTTTCAATATCTTGCTTGAAAATATTTTTTTTAAATATGTTCACCTTGCACCCAATATTACGTGTATTGGTTATATAAAAGTAACATTATTAATAACAAATCTCACGATTCCATATTTATTTATATATATACAATTTATATTTTATTGCCTACAACCTCAATTAATATCAGTTCTTATCGATTTTTCAAGAATTCAACAATGAAAGTTTTAAAATGAAGAGTTACGTGACATATATTTTCTGATCCATTCAATACCCATTTGATTTGCTGAAAATAGGTTTTGTTACAATTGTACCCGATCCTAAAGTTCAGGTATACCCATCATGAATTTGTACCGGTATGATTCTAAGGAGAGGTACGTACCGTAACGGAACCGGCATTCAGATAAGGAACAAGTTCCATGCTTCTGGTACGGGTATTTTAACGTTCCACTCTGTGTACCCAAAGCTGTCGTCCCCGAAGCACTCTCGGGTACGAACGGAACGGTATAGCAGAAGCGTTACTGTTCGCCTTACCAAGAGGTTCTGGTATTTTCCTTGGAACGGTCCACAGCACTTGGGCCGGTACGCGGTACCCGGTACGGAAATAACGCGGAACGGTGACAAATACCAATGAATTGCGTTACGTTACAGGTCCCTGCCTGAAAGGCTAAGGGAGTTGAAACCCTGACAGAAAACGAGGGTGTACCTGAGAACCCACAGGTGGCAGCCCCACTACTCAGGTGTAGGCTGTAACAGGCCCGATTAGCCGACAGCCGAAAACAACAAAAAATCGAGCTTAGAAAGAAGCAAGCCGGACTTGAAATTGGAGACGACACGGGCTACGAATAGAGACATTGAATATTGGAACACTCACAGGAAGGACTGAAGAAGCTGTGGATCCGATGGAGAGAAGAGGGATCGACATCCTTGGAATGAGGAAAAAGAAAAATGGAAAGGAAGAGGAGAAATGAAATTCAGGAAAGAATATAAACTAACTGGGCAGGAACTGAAGAGGAAGACGAAGTGGGGTTGGATTTGTAGTCAGAAGTGGAATAAGTGAGGAAATAGAAAGCGTAAATCACAGAATTATAAAACTAAAAATGAATGTAATAGGACAAGTAATAGAAATAATTCAAGTGTATGCCCCACAAACAGGATGTACATACATACACACACCTCCAATTTCTATAACAAAATTCTGTTTCATATAATATTTCCAATAATGTTGCATTAGTTAGATAATTGCATTATTATTTACTGCAAATGCTTCAAACATCCTTTGAACACATATCAACATTTTCACGTCAGTAAAAAAAATTATAATATATGTGTTGTGTATAGGAATGTTACGAATGCTCACACGTAACGTACAAAGATTATTAAAGTGCCAAAAAAGGTATGGAATGGTATTGTATTTCTCCACATTAACATATTTCTTTAACGTGTGCAACTCAACCATAAACTTTCCACTTCCGGCAATTACAACAATAAAATTATCTTATTTCAACATATTATGCCTGCTTTTTTTTAAAGGTTCTACAGAATTAATATTTTTAAAATAATATTTTGGAATATTTTCATGTGTTTACACACATACACTTGAGATTTCGTTTTAAGTTTGCATGCATAGATAGGCTCATGGAGACCGGACCTACAGTTTTAAAGCGGGACCCGAAACACTTTGTGCCTCCACCGGGTATCGGAGTGTAAGGAGTGTTTGGCGACTACTTTAGTCATATCGAATTTTCTATGATCGAACAAAACACTGACCAGTCTCAAGTCTGGAACTGATGTGAAACGCCCTCCCTTGCCCGGGAAAACAAAAGCTACCACTACCTAGATAGAGGAGGCAAAATCTCCCTCGGACAAGTGAAATAGTGTAACGGTCCAGGATGAGTTCGTGTATAGGGACAGGTGACCAACAGTGCATAGCGATTAGCCATATCAAACAAAAACATATACTTTCAATTACCACCTCTTTTACCTGTAGCCGGGAAGCGGCTAGCTGCACACCTGAAAATCACGGGTAGCGACATGCGTACGAAATGATATAGCCCATAATTAACATGAAAAATAAAAAGTATATTCTATCCATAACAAAACAAAATCAATTTGGTACATTTCCTCCTCTCACACTCACACATTCGCAGATTCAATCTTTTTGGGGCGCATCAACAAAAATAACACATACAATGTACAGGTTTTTGACGACGAGCCCTAATTATTGCATTCGCATTTAATTTACGTTGACTTTTGTCTAATCAGGTCATTTGTGAATTTGCTCCAGTGCTACTTCAACTCACTAGCCAGCCCTTACTTAAGTTCACCTTTAAAAAAAATTAACTCGGTGCGGTGACAATACATTATTTGTCCAGCATAAACAACAGCAATTACGCTCACGTGGGCGGACGTTTTCCTTTTACTTGACCTCACGTGGTTCCAAACATAACAATAACCTCCGTTGAGTGACGCATACATATACTCTCTAGCAGGCGGGACTTCAACACTTCGCCGCGACGATCAATTTATATTACCAGGCAAATACTTTAACAAATAATCACATACGCGACCTGACGTAGCTAGCAGCGACACAGCGCTGACACATACTAAAATGACCAAACCTCAAATAGATTAAACAATTAAGCGGGCGGCGCTTAACTCTAGCAGTACGCACTTCAAACAAATACAAAAGGAGCACAATCAACAGCGAATTTAAGATCATTAAAAAAATCACAAGAAATAAGTAAAATTGTCCTGAGACAATTAAATACAAATAATAAGTTTGGTATGAAGTTTCGAGTTGTGTGGGCGTTTTCAAAACGTTGACGAATTTCTAGGGCATTCTCTAAATATCAGTCGGGCCGGTACGTGTTGACATTCATACAGATGAATACATTACCATCTCTCAGGTTCCACGGCGCATCCTGGTGTCTTCATGGGCGATTGAAATCTCTTAGTATGCACACGAAAGGTTTTCCTATTCTTCCTCGATCGCGACGACGAGAATGCGAAGAGGGTTCATGCATCTGGTTCCTCGGCGGATCAGTGACGATGGGTCGTCGGCGTCGCTCGGGAACGTCAATGGGCTCGGCGTCTCTTCCTCTAGGGATATGTGAACGTCTCCCTGGTCTGGCGCGATTCGGACGTCGCATCTGGGCGGTGGACGGTCGTTCTTGGCTCGTCGGCGTCTTCTCCATCACCGTCGGACGATCTCAAGCATCGGGACGTCAACATGGCAGCGTTCGACATCTCTCTCTCTCTCTCTCTCTCTCTCTCTCTCTCTCTCTCTCTGTGTGTGTGTGTGGCGGCTGGTAGGCATCAGGCGGCGTAGCTCGGGTTTCTTGGCATGTTGTAGGCATTGGTCGTGGTGTCTGTCTGGCATCGGGCCAACCGAGGGTCACCCCTCTCCTCTCTTCTTCCGTTAGCCCGCCATGATTTTCGATGTTATTGTTTCAGGAAAACTATAAACGGCGTAAGATTATAACGGAAACACAGTCTCGCTTCGACTTCCTCCAGCGATTGAGGTAAGCACACTCGTATCGACTTACTGCCGATCACACACTGATGTTCGCGAAACAAAACTAAGTCCACGGTATACGGAGAGGTAGCACGGAGGTGCTCTCGCTACAAGAATCGCGGTAAAACTGTGTTAAGTCCACGGTATACGGAGAGGTAGCACGGAGGTGCTCTCGCTACAAGAATCGCGGTAAACTGTGTGTCGAAAAAGAATGTCCTTCGTTTTATCCGGATTTCGAAAAAGGACGCTCGGCGGTCGTTGAAGAGACGCTTCCGAAGAGGTCATTCCACTTCGCTCCCTTGTCTCCCAGCCTGGACAGGGTTGTGCTTCTGGTTTGGTACCTTCGGATTAAGCTGCAGTCTCGTTGGCGCCCAGAGCTCAACTGCAATCTGTGTCCATAAACTGATCGATTATAACCAATTCGATCTGGCATCCGTAATTCTTGCTTGATTGCGACGAAACTCCACACATCCGTCCTTGCATACATGTTGCTGCGCTGGTAAAAGTTTCACATAAATCCGGCCGCTGGAACCAGAGATATTTGAATGGCTGTCGTTAAGGTCGAATTTCCTAAGTTTTAGACGCATAACGTGACCTTTCTGGTGCTCGCCCGTCAGACTCGCGACTCCCTTTCTTTCTCCCGTTGGCTTGGCATATCAAATATATATACATACAAATAAAGACACTCAACACCTTCATTAAACACATTTTTTTACGGCTAATGGTTAGAATAATAATAATAATAATAATAATGACGAGGCAGGTCGACGGTAAATCTGACTGTCACACTGAGTCCCTTTTTTTTTTTAAAAAAAAAAGAATCATTCAATAGACTTGAGAAGTGTGAGAAAAATGTGTTCGCGATTAGGACAGTCCTTCGAGTATATTCCTGTTCAGGCAGCGAGTGTTCGCAATTAGGACTGTTCGCAATTAGGACGACACCTTTTAGGTTACCACATTCATCAAAAAACGAAAGCAATTACTCTCTCTCATGTGAGTGCTCTCACTAAATATGTATTCATGGTTCTTAAGTAAATGTTGAACCCAAACAATGTAATTAAGCAACTTACCTGTCTGAATAAATGTATTGTTTGATGGAATTATGTTGTCCTATTTTGAATAAATCAGGTTAGTTCATTCGAGTAATAAGGAGCTCTTATGGGCTGATTCTGGTAGGAGTTCAGCCCCGAAAAGCTGTTGTATGCGATAGATTCAAGATTCAGTCCCCACAGATAAAACCACGGATATACTACTGTAACCACGTTATCGGATTCGAAAGGCAAATATATTAGACATTACAACAGCCGACATTTCCCTAACGCCACTTTTTTCATTTTAGGTTAATCCCAACGAATATGATGCGTTGATGAAATGAATTAAGAACAAGTTCAAAGTGAAAAATCGTCTTGCATGTAAAACCGTGTAATTTAGTTTCATTGTGTGTTCAAGGCCTCAGCGATGACGTAGTGGTCATGTCGTCGGCTTGTAATCTAGTGGACCTGAGTTCGATATCCAGTGGAGCCACATTGAATGTGGTTCGGTTTAAACTGTAGGTCAAATGCCGATTATCCTATCTGTGCATGAAGTGGACTTAAAAAAATAAAAACATAAATTGTAGGATATGTAGCCTATTCATTAAGACTGTAAAACTTTTTACATCCTGATCTAAAAAAGTAGCACGTAGATCTGCATATGAATATTCTGTAATCAATTATCAAGTTGTTTTCTGTTGAGTTGTATTGATTCTTGAGACAACTGTTCTGAGTGAATATTGAAGATTTTTATGAACTTTGATTTTTCTATCACACTTTCCCAGCTTTTGAATTCTCCAACAAAATGCCATGTCCATTTGTTCCCAAATCCGCGCGCGCACACACACAGAGCGAGTGATTATACATACATACACACACACACACACACAAACACCCACCCACACACACACACACACACACACACACACACACACACACACACACACACATATATATATATATATATATATATATATATATACACACACACACACACACACACACACACAGGGTGTCCGGATTGTAGCTGACAGTTTTTAAATAGTTATTACATCTCAAAAAGCGAGCTTTTTGTTAAGAAAGCATTGTAAAAGCAATAGTACATTTGTGGGTTTGGTTCAGCAAATTTCCATACATGTACAACTAGTGGTGGCGGTGCTAGTGTCGCACAAACAAAAATGGTGTCGGTACAAGAAAAAGCATGCGTAGGCCTTGGAAGTCAATACGGGAGGCGAGCAGGCAGTTAGTTACAGTCCATACCAGCTAACTGTAGACCAGGAGAACGATTAATTGATTGATTGAATTGGTGTTTTAAGTCCACTTTATGCACAGTAAGGCTAATCGGGACTGGACCTACAGTTTAAAGTGGGATCCGAACCACTATGTGCCTCCACCGAGCATCGAACCCGGGATCCCTTGATTACCAGGTGAGAACGCTACCACTGCGCTATCGGGGAGGCCCACCAGGAGAACGAGAACAAGTCTCTGCGCAAGTAGTGACGCGAGGCGACTCCACCAATGAACAGTGAGAGAAAAGGGATTGCGTAATGCGTGACTGGAGTTACCCGATTTCCTGCTTCACTCTGCAAGCGTTGCAAACCTTTAAAAGCGACAATACAGAACGCACATGGCAAACAGGCGTATTTTTGTCTCCAGGTCCGTTCGCTTGGTTTAAGAATTTCTTAGGGAAATATTAGGGATAAAACAGTAAGGCCAAATTTTGATAAGCCGTGCATTTAGCGTACGAACTAAGGTCTGGACCGTACGTCCGTACATATACGGTCAGGACCGTACGGTTGGCAACGCTCCTTCCCTGCCGCTACGCGCAGCCATGCTCCACAGTTAGCTGGGACAGGGTATAAACGATTCTTGTTTGCTTGAACAAGCTTGCATCAGGAAAATAGTCTTGCAAATGGTGACTATTGTTTACGGAAAAGGCAATAATAACATACTTGACAGTAATTTCAATTCACCTCCCTTGCAAGACCCTTAGATATACTGGGAGAATGTTTCATTAATTATTTCTCTGCCTTTAGTCCCTTAGCGTCGGACATGTCTTTAGGGTACACTGCACGGAAGCGGCGTTACACAGAAATGAACGAAAATACATTCCACATACAACTTGGACCTTCTCACTTTAGGCGCCACTTTCACTCTACATGTTGCCACGACCCTCACCTGTCGTTTAATAATAATAATCCTTTGCCCAACAGCCCTGAAGGACCTTGGCTTACCTACCGACTGCCGGTCTCCCTCCCACGCTTTCGTTCGTCACCTCTAAGCGTGGAGATCTGCAACCAGTATTGGAATAGTCGGGGGGTGGTAGAGTAAAAAAAGTCCCAACAAAACTGGAGAACAGTTATCGTACAATTTGCCACACATATTACGGCAGCGAAATGTAATATTATACAAAATTAGTGCGTTTCAAATTGGACACCCTGTATAATCACTGAAATTTGCCCATTGGAAAGCGTTGTGTGTTTTAAATCATCGTGCTGAATATTATAACAGAAATGCATACGTATCACAGCGAAGGAGATGTGAATGGATCAGTCATTAAAGAGAATAGTCACAGAGATCCCTATATTCCTAGGACCTCATAAAACACCGGTGAGGTCTTTCCAACCTTGAAATGTTAGTCTCTCCTCTCTAGAGGCCAACGTCCGTCCATCCGTCCGCACCAATTCTTGACGTCATATGTGTCTTGAGTTCTTGTTTTAAGCATAATTAATAAACATATATGTTAATCGGGACTGAAACACTTTAGGAATAAGTGTGATCCGAACCATTGTGCAATGTGCCTGCACCGGGTATAGAACTCGAGACCCCTTGAATACAAGGCAACAACTTTACCACTACGTTATCGGGAGGGCCTTGACATGATAATGCTTGACGTAGCAAACATATAATTGTATTTATATCAGAACCTAGTCCTTCGTAACTAATTCGTTTTAGAGTGGTTTCTGATGGAAGCGTCTATTTCACGTTATAGGTTTGTACAACCTTGGTGACAATGAAGTTCGACCAGAAAGGAATACGTGATTAAAAGCACAGAGGCATAGGCGGTGGAATGGGTGACCCGCAGAGGTGACGCATGTGTGTAAGAGGAGGCGTGTGAGCAGGCAAGAATCGTGATCCCAGCATGTTGCACCCAAGGTCACGTAAAGAACGAAAACGGGAAACTATACGCGTGACATTGAACTTCGACCAGGCACCAGACCCATACGGGAAAATTCCAGATAGTGGCGCATTCCACGGAAGCATGACGTCACGGACACGATAAGGGAGTCCGCCGTATATAAGCGCGTGCTGTGCACCGAGGAACCGCAGTGCATCATCACCATGGCCAGGGGCAAACCTATTGACAACACCGTGAGGAGAAGAGTGGTGGAGTTGCAACGGGATGGACTCAGTGAACGGGAAATAGGGCGCCAACTGAACTTACCCAAGTCAACCGTCCACTGCATCATCAAACACCACCAAAATACGGGTACTACAGAGCCAGGTAAGGCCCCCGGTCGAAAACGCCTGCTGAGCGTGCGTGACCTACGGATATTTAGGCGCTATATCCAGACCAACAATCATGTTTCTGTGGCCGAATTACGACTGTGGACTCGAGAACGCTTTCACATTGAAGTGTCAACCAGAACCATTCGCCGTTACCTACAGCGATGCGGTAACCGAGTGTACAAGGCGAAACGTAAACCCTTCCTTTCCATGTTGAACAAAGGCACTCGACTACGGTGCGCACGAATGTACCGGGGATGGACATTTCTGCAGTGGAACAGGGTTTTGTGGACGGACGAATCCATTTTCAATGTTGTGTACGGGAAAATACGGAAAACAGTCATTTGTCGGAAGGAGGAACAGAATGAAGCAAAATGTTATGCACGTCGGGTACAGAAACCTGAGTCAGTGATGGTATGGGGATGCATGACGGCATCTGGGGTTGGCCCACTATACGTCTGTGAGGGCATTGTGAATGCACACGCCTATACACGCATACTGGAGCGGCATCTTCCCACAGTGCGAAGGCACCTGTTCCACAGGCGGCGTCTCATCTTTCAACACGACAATGCCAGGCCTCATACAGCGCGGCTGACAAGAGAATGGTTGACTCGCCATCACGTGCGAACTCTGCAATGGCCACCATCGAGTCCCGACCTCTCGCCCATTGAGAATGTGTGGCGTGTTTTTAAGCGACGTGTGCAACAGAGGGGGACCCACGACAGTGGCTGCTCTTATCGCCTGCCTGCAGGAGGAATGGCACCGCATCGATGTGGAATACCTTGAACGACTCGTCCACAGCATGCCCCGACGCATTGCCACAGTTATTCGCCGACGGGGCGGCGTCACACCATGGTAAACAGGATCCCCTCTAACAGTGGTCGAACTTCAATGTCGCGTGTAGATGGACGAAAATGTTTTATTTTGTGTGGACATCATACATTGCTGCGTTGCAGCGGAAATTTATGTTTCCCTTTCTTCCATGTAGCTTGCTGAATAAAATATGTTCAGCATATGCATGTGTTCTCCTTCTTTCACAACGCACTCCTATATTTGTGACTGGTCGAACTTCATTGTCACTAAGGTTGTATATTAGAGCATGACCACAGGACAGTCATAATGTGCTCCTACAAAAAATCGTAAGTTTGTTCCACAAAAAATGTAAATACCGCTTATATCACTGCAACTTATTGAGAAATATAAAAATAAACACAGTGTGTGGTAATACAAATTGGAAGAATTAAGTGTAAGTGTTGTAGCCAGAGACACTTTGTATACACATGTTTAATAAAAGAAAAACTCGTAACTTTTTGTGAACAAAGATGTATTTCTCATAGAGTTACTAATAGTTAAAATACGATATAAATGAATAATAGTAGGCTGCCATCTATTGGTTTTTCTGTAAACCGGAAAACGCAATGAAGAATTTTGGGTCTTCGCATGGATTATTATGCATTGTCATAGGTGTCGCATGGATTATTATGCATTGTCATAAGAGTAACTGAAAATCTCTATTCTAAGAAGTGATTATGACGTGCAGAATAGTTTTTGCACTGTTCAACTACTTTTATGCTTATAATATTCGGTTGTTCTTGCATCACGTATCACTGTAGAGCAGTTCCCTGATCTATACATGTTTATTTCACAATTAGCTAAATGTCTTACGAATAGGGCTGAGCCGATACCGATACCAGGTCTGTATCGGTTCAGTTTTTTTTTCCTGATACCAACCGATACCAAAGGTTGATTGATTGATTTGCTTTATTTTACTTCGCTTTTTGTGCCACTTTTGGCTAATTTGCGAAGATGGGAATATGAGTAATGATATGATGAAATTGATGAATGGACACTCACAATCATCGATGTCCAGGCCGGGATTCAAACCCGGGACCCCTGGCGTCGTAGCGTGATGTGCTAACCACTCCGCCACACGGTCGGCGATGATAACCAAAGATTTTGAGTGACTATAGCGGCTAAAAGAAAGAACTCATTTGTCAAGATTTGTTCTTTTCAAAAGTTCGTTCACAGGTTGGGGGTCCAGCACAAGAAGTCCATGTACTTATACATTTCCGAAAATGATGCACACTCCTGGGAAGCATATGACAAGATCAAATGCAGGGCAAAAGTGAAAGCGCTGCGCCAAAATGTGACATTGAGGGCATGTAACTGCCTGGTAGTCAATACTACGTGGAAATAAAATAGACCCATTCATTTCCAAACTTGTTCGAAAACTCATGGGTTAAGAACGCGACGTTTTCAGAACCAGCAATATTATAATGCTAGGCTCATTCCCGAGTTCCTGGAAAAAAGATGAATGTCGCTGTGGGAGGGAGGATTGTCAATCATCTTGTGCTCTACCCTTCTGTGTGACTGCTGCCCGATGCCGACACGGCAGTAACTTGTTTTTATTGCAAAGGACGTAGAATAATAAGACAGCAGGGCATTATTTTGGGCGCCAAATGCCTAAACGTTGCATAGTAACCTCGTTTTGAGGTATGAATAAAATGTTTTGACTGATTTTGAAAGCTTATGTTATGTACAGTCTTGGACACTTCTGCGTTGTAACGACCCTATTGAAAAAGCACTCAATCAAGCCATCCATGTCTGACCACCAAGCGCCTTGTGACTAGATAACCCAAACAACATTGTAATTCTGCGGATTGTATACCAGTCACGGGTATACATTTCTGTAAATTGAGCAGTGATGCCAATGAGAAATACGAGATGAAGATTGTCGGAAGTAATGTTTCGTGTTCTCGACATGGAATAATACTCGGTCCAAGTTACGTTCCTTTATTTAATGTTGTTTGGTAACAAACCTGACGGACTGGGTTTATATTTTCACTCCTTGCATTACACTAAGTTCTATATTTAACAGTTATATTAATGCTTTGAACGAAAATAATACCTAGAACAACATCCAACACACGTTCACACCACTCTTGTCACACACATGCACGTGAAAACGCACACACAAAGCTAAGTTTTAACTTCCAAGTGAATGTCCAAATGACAGTAAACGGAGAAGCATGATGTGCATATTTCACAGAAAGAATGCGTTTATTTTTGACATACGTGGTTTCTATTAATAGAGAATGAGACAATTATCAGAAATTAAGATGCATTTGCTTTTTCATGTGCTGAGGAAGGAAACAGACTGACTGGAAAGAAGAAAATGTAGTGCTATTGATAGTGTGTTGGTTAGCGTGCAGAACTTTCATCAGCGAGGCTTTTTTTATTATTCGCTTGCAGTGAACAAATTTATTATATTGTTTTCTAGGCATCTTAACGAAAGGATACACATCAAATTTAATATTTTAATCTGTCCTTTCATTCTTCTAATAGGTTCTCTATCACAAGGGATATAGAGATTCTCTATCTTGACGAAGGATATTTTTTCAATAGTTCCGTAGCTACGATTCTCCAGTCTCTTCCACCCACTTGTCTTATTTATTTACTTCATTCATATCAACTCACGAAATACTACGAATCTAACGAAAACACACAGATATAGTTAGAACAAGAAACACACCTCGCATCGAAGGTTCCAGGTTTGAGTTCTGGATTTATTGCGAGGGTGGATTATTCCTGTGTGTCTATTTATCATCTTCGTCTAAAAAACATTCCTCACTATTCCCGTGAATAACTTAGGGAGAGACCAAAGCTACTCAAATAACAAAAGTACAGAAAACGCAAGACACACCTGGCTACGCATGTTACACTTTGGGAATTAGCAATCTGAAAATAAACTTTCGTTTTGGTGGACTACTTTCAAAATCGTTTCGTGTTGTCTCGTTTGGAGTGTTGGCTAGCGTGTCGGACTTGCGTGCGGGCAACCTGAGTTCGAGCCCAGCAGAAGGTAACTTTTTTTTGTCAAATTTCATCCAACCTTATTTATAAAACTCAGATTTCTTTAAAACCTTTTGAATTACATGCCACTTCGTATTTTGGCAATCTGAAAGCAGCAAAGATGAAAAGTAATACGATTTTTTTATTATTCCCAGAAAATGACAATGAAACCATTAAAACGGTTTTTGCAATGTGATATTGATATCTTATATTAAAATACTAAAAATGGAGAATTTCGCTTAAACCAGCTTATAAATAATCATATCCTGATGTAAGATGCACGATCAGAAAACCTGAATGTTGTATTCAAAACTGCATAGGACTAACTAACTCTCTAGGCTTTTTAAACCTGAAGGTTCATGGCTGCAGGAGCACAGGCCTTCCATCTGTCCCTATCCTGAGCAATATATATATATATATACTCTTTTCCATCCCTACAAATTTCCTTTAGGTCCATCTCAACGTTGTCCCTCCATTTTCGTCTTGGCCTTCCTACAGGTCTCTTACCATCAAGTGTCCCAACAAGAATCCTGTAAACTCCTCTTTCCTCTCCCATTCGTGCCACATGGCCTGTCCACCTAAGTCTTCTTCATTTCATTATTATAATATTTAATAATATCTGGACATGAATACAAATTATGTAACCTTCTTCTCATCCCTTTTAGGTCCAAATATTTTCCTAAGGATCTTATTTTCAAATACTCTCAATTTATGTTCCTTTTTCAATGTAAGGGACCAAGTTTCACACCCATATAATACTACAGGCAAAATTACTAAAGGTAACAAAAAAGGGTAAAGTGTTCCCCTGTGCATAGCACCACGCCATGAAGGCGTATAGGGGGTGTGGGGGTAACGCCCCACACTTTCTTGATCCGGTCGAGATGTTATCAGCATCTAGCCCCTGACCGCCTTTACCCCCCAGGGTTTCCCCCAGGTACCCATGTTATTCGACGCTGGGTGGGCGCCGGGGCCGCTTCCATCGTTAGAAAAGTTCCCGGATTTGAACCGGCCGGGGATCGAACCCGGGACCTTTAGCGTTACCGACTGAGCCACCGCGGCCACCACAGGCAAAATTACTCTTTTGTATATTTTAACGTTTAATTTCTTAGATATTAAACGAGAAGACAAAAGTTTATGAAGAGAGATGTAATATGCATTTCCTGAATTAAGCCTACTTTTTATTTCCTCTTTAATATAATGTTCACTTGTTAATATTACTCCTAAGTATTTGAATTTGGAGACTGGTTCAAACGAGTTGTTATCAATAATTAGATTTTGATTATTATCTAACTTGGTTTCCGCTTGTGAGTATATATTTAGTTTTCTCTTTGTTAAGTTCCAAACCTATCTCTTTAGCAGTTTTGAAAAATATTTTAGCATTATTGTTAATTATATTTATATCATCCCCTAAAAAGTCTACATCATCTGCATATGCTAACAACTGAGTCACACAATTTAATTTAGTCCTTCGTTAGTTTCTTTTACCTTCCTAACAGCATATTTTAAGGTAAAATTAAAGAGCAATGGAGATAATGCATCTCCTTGTTTTAATCCATCATGAATTGTAAATTTGTCAGACATATTAATACCCACACGAATTTTACTTTCTGTTTCACTGGTGCATATTTTTATCATACTAACGAGCTTCTTAGGTATTCCAAACTCGACTAATATATTATATAATTTATCTCTTTTGACCGAATCATATGCTTTTTTGAAATCAATGAATAGCTGATGGACATTTTGATTATATTCCCACTTTTTCTCAAGTGTCTATCTGATGTGAAAAAATTGATCTGTAGTTCATCTGTCACGTTTAATGTAATTACATAAACTGCACTTACTACACAAAACTGCAGAGAACAATGCATTATTTTTTAACAGTTTATAATGCATGACATGAATAGTGAAATTAATTTTTTACTATAGTAGGAATTTAGTTATTAATATAAATAAACAAGAGAGAAAAATTAGTGATGAAATAAAATTGTAAACTAAAATAAAATATCTAAGTTTCTCAGGAAAAAGCACACAAGTCACAAACTGCTAATATCTGTTGATTTCATCTAAGAAGGAGAGGCTACGGTTTGGGACGGGACTTTGTATAGTGGTAGGGTACCCTGTAGCTTTTTTTTATTAATGAATTAAAGGAATACACCTACTCGTCAGTATCCCCAGTTCTTCACATTTTTCTCAGTTGTCATACATGTCAATTTTCTCTATGTTCTCTTTATTCTCATTGGGACAAACACAAACATCCATGCCCGAAAAGAGTATTGATAATATCGCACGTTAGCCAGCAATTTCCGAGGAAAGGTTTGATACCCGGTTTATACGCGAGTTGTTGGGATCCCTCTTTAAACTGTAGGTCCAATCCGGTATAAGCTTTCTTACTGTGCATAAAGTGGACTTAAAAGAAGAAAAAATCCGAGGAAAAGCGCTTGAAGGTTTCAATGCTTTCCAAGTGCCTTGATGAGGAGATGCTATTGTATGACTTTAAAGTGGACAGGTAGCCCCATAGTAGCGAATAAGTATCACGTCCCGAAGGTTATGGGTTCGATTCCTGTTCTACTGCCCAATTTTATTTTAATAACTCGAGCAACAAATGTTTGCATTTTATTTAATAATTTATTGAAATAAAGGTGAAATATATTTTCACTTAATTTTTTGGGGAAATCTCTATTTTACCGTTTTCAATTTTATTTATGGAAATATTTTTTTAAGATAATTTTCCAATTTTCTCATCATTTTACAAACATTTACAGATTAAATTGTCCACGTTTTTTATTCAAAAAATGTTATACCTGGTGAAAAGTATACATTTCTTTCGAGAAAATGAACCAGGAATAAATATAATTCTATTCGCAAGTAATTATCGTAAAAGTTTGGAAAACAAAATTCAATTCGAAATTCAACAATTCGCACAGCAAATAAAATAAGAATGTGTGCAATAAATAAAATGAAATAATTAGTTGCTTGAGTTAAGAAAAAAATTGGAGGCAATCAAATGGAATCGAACCAAGTACCTTCTGCGTGTCAAACTAACACGCTACCACCACACCACCGGGCCTTCTGGCAGACGAACAATATATTCGTCTCGTGAGTACCGCTTGCTAAGTTTCCAAACATTGAAGCGCTTTTTTCTCGGGAGTGACTGACTAATGTAATTGTTGTTGTGTGTCAAGGAGATATGTTTACTGCAACATTTGAGCACACAATCAAAACATACAGAAAAAAATGTTTTTTCTGCACATCATTACTTTTCTCCGAGTTCAAGAAATATCCAGAATCCAAACTCACTGCTAGTTATCCAGTTATGCAAAATGTGCCTGGACTACACGCATGCGCTTTATCAAGGATGCGAAGGAACTTCGCAAAGTTACAGAATGTTCTCTGGGGTGCTGTCGGTTGGTCGCGGAGTCACGTGGTGTCTGGTTATCAGTCGAACATGACCTTGTGCAGCACACTGAAGCGAGTGAAGGTATTTCATGTGATTTGTAAGCTGGAACAGACTTTACACGCGTTACAATCGACAGAGGTTTGCCTTCAGCTTATTCTTTAGGGACAGGCAAACCACACTAGGCATACAGAGTATAATGTAATATGGGAGGCAATTATTTCTCAGTCTCCTCACACTGACAATTTTATTACCCTTTTTTGGAGTTAGTTGGCCATGGAAACGGATCTTATTATTGAAGTCGTATCTCATGTGATGGCTTGGTTCAGTATGCTGATCAGGTTTTCTGACAAAAGCAGGACAGGTTATCCAAGAACAATCTGCTTCCTTTCTCATCCTGTATAAAGCATACGAGCACATAGCACAAATATGTAAGAGAAATATTTGATAATTTGGTAACTTGTTTGCAATTGAATTTCTATCATTAACAGCTGCAAAGAAACAAAGGCTTTCCTTTTTAAAGATTACAATATATAATTTTTATTTGATTAGGAAACTAAGAATGACTTCAGTATTCTCATGCAGTACAAAAGAGATTATAAACACCCTCTAAAACATACTACTGCTCGTTGCAACACATTATTTCCACAATCAATCCACAAAATTAAGGGCATGCTCAAGTAAAATTACGTATATTTCTGTAATTATCAAGTGCTTTACGGGCTCAACGTCAAGTTTGGATTTGTCGGTTATCCAAATATTATTAATTTTGAAAATACTTTTTCAGTTGGTGGAATGTGCCTGAAATTGAATGACATATTAAATCGTGAACGTATTTTGTTCCTTTAAATAAAACTTTTAGTTTACAAATTAGTTCATCAAACCAACCTGGGTTCTTCTCCCTTGTTTATTTATAGTAATATCTAAAATCCCATTGAACCATAGAAAAACTTTTCGCTGTTCATAAGCCAGTCATGGTTCTCTGCCGTTTTCAATGCAACATTCAGGCTTTCTGATCGTCATCTTACGCTTCACATCAGTAGTATTTACAAGTTGTTTTAAGAGAAATTCTCCATTTTTAATCTTTCAATATATGATATCAATATCACATTGCAAAAACAGTTATTAATGGTTTCAATGTCATTTGCTGGGAAATAAAATCGTATTACTTTGGATTCCAACATGCAAACGCAAGTATCAAAGTACGCGTATTTAATTTAGAGAGCACTCACCATTTTGAAACGTGGAAAGGTAATCATTTTACGGGAACGTTAAGTTGGTGTGTTGACATAATGTAGCTATTGACATATTAGCACTGACAACTATGATCTCAGTTATAACGTGGCTGCATGCTTTTCGCTAATAAATAACTGTGTTTTTTAACTTATGCACAAATACATCGTCGCTTCGGAACAAGAAATGTTCATCTTTGCTGCTTTCAGATTACTAACATACGAAGTGGCATGTAATTCAAAAGGTTTTGAAGAAACCTCAATTTTTATAAATAAGGTTGGATGAAACTTGACAAAAAAAAGTTACCTTCTGCTGGGCTCGAACTCAGGTTGCCCGCACGCAAGTCCGACACGCTAGCCAACACTCCAAACGAGACAACACGAAACGATTTTGAAAGTAGTCCACCAAAACGAAAGTTTATTTTCAGATTGCTAATTCCCAAAGTGTAACATGCGTAGCCAGGTGTGTCTTGCGTTTTCTGTACTTTTGTTATTTGAGTAGCTTTGGTCTCTCCCTAAGTTATTCACGGGAATAGTGAGGAATGTTTTTTAGACGAATATGATAAATAGACACACAGGAATAATCCACCCTCGCAATAAATCCAGAACTCAAACCTGGAACCTTCGATGCGAGGTGTGTTTCTTGTTCTAACTATATCTGTGTGTTTTCGTTAGATTCGTAGTATTTCGTGAGTTGATATGAATGAAGTAAATAAATAAGACAAGTGGGTGGAAGGGACTGGAGAATCGTAGCTACGGAACTATTGAAAAAATATCCTTCGTCAAGATAGAGAATCTCTATATCCCTTGTGATAGAGAACCTATTAGAAGAATGAAAGGACAGATTAAAATATTAAATTTGATGTGTATCCTTTCGTTAAGATGCCTAGAAAACAATATAATAAATTTGTTCACTGCAAGCGAATAATAAAAAAAGCCTCGCTGATGAAAGTTCTGCACGCTAACCAACACACTATCAATAGCACTACATTTTCTTCTTTCCAGTCAGTCTGTTTCCTTCCTCAGCACATGAAAAAGCAAATGCATCTTAATTTCTGATAATTGTCTCATTCTCTATTAATAGAAACCACGTATGTCAAAAATAAACGCATTCTTTCTGTGAAATATGCACATCATGCTTCTCCGTTTACTGTCATTTGGACATTCACTTGGAAGTTAAAACTTAGCTTTGTGTGTGCGTTTTCACGTGCATGTGTGTGACAAGAGTGGTGTGAACGTGTGTTGGATGTTGTTCTAGGTATTATTTTCGTTCAAAGCATTAATATAACTGTTAAATATAGAACTTAGTGTAATGCAAGGAGTGAAAATATAAACCCAGTCCGTCAGGTTTGTTACCAAACAACATTAAATAAAGGAACGTAACTTGGACCGAGTATTATTCCATGTCGAGAACACGAAACATTACTTCCGACAATCTTCATCTCGTATTTCTCATTGGCATCACTGCTCAATTTACAGAAATGTATACCCGTGACTGGTATACAAGCCGCAGAATTACAATGTTGTTTGGGTTGTCTAGTCAAAAGGCGCTCGGTGGTCAGACATGGATGGCTTGATTAAGTGCTTTTTCAATAGGGTCGTTACAACGCAGAAGTGTCCAAGACTGTACATTTCAGATCCGATTGATGCTACTCTGTCAGCCTTGAGCAATTTGAGTAATCCAAGATGGCATCCAATATGGCGACTTTCGAGTTAATGAACTAAATCTCAGTAACGAACGGTCGTAATCAGAAATTCTTCTATTTGGTCTTGATTCTCATTAGATGGACTACGAAAAAGATTCTGTTTAGTTTCTCGCAAATGTCAGTAGTTTTACAGTAATTTAAAAAAATAATCCTTAAAATATGTAAGCTTTCTAGCACTTTTTAAAATTTTTGCCTTGTAACTTTTGAATGAATTAAGTGACAGGAAATTGTTTTGAATAAAAGTGGTAGCCCAATTCATAACCTTTACAACATTATAAGACTTAATGCATTTCAATGAAAAATACGCTATAAAATATGTCCCAAAATGGAGGATAATACCAAAAAAGTACATCTTTATCAGAGGCCGATTCAGTCCCGATTCATTGACTTTTTGATAAAAGCAAGATACTTGATAGGATTAATTGTTCTATCATTAAATACATTTTCAGTCGAGTAGCCAATCGATATCTGTACTCCGACAGCAGCCATCTTGAAAATAATCCTCCAAATTGGATATTTTTTGATTTGATATATCTCGGGCACGGTGTCTCCTATCAACTTGTGGTTTTCCCAGAAATTTTCCAAATAGTGTAGACTTTCATAATAAATCACTAAATCTATTTTTGAAAAATAAGAAATAGAAGTTTTGCAGAAAAAAACACAAAACATATAATGAGAAGAACTGCGAGTTGAAAGTCTTAATAATTCTCACACCAAACAATGGCATTTTCCATTTTGTAAGATTATGATGTGTTTGTTAGAAGTCTTTAGATGAACTGAACCCCTATTTTTTTAGATTTATAGATTTACCTTAAATAACATTTTAAGAGAAATACAATTAACATAACATAACCCCACAAGAATAAATCCAGAATGGGTTATGTCGGGAGATCGCAGTAGCCACCTGATTGGTCCATCGCGTCCTATCAATCGCTGTTGGAACGTTCTGTGCAGAAACTCACGAACATCCTACTCCAATGCGCTGGTGCAACATCCTGCTGAAAGGTTACTATTCAGTTATTTTATTGTTTTTATCTCGCAAGACGTTGTTCGGAACATGAATTGCAGACGGGGAAATGTACCAGGTGCCGGATATCCACCCAAGTCAAAGATACTTCTTAAACACCTAGTAATCATTTGTGGGGGGGGGGGATCTCTATACTCAAACTTTCTTACAGAACCATAGCTAGGTCTTGGACTAAAATGCTTAGCATTAGGTTTCATAAAATTGTAACTTATTTATTACATTTTATGTATAAATATTGAGGTAATAAAATTAATAGTAAACTCCTATTACTTAACAATGAAAATTAACATTTGACTTGATTTTGTTGAGTAAACCAAATATTTTTTTTTTAGAATTTATGAATTTATGTTGAACTAAAAAAAAATTCCCGTATGTCCATGAGGATTGTTGGAGATTACGTATCTAATGTGGTAAGTGCTCTAATATTAGTACGCTTGGGATACATCGTGGCTCTTAGGTGATAAATATATAAAATTGTTCTCGTGTTCTCACGATTTTAATTCAATTCACCCATTCTTTCAGGCGAGCATTTGATTCAATATATTATTCCTTTCCATTAATTAATTTTTTATTGAATATAATTTGATTTTTTCAAACCTCTGAAAAATTTCAGTTAGAGGCCCCACGTGTATCGAAGTTCTCCCTAAATACCTCAATAACTGATCACGTGGCTCAGGAACGACATCCCTTCGATCCTCGCTTGAAATTACGGCAATAGTTCGTGCCCAAGACAACAATAAACGAGTACTGACTGGCTATGTGCTGGGAAACTCTGTTTCTTGGGTAAGAAATTCTTTGCTAATCTCTAGACAGCGCTAAATACCTTTCCGAAGCTTCAAACTTACCTTCATTACCATTCCCACTCACTGGCGTATGCAGGATTTTTTCGGAACGAGCTGGGAATTGGAAAGGTGGATGTAACATAGCTGCGATGTAAAGTTGGGCGTTACAGTCAATAAAATGCTTTGCAATTAATGTAATTAACTCGTCGTTTTAAAAGTTGAACAAGTCAAAAATGTAATCCGTTTCATTTTAAGGTGAGATTGCATTTATCACTTTGGTTATCCCTGAGTTCTTTACTACGTTCAATTATAAATTTTCATTTTTTCAAAATGTCGGAAGGAGCTACCACCATCTACTTGAAACTGAGTACGCCAGTGTTTCCAGTATTCCAAGATTTCCAAATGGTCCTAAAAAACTTTTGAAAGACATTCAACTTAGAGAAACATTGTGTAATCGCATGGTTTTCTTAGTTACGAAGCAAACGGTAGATGGCACTATAAAGATTTTATAAACCTCTGAAACGATAACGTCAACGAAGTTATCAATTTTCTGAAATTTTACATCAAGTTATAACACAGATTTCAACTGTTTCTAAATAATAGAGCGCACCAGTCAAAGTTTAGTACTTAACTTGATTTAAACAACAGAATTTGAATTTTCGAAGGAAGATTATTTCATAATTGTTGGACCTCTCTTTGAAATTGGACGATTCTTCACAGTTAATTGCATCGGTTAAAGGTCTAGACGTCTTATTGTCTGTTTAACATTATTAAATGTCTTAATAATTTATGAATATCTATATATAAGAAATAAATATAAGTTGCAAGTGTGATGACATTTGCACAATATATATATATATATATTGTTCAAATGTCATCTCACTTGCAACTTATATTTATTTCTTTTGTCGGAAAACGATAATTCTTAAAATATTAAAACAGATAGTACCGTCTGGAAATACTAGCAGCTATCAGGGACCCTGGTAGATTGAAGTCTCAGGGTTTAACCCTCATCTTGAATCAAGGATGCATAACCATCAAAACAGACCAGTGTTAGGAAGTAACAGTTACATTTTGTGAGGAATTCTAACTGCAACTCAGTACTTTTAAAAGTAAGTAAGTAAGCTCTGTAACTTGAGCAGAGTTACTCTTGTAAAATAGAAGTATCGTAATCAACAGTTACTTTTGAAGTTACTTTACGAGACTCAAATTGTTAACTTGAAAATTTATAACTAGAGGAAGTGCTAAATCTGAAAACTCTGTATCCATTTGTATGGGCGTACTATAACACTGCGCCACTGGTGGTCATTCCAGAGTAAAAAAGTGACTAGGTGAAGGCGTATCTGCGCACAGAACCTAAAACCTGTCGATTGGCACAAATAAGCTGTCTGCAGTAACACATTATAGTCACATTCTTCTAACGGTTCATTTTAGTCAGTGGCGGCGATTGGGTTCCAAACCCGGGGAGGGGGGGGGCAAGGTGGCAAAACTGGGGGGGGGGCAAAGACAGTATATTTCCCTTTGTATATAAGATTTAGCATAGTGCGGGGGCAAGAGTGGCGAAAAGTGGGGGGAAACTGACCCCCGCCCCCCCCTAATCGCCTCCACTGACTTTAGCACATCAAAATACACACCAAAACGTACCGAAGGTGCCGTTTTGTTCCGCACGATGCACTTTTTTCTAGTAATGCATCAATTGAGAAGATCAGACACGTTCATCTGAAAGAGACCAAAACTATTCGTTTAACTACATCAATTATTGAACCATGGTTTGATGCATATATTAGTGATCTTGCGAGCACTTACAAAGCTACTCTGCCCCTGATAGGCTTTGTTGCGTGGATCAGTACATGCTAGAAGTCTTGTAGTGGGTGTAATTCTTTTAGCCTATTTTTTGGACCACATAGATACTGATTGGTTTGGCTTATTTTACTTCGCTTTTTTTTGGCCACTTTTGGCTAATGAGGGTGAGTGATGAAGGGATACTCACAAATTTCATCCACGCCCAGGCCGGGATTCGAACCCGGGACACCCGGTGCAGCTCCGCTACAGAGGTCGGCACATGCAGGGTTAGTGAGAATTCCAATTTTGACGTGGGACAAAATTGGAAATACGAGAATTAATGCTGTAGTCGAAAGAACCATTGTTAGATTTAGCGGGAGGGGCACGAGCCTCCCCAAATTCATGACTACGTATTACAACTATTGATATCATTACATTACAATAAACAAAAATGTTCGACTAATCCTGACTGAGACCACTTTCGCTCGAAAGTTCTCGATCGAATCTCCCAAGCTCGAGCATGATACGCTCGAATATATAGAATATCAAATATCATTTCAATGTAACAAGAATCGTACACATAGCCTATATGTGTAAAATGCGTGGTGGTAGTTTCAGCCCATAATTATTTATTCATTTTCATATATCGATATGTATTCGTAAGATAGGCTAAATTACATTTTAACATGGAGATGATGACTATGCTCCCTTTAGTTTCGATTTCACTGCATCTTTCACTTCACGATCCATATTTGAAGGTTCACTACTACAGAAAAATTACGGCTACACGTGAACTACCAGGCTTCGATCGTATAACGATCGTTTGAATGTTCGAGCGTTGTTCGCTCGAGCGGAGAAATTGTCCATTCCGTAAGCCATCTAGCGTCATCCGTACGAACTACAACCTTGGTGACAATGAAGTTCGACCAGAAAGGAATACGTGATTAAAAGCACAGAGGCATAGGCGGTGGAATGGGTGACCCGCAGAGGTGACGCATGTGTGTAAGAGGAGGCGTGTGAGCAGGCAAGAATCGTGATCCCAGCATGTTGCACCCAAGGTCACGTAAAAAACGAAAACGGGAAACTATACGCGTGACATTGAACTTCGACCAGGCACCAGACCCATACGGGAAAATTCCAGATAGTGGCGCATTCCACGGAAGCATGACGTCACGGACACGATAAGGGAGTCCGCCGTATATAAGCGCGTGCTGTGCACCGAGGAACCGCAGTGCATCATCACCATGGCCAGGGGCAAACCTATTGACAACACCGTGAGGAGAAGAGTGGTGGAGTTGCAACGGGATGGACTCAGTGAACGGGAAATAGGGCGCCAACTGAACTTACCCAAGTCAATCGTCCACTGCATCATCAAACACCACCAAAATACGGGTACTACAGAGCCAGGTAAGGCCCCCGGTCGAAAACGCCTGCTGAGCGTGCGTGACCTACGGATATTTAGGCGCTATATCCAGACCAACAATCATGTTTCTGTGGCCGAATTACGACTGTGGACTCGAGAACGCTTTCACATTGAAGTGTCAACCAGAACCATTCGCCGTTACCTACAGCGATGCGGTAACCGAGTGTACAAGGCGAAACGTAAACCCTTCCTTTCCATGTTGAACAAAGGCACTCGACTACGGTGCGCACGAATGTACCGGGGATGGACATTTCTGCAGTGGAACAGGGTTTTGTGGACGGACGAATCCATTTTCAATGTTGTGTACGGTAAAATACGGTAAACAATCATTTGTCGGAAGGAGGAACAGAATGAAGCAAAATGTTATGCACGTCGGGTACAGAAACCTGAGTCAGAGATGGTATGGGGATGCATGACGGCATCTGGGGTTGGCCCACTACACGTCTGTGAGGGCATCGTGAATGCACACGCCTATACACGCATACTGGAGCGGCATCTTGCCACAGTGCGAAGGCACCTGTTCCACAGGCGGCGTCTCATCTTTCAACACGACAATGCCAGGCCTCATACAGCGCGGCTGACAAGAGAATGGTTGACTCGCCATCACGTGCGAACTCTGCCATGGCCACCATCGAGTCCCGACCTCTCGCCCATTGAGAATGTGTGGCGTGTTCTTAAGCGACGTGTGCAACAGAGGGGACCCACGACAGTGGCTGCTCTTATCGCCTGCCTGCAGGAGGAATGGCACCGCATCGATGTGGAATACCTTGAACGACTCGTCCGCAGCATGCCCCGACGCATTGCCACAGTTATTCGCCGACGGGGCGGCGTCACACTATGGTAAACAGGATCCCCTCTAACAGTGGTCGAACTTCAATGTCACGTGTAGATGGACGAAAATGTTTTATTTTGTGTGGACATCATACATTGCTGCGTTGCAGCGGAAATTTATTTTTCCCTTTCTTCCATGTAGCTTGCTGAATAAAATATGTTCAGCATATGCATGTGTTCTCCTTCTTTCACAACGCACTCCTATATTTGTGACTGGTCGAACTTCATTGTCACTAAGGTTGTATTAGACGATCGAGCAAAAAGGCCTCGATGCAGCACTTCAACACTACCCCGGAAATCGAATCTGAGGCACTGTTGATCAACTGACAGCCTCACTCCCACCTAAACAAGAGGGCATCAAAACCCAATTTCCACGCTTGATGCATTATTCTCTATTCCTTGTTGAAAGTCCTAGGATTTGAGGTTTTTAGCCTATTTTTTTCTTTTACAGGTATGTAAGAAATACTAAGTTATGTCAGTGTTTCGTTAAAAACGCAACAACTGATGAAGTTTTATAGTGCCTAAAAAAACATATTTTGTTTCTTAGAACCTATTTTAGATTTATGCGCCTAAATCAAGCCTTTTTTTTAAAGGTTTTTATATATTTTTTAATGTTTTACAGGATTTTTATGTCACACAGAGGCACCTGCTTTGTTTGGTCACGAAAAAATTCAATAACGAAGATGTTTGAAACGTACTCTCTGTCGATTTCCCTTCCTCCAAGTCCATGGTGATTTTTCAAAACTCTAAACAAAGCAAAAACTAACATTTCAGCATTAAAGTTTGCATCACTGACTATGTTTTTGTTGAAAGATTATTGTCAGCATATAAAATGATCCTCACAGACAAATATGACTGTGGATAACATGAAAAAAGATTGTTGCCTAACTATACGGCGAAGAGTGAATTTTAATAGCAAATTCCCAATGGTAAGTTCTGCATCGCCGTAGGGTTAGGCAACACACATAACGTTATGCATTCGGTATTTCAGGATATAGGTGTCACATTTTCATTGTCGGTGATTATACCTAATCAACATTTTTCAGGAATTTTTAACTATTTTAATTTTTTTCTAACCTACTTCAAGATTTTTCGAACTTACCAAGATTTTTAGGGCCTATTTTAGGATTTTTTAGAACCTATTTTAGGGTTTTTCGAACCTATTTTAGGCTTTCTAGAGCCTATTTTAGGAACCTAAAACCACAATTTTTGGAACCTAATAATCAGAGTTCTAGTCTTGACTTCCTGTACGCTGTACAAAGAATAGTGAACTTAACGTGATGAAATCTGAACCATTACATTGTTAAAATATTCATTGTTTTCTTCAATTATTTCTCCATGTAACGAACATCAGTGCAATCACACCCAGGACATTGTACAGGGTATCAAGGTATTTGCTTTAATTTTGTTTAAAAATAAACATTTTATGGCTTAATTGTATTCCAATTAAGATAATATGAAAGGAAACGTAAATTTTTTTGTCGATGAAATCAATTTTTACCCATCACGTGCATTTCTTTTTTCGGAAAACAGTAATGTAATAACTGCTTTAATTTCACAATAAAATGTGTAGTTCCATCATTTCGTCAAGAGATGGCTCTGTTCAAATTTTGATAAAATATTGGTTTTCTACAATACAAATCCTCCAATTATGAACGATAAATATATAGCATAGAAAGCATTTCATCTACGAGTACCTTCTATCTTTTCAAGACACATTGTCATGAAAATTGTAAACTTTGACTACGTAAGTTCCATTTTCGAAATACCTCATAAAAATTTCCTATACAAATTGTCCAAAACTCAATGTTATAATGTAGTTTGATTGAACTTGACAAATAAATACTTACATGGGGGAAAATCCTGAGGTGATGGGAAAAATTTTTTAATTTATATTCGTCATCAGCATTCAAAATACATCCAGAATTACCTATTGATTTGATATTATCCGAATATTTTTCCAAAAATGCAGGGCTGTGTCGTTGCTTTGTTCCGACAATGGTTTGTGTGTTACTTATTGATGCCATGGAAAGAACATTATATAGATTAATATGAAGTATTTTCCAAATGTTGTTCTTTGTGCACTCAACGCACTCTTTATCTCAATTGTCGAAATTGCTGCAAGGTTGTCTTCTCCGACAGCACTGCTCTGTGAGAAAGGTACGAGAGTTTGCCGCGATAATCGCGAGTTTTCAACTGGAACCAAAAGGTGGCGCTGCGATTGTTTCCATTTATTTATTCAGATATTTCCTAAGGTCTTACAAGTCAAACCGTATTCCAAATGCAATTAAATTAACTTAAATATTAGGTTTAATTAACTATCATTTTAAGAATGAGATCATAAAGGAATCAATAAAATACCGTATTTTCCGGCGTACAAGACTCACTATCTTTCTTGCGGTGTGTGACGAAGAAGATTAAAGTGTTTTTTTCCTAGTTACATTAGTTAAGTTTTGTGTTATAAGTAGACTTGCATATAATTTTATATTGAAAACTTGTTAATTATATTCGGTGATAAAACTCTTTCCTAAAAAATGTGTACGAAAATTGGGGTGAGTCTTATACGCCTTCAAGTGTGGTAATAATAACGCATACAATAGTTTACATTTACAGCAAACTAAGGGTCTAGGCTTTCGACAGCTTATCTGTGGATGACGTCATCATTGACTCCCCTCAGTTGACACCTGGACACAAGCTTGAATCGTATCCTGATCCATCGTACACGGTGTGTCTACAAAGTTTTTAGACTGGCTTAATGAATAGTGTAAATGTGCGAGACTTGCCATAAGCCTTGGTTAGTCTTCGATGTAGATCTCTCGTAAGTCCACACACTTAGTGACATGGCTGTGCATTTGCTGGATGCCCCTGCGGATATCCTCCTTTGGGATTGTGCTTAGGTGGCTCGTCTTCAATTTCGAAAATGGTGTCAAAACGTTGACCCATCAGGTGTAATATCATTTTGGGGAATAAAAAGTAGTAGGCCAGTGCCACGTCTGGCGAATAAGGCAGGTGGTTAAACACAATCACTTGTTTCCGTGCCAAAAACTGTTGGACAATAATTACCTTGTGGCTTGCTACATTGCCTTGCTGCAGGAACCAAGCACCAGATCCAACCACCTCTGGTCTTAATCGTCGTATTCTCTTTGGCGTCCGCTCTAAAATGGATCTATACACATCTGCAATTATCAATCATCAGCAGCAATCATCCTGAGTGACTTTGCACGGTTTTCATTCAGTTTTTGTCGAACTTTTTCAACATTACCGCCAGTTCGACTGGTGGAGGGACGACTCTCACTGGGATCGTCTGCCACATCTTCCTGACCATCACGGAATCGACGATGCCAAATGAAAACATTGGAATGACAAAAGACTTCATTGCCGTAAGCAGTTTTCAGCATTTGAACGGTTTCTGAAGGGATTTTATCGAGTATTACGCAAGAATTAATCGCCACTCTTTGTTCAGTTTTCAAATGCATGCCGAGGGTACAAAACACTGCACTAGTTTAAAAGCTGTAACTCACTCAATATTAAACCGAATCAGACACCAAATTCCCTACACACTCACCACATGTGACACTACATAATAGTACCAAATGCCACATGGGAGCATTTTTCTTGCTACACTGTTGCCAGTCTAAAAACTTAGTAGACACATTGTGTATTTCTTAATATGGTAGTTATCAAAACTGTCGGTAATTTAAATGCGTTCATTATTTTGACTTTTAATTATAAAGAAAACTGAATCAGTGCCTTTTACAACAAAAATGACAACAAAAGAAGTAGGCTAGGTCCTATGTTAAATTAAAGCGAATGAAAGAATGCCAAAGTGAACATTGTTGCTAAATTTCTTAGCTATTGTACGAAACTTCCGCCAAGTTGCTGAAATTTTCGGGAAGGACTTTTTAATATCCGGGGGGAGGGAGGGGGGGAATTTTCTCCACCGAGCCACTCCCTAAATTCACCATATTGCAAAATAATTACATATTCTTATATTAAATGATAATATTCGAAACTACACTCTGTCCAGGGCATCTCTGGAGGAAGTGAACGGAAATAAGTCTCTGCGCAAGTAACACTCGAGAGTCCTCGACCAATGAACGCGTGAGAGGGAAAGTGAGCGCATGGAGGGCAAGACGCGGCTGCAGCTAACAACCTTATGCAGCATAGCTCCGCCTACACGCTTTTTCCTCTTATCTGCTGTTATGCGCGGCCTTGCTCTACGGTATATAGTTAAGGGAACAAAGGAACATATACTCTGTCCCAGCTAACTGTGAAGCAGGCGAAGTAGTGACGGAGACGGCTCCACCAATGAACACGCGAGAGGGAACGGTGTTTCTTGAAGTAGGGGAAAGTGACTCCAGTTACAAGCCCTTGAGCAGCGTGTACAGCTTCGCTCTGGCCACCCGGCAGTAATTATCATATCTTTCCAAATCAGAGTTTTTGGGTCCTTCGTCTGGATGATATTTGTCAAATCCTGGCACGTACGTTATGATGCCTACAGCAACGATTAAATCCAAATAATCATAGACAAAAACTCACCCAATTCTGTACGACCAATACTTAATATTTTCCTCGTCGCCATTTAATACATCTGTTGTGTATTTGGAACACACGCAGATCGCACTCAAGGTGTCGAATAGATTATAAATGATATGCACGCGTAATTCAACATTATTTAATTGACATCAAATTGCCATTCAAAAACTATAATGAACTTCATTTATACAAGACAAAACACAATCTGTCTTTACCCACATATCGACAATTTCAAAGGTCTTATAAACCATACAGACTATTTACATAATCAGCGTCATACACACGACAACTCCCTCATCAGTAGAGCCCCGATTTTTATGTGATATCAAAGTACAAAATATGTACATAAATATGTAACAATAATTGATAAAATATATACCTAAATATGTATTATCAAAAGGATATGTAGCTAATATCATATTTATTTGAACATATTCAACATAATTTTAAGGACATAAGTTGTTCAAATTAAAATGTGTGCCAATTTATAAACCAAAAAAAGCACAGCTAACGTGTACATATTTAAAAAACATATTTTGTCAACTATTAATTACTTTTCTCATTGCAAATTATTGTATAATATGTAAATATGTAAAGAGCTCTTTGCAACTTTCCACTACTATGGGAAATGTGTAACACGTCCGCCAGTTCATCTATTGTTATTCGGCGATCTTCCCGAGCAATGACGGCAGCTGTGTTAACCATGATCTCCTGGCTAGAGCGCCCGGACAGCCCTGCTTTGTGATCGAAACACGGCCCTCTTTAAACTGTTCGAACCACCGAAATGCGGTTGATTGTTGAAGGACATCTTCGCCGTATGACGGACGCAAAATTTCTAAGCCGCGTACTGCTCCTCACGTACCGACTCCATTTTCCGTATGCGACTTCTGACCATTCGTGATTTGTTTGCGCAGTGTTGCCAGACGCATGCACATACGCGCTTGCAATTTTATCTCCCGATTCCATGAGACACGTTCTTCTCGCGCAAATTTGTTTCACCGCTGCATGCTCACTGCAAAAAAAAAAAATCATTCTCATTCTTTTTTGACTAGCCCTCGTATACTGAGTGTAAATGCGGCAAAGCTTCTCATATTTAGTCCATCTACTCCCTCCTCGCTCCTAGAGAGGTAAGGTGTTTACAAAAGGGGCATTATAGTAACCGAGATAAATAAATGTTAGAATCAATGTCAGTTGCACACGTTTAATGTTAGCGGCTCAGATTAAAATAATTGTTAGTCTCAATTGTACTAACGAACGGTAATTGCTATGACAGTTGTATCATTTGATTAATTTTGTACTCGAGTGTATTGAGGTAGGAACGTCGCTGTGACGTGGTAGACTACCTCAGAGCTCCTCGTGCCTCGCGGCTCGAGCGAGGTGGAAAGGGGGCGGTGCTAGCAGTTGAAACGGCAGATCGCTTGACGTCGGACTGGGAACCGAGCAGTGGCTTGACGTTTGTACGGGGTGTAATACCTGTAATTACGTGTTTGTGTCGAATAAATAGTAAGTCAAGGAAACTGATTCTTATTAATTCCCGTCGTCATAAGTATGGCGCACGAACAGGAGGACTCGATCGTCTACGTCGTTAGAATCTGGTTGTAGCTGTTAGATGGAAGAATTCAACTTTTTCGTCTGTGATGTTGTAACGTAAGTACTGAACTTTTTCTATGTGGAAAAGAAGAGTGACGAATAACTTTATCGCGCTGTGATTGTGGCACCGAAATTGTAAAATAGTTGTACTGAATACGGCGACTAAAATTTTTAGCTAGCAGTAACTGAAATTGAAAATGGCTACAAAAAAGGAATTGGAGTTTCTCTTTAAACAATTTGAAGCTAGACTCGCGGAACAAGTTAATAGTGTTGAAGCTAACGTCAAAGCTGATATTAATAGTGTTGAAGCTAACGTCAAAGCTGATATTAATAGTGTTGAAGCTAATGTCAAAGCTGATATTAACAGTGTTGAAAGGAACGTCAAAGCGGATATTAATAGTGTTGAGGCCAGTGTAAGTAATGTAGGCGCCAGCATAGGTCTCTTAAGGCAAGACTTCGAATTATTGGAAGCACGAGTCGAAAAGAAAGTGTCTGATAATTTGGTCGAAACAAATGAATGCGCCCATGAACTAAAGGAACAAGTGGTCAACTTGAGCACGAAATTGGAAGAGAAGATAAACGAGGTTTCTGTTACGTGTGTAAATCAACATAAAAAATTGAGAGAGGTTTTCGATTCTCATGTAAAACAGGTAGAAAATGAATGCGTAGAAATTAAGAAAACACTCGAAATAAATCAAAAGAAGTTTGAAAGTTTAGTCAACCTTGTACATGGAAATGAAAGTAGTATGAAGGAGTTGTTTAATAACATTAGTGGACATGAAGTTGCTATTGATGAGTTGAATAGTAAATTTAACGAAATTAGTGTTAAGTCTGGACAAACTATTCAAGATCTAAACTTGAGCGTTCAAGCCGTTCAACAGAAAATATCTAGTAATGACATTACTGTTAAGGGTTGCTTACAACAACTTACAGAGATTACTAACAAATATGAGGTTTTAGATGATAAGCTGGAGAATATTCGGTATCAAGTTAGAGATTTAACGAATGATTTTTCCATTTTAAGAGTAAGTGCCGAACCGGTAAAATCTTCTTTAGGATTAGAAACTAGAGTACAAGGCTTAGTTAGTCCTGATGTTCCTAGATTGTCTGAACAGCAAAGGGAAGCAAGGAAAGCTTCTTTACCCATTGAAAAAACTGAATATATCACGTTTAGAAAGCAAAGACCATTACGTAAAGGAGAATCTGATTCAGATGTAAAATCTTCTAGCTCTGAAACTAAAGTTCAGTTAAGGGGGCTTAAACGTAAATCTGTAAGTAGCTATAAGACAGGTAGAGTTGCGAAAAGCATGTCAAGAGATAAATTTCATGATAGTAGTTCGGAAAGTGGAACTGATCACAAAAGTAGTAGTTACAGAAGGAAGTTTGTACCTAGTACACTTAAGTACTCTGATCTAGATAGGTTACCTAAATTTACTGCAACTAGGATGGATTATTTGGCGTCACAATTTCTTCAAGAGGTTGAGGATCGCTTGGATATGTTAAATGTTCCCAAAAAAGATTACATGAAGTATGTACCAATGCTTTTGAAAGGTGTTGCTAAAAATTGGTTCTCTCAAGAGAAACTACACATTGTAGATTATAGTTCTTTTAAGGTTCTTTTCCTTAATGCCTTTGAAAGTGCATCGTGGAAGTCAACATGTCTTGCAAATGTCTTGTGCAAGAGATACAGCAAAGAAAGTAGACAAACTCTGTTAAATTATTTCTGGTCACAGATTAATTTACTAAATTCCATTCAGCCAGACATGCCAGAACAGCAAAAAACTATTTTAGTAGCCCAACAGTTACCAAATAGAGTTAGAGAAGCAATCTTAAATCAACCTAATATTAGTCTTGGTACCGCTGCGGAATTGGTTGCGCGTCATGAAGCTTTGTATGCAAGTGCTGAAGGTGAAAGTAGGAGAGATGGAAGGCCTGTTGGTATTAGACAAGTACAAGTTGTTAATGAAACTAAAAGAAATAATCAATCTAGAGTAAGCAATATGCAAAATTCTAATACAAGCCATGAGACTAATGTAAGGAATTCTGGTAATTTCAGGAGATATGCCACTGATAATAATAGTAGTAATGATAGTAGATCTGGTCAAAGGTCTTGGAGAGTAAACCGTTTTCCATATTCTGGTAATAACTATAGAAATAGTAACTTTCGAGGTAGATACTATTATAGTAACCAAAATCGTATAAATGCTGATAATAGTAGACCTAGGTATAGAAATACTAGTACAAACACTGTGTCACACGATGATGTTCAAAACAATCCTCATAGAAGTGAACCTAGATCTAGTACTAGGGAAGAAATAGAAAATGGTAATGGTGGGTCTTCACTTAGGGTGAATGCGCCCTGGTTTGTGCCTGAACAACCTTTGAACTAGATAGTGAGTCTATTGTTATTGTGACACAGAATAGCATAGGCGAAGATGAGAATATTGTGTCAGTAGCCAATCTTAATACTGAAGATTTAAGAAACAAACTTTGTAATGACAATTCTAGTAAAGCAAACTGTGAAGCATGCCTTAAAAATGTATGTAGGGTAGATATTAATTTTTATGAAGACTTGTTAGAAGATGAAGCGAAATATAGTTCTAATAACTTAATGTTACCTGTAAACCTCAGGAACAAAGTCAAGAATACAACTTCTATCTTTGCAAATATTAATGGGATAGAGAGTAAATGCTCAGTAGATAGTGGTAGTGACATTTGTTTGATGTCAGAGAACAAATGGAAAAGTATTACTAACGAAGTCACCAGACCTAAATTAGAGCCAATAGAAGATATTATTTTGGTTGACTATTCTGGAAAAAGAAAACAGAAAGTACTTGGAAAATTTTGTGTTGATATAGAAATTGAAGATATTATGTTTTTTGTTCAGTTTGTTGTCGTCAAAGATTTGACAGTAGACATTCTTTTAGGTTTAGATTTTTTGTATAATGTAGAGGCTCTTGTAAACTTCAAGGAAAATTCTTTATTGTTACACACCAAACAAGGTGAAAGGTTAGTTAAATTATTACCTATATCTTGTCCAACTTTTGATGTGAGTGAAGAGGCAGAGCAGTTGTCTTAATGTAACACAAAAGTCAAAGGAGGAAATAACTGTTGCTAGTGTAGAAGATCTTAAATTAAAAGCTGTGCAAGCTGAAATACTCGGTGAAGATGAAAAGAAGCAACTGTTTGATTTGTTACTTGAATTTAGGATGTTGTTTGATGAAAAACCTGGTTTATGTACTAAATATGAACATCATATTGAATTAGATACAACAGAACCTTTAGTTTCTAAGCCATATCGAACACCTTATCATTACAGACAAAATGTTAGAGATCATATTCAAAAATTACTTGAGTGGGACATTATAGAACTTTCTGATTCACCTTATTTAAATCCACTAGTAATAGTTCCTAAGTCTGATAGAAGTGAAAGGGTATGTACTGACTTTAGGAATATTAATCAACACCAAAAAGTTAGTCAAATTAGACCAATTAATATTGAAGAGGCATTACAAGGATTTGTTGGTAGACCATATGTATCACTGGTCGATATGTCCTCTGGATTTCACCAGATTTTGTTGTCAGAGTCATCTAAAAAGTATACTGCATTTTTGTTTGAAGGTAGACAATACCAATACAAACGTTTAGTATTTGGTACATGTAATGGAGTACAAGCATTTACGATGGCAATTACCAAGGTATTAGGCGACATTCTGTCAGAGAGTGTTATCATTTATGTTGATGATTTATGCATTAGAAGTGAATCTTTAGAAAGTCACATAGAACATTTAAGAAGTGTATTTTCTAAATTAAGAGAGTCTGGTATGACTGTACGTCTCAAAAAGACATTCCTCTGTAAAGAAAAGTTATTGTACTTGGGTCACATTATTGACAAAACAGGTATAAGAGTAAATCCAGAAAGAGTAGAGGCTATTCTTAATCTTCCTACTCCGAAGGATGTAAAGACACTTCAAAATATAATAGGTTGTTTCTCTTGGATGAGAAGATTCATTCCAAACTTTGCTACCATATGTGCACCTTTATATGAATTGTTAAGGAAAGGTAAGAAATGGATATGGACTAAGAAGGAACAAGAGAGTTTTGATTTGCTCAAACAAGAAATTTCTAATGATGCTAAACTATTTCATCCTGATCTTAATCAAAGGTTTTATGTCCAAGGAGATGCTTCCTTACTTGGCATCGGAGGATATTTGTATCAAATAATTGATGGTGAGAAAAGAATAATAAGTTATGTAAGTCGTACACTGAAAGGTTATGAGAAACAATACACCATAACCGAGCTAGAATGTTTAAGTCTTTTATTTTGTATTGAGAAATGTAATCAATATCTTTTGGGTAAAGAATTTACTTTAGTTTGTGATCATAAGTGTCTCACTTGGCTGAACCATTCGAAGAATTGGAACCCTCGCTTATTGCGTTGGTCCCTTCAACTTCAAAAATACCAGTTCATTGTAGAATACTGCAAAGGATCTGGCAATGGCCTAGCGGACTTATTGTCCAGACAATTTTCAGAGTCAGAGCCGATTTTGATGCACATCAACAATAATGTAAGGTTTAAAAATGAAGTATTGGATATACCTGTAGAGTTGTTAGTCCAAGAACAGTACAATGATAAGCTATTTGAACCTATTATTGATTATTTGAACAATTGTGAAAATGTAAATGTAAGTTTACCTCAAAGGTGTAGACATTGGAAAAAGTTTTATAAAGTATGCAATGGAATTTTGATAATAAGAGATTTTCACTTTGAGAACATCTGGAAAATATGTATACCTCAATCTTTAGTTTCGGTAATACTGAGGAATTATCATGACAATATGGGCTACTTTGGTTGTGAAAAGGTACTCAGAAGAGTTAGGAAACTGTACTTTTGGCCTGGTATGAGAAAAGGTATTCTGAGTTATATCAAAGATTGTGAACTATGTACGAGAACGAAGCCGAGTAGACATCCGCCCAAGGGCATATTCCAACAACATTGTAACCAAGGTGAAACTATTTTGTTTTTGGATATACAAGGACCATTAATTAAAGGTTCGCAAGGAGAAAGGTTTCTTCTAACCTTACAAGATGCTAACACTAAATATCTGTTCGCTTATCCAATGAGGTCAGGTACAGCCAACAGTATTGTAAAAGCCTTGCTAGAAGGATATGTCAGGCATTTTGGCATTCCACACAAGTTAGTCAGTGATAACGCCACGGTGTTTCATTCTAACAAATATGTGGACACTTTAACAAGTTTAGGTATAAAATTGGCGTATACCCCAATATATCACCCTAGTTCTAATTTAGTTGAGAGAATTTATTGTGAACTCAACCGGCTTATGCGTGTGTTTTGTAAAAACAACCACAAAGATTGGCCGAAATATATAGATGTAGTTGTAAACTTATTAAATGATAGTGTACACACACAGCTAGGATTTGCTCCCTCCGAGTTACAACTAAATAGAGATCTTAACTCATGTATTTTGAATCATTTTAATTTACCGCCTAATGAAATTTCTCTGTGGAAAGATAAACTATACATGGCTTTTGTAAAGGGTTTCCAAACAAGAAAAAAAAGAAATGACAGGTACAACTTGCAACAAGAAAATAGACCTGAAGTTAAAATAAAAGACCTGGTATTTGTAAAAACCCATTATCTTAGCAGCCTCCTAGAAAATCACACTAAAAAGTACTGCGAGGTCTATGAAGGTCCGTATATGGTAATTGACAAACAAGCAACTAATGTATACATTGTAATAGATTTGAAAACTGGCAAAATCAGTGGTAACCATCACAGTGATAATCTAAAAATCTGGAATTGTACCATTGAAGAAAGAAGTTGTTATTTAAGCCAATTGGAAAAACTAAATCCAAAATTGTACATACATTTGTTTGGGTAGATCAAAGAAAGATTTTGTTTAAAATTATTTATATTTATTTGTTATTTTTATATTTTCTTTAACATAAATGTTGTTGTATTGATTATACCCAGTGTATTTGATCATGATGTATACCAGTTTAACTGTAACTACACAAAGTATGAGTGTAGATAAGATAACAATGTGTAAATTATAAATGGGTATTTTATTTTGTAAAAATTTCACTTGAAGGAAATTTTTCTCCCAAGAGAGGGGAGTTATGACAGTTGTATCATTTGATTAATTTTGTACTCGAGTGTCAAGGAATATAGAAGTATTTTAGGAAGAGCATTCCGAGACACGGAGCTCTCCCATTGGCCAGAAGCCGCAACGAGCTCTGACGTAACCAAGGGGATCTGTCAAGGGGCGGGGCTCGCGTAGCAATGGAAGCTTACGGGAAATATTTTCATTTTTAATTGTCCATATCTTGGTTCTATTAACCATTTGAGGCAGAATAATAAGCAAAACGCAAGGAATAAGACCTAGGCAATAATATGAAGAAGTTTACAGCACGCAATTACAATAAATGGCGTTATACAAATCAAACAAAAAGTAATCACGACTATCCTCTTATATCGCCCCTACATTGAAATCTGAAGTTGCGTATGGGTAAATAAATACAATTTTACGTATTAAATATTTCGCTACTACACCAATACTTATTATCCTTCATACCTTCAAATTTTCACAGATGTTTGTTATTAATAATTTGTTCATTATAATTTATATATCTAGTATACATAGGATGTCGCTGTCGCTGTTGTTATATGACGTCGCTTTTCTGCGTATTTAGGGTAACCGCAACAATAAAAATGAATGATGAAATGATAAATTTGATGGGAGCGTAGGCTAGATGAGTGTGGCAAGCACTGGCGTACGCAGGGGGGCTTAAGGGGCTGCAGCCCGCCGAAATTCTTAGAAAATAAAAAAATCAAATGAAGACAGTAATGAATTATAACACCAGTAATGAAGTAAAAAAACAACTTTAAAATGACCCCCAATAACTATTTTTGTGTTTGAATAACTTTTAAAACGAAGGATTAAAATGGTAATTGGAGCTCGTATCTAATGAAAATAGAACAGCGACAACGGGATATCAGCGAAATTGATTTTCGGCGATACATTCTATGAACCAATCTCATTCTGTTCAGTAAAGGTTAGATTCATGGCACTGAACCCGCGTACAATTTGAATTGAATTAACATAATCCTTGAGTGAGGTGGAAATGGGTTTTGGATATATTTTTTTTGTAGATGTGAAAATCTTTGACTAGTGATGCACACATGCTTTCGCTTACATTAAAGTTTACACTATGGTAAAATTGCAGAAATATTCTACCTAAACTGATTTGTGTTTAAAAAACCGTAACACCAAAATATGTTTTTTAGAACTTAATAAATAAATAATAAATGGATAAAATGCAATGTCGTGGGAAAGCGTAATCCCTTAATAAATTCAAGAAAACTCGTGCCAGCTCGATGGCGAATCTGGTCAACCGCGTGTTCGACTTTGAATCCCATCACTGAAGTTCCCGACTTGGAGTCACGTCGTGGGCATTGATGTTCTTTGTGCCTGCCCTTTCATCAATTTTATGTGATCAACACTCATCGCCGCGATTAACCAAAAGTGGTAAAAAAGCGACGTCAAATAACAAATAGTACATGAACAATAGGCCTGGCCTCTGTCTTGGTTTAGCAATGTGATTTGTTAATCACTATACGGTGGAGGCCGAGGCGGAAATAAATATCAGTAAGAATAAAAATTCATTACAACTTACCCTTCCTGGAGACTTATGATTTTGAAGACGATGCTACCCACTGTCGTCTTTTTCTCGCTGCACTTGCTTCCATGGACTTGAGTTTCATTAGTTTATTCAAATGTCGAATTCTAATAAAAGTTCTTGTTCTGACATACAGGGAAATAATCTTTTCGTTAACTTCAGGAAATTTTGACTGAAGTACTGTCTTTAGAGTGTCCATAACTTTATGTTGCTTGGAAACAGTTGACCCATGGAAGGATGCAAACACAATCTCAAATTGAATAACTTTTTCCATATCCGAACCACTACGTGCCTCCACCGGGTAACAAACCGAAATCCCTCGATTATAAGGCGATGACGCCACCACTACGCCATCGGGGAGGCCCTCAAAATAGAAATAGATGTGGTGCCAGATTCCTTAAAGCCCCAATTGGTACACTCTGCAACAGCACAAGAATGTTTACCTTTGGCACGCTTATTCATGGTACAGACACCGAATAAACGTAATACGACCTAAAATTACTCGCTTTAATATTCAAGACAAACAGCACAAGCACTTCTGTAAACGAATACCTGATCGTTACTACTGGACCTGCAGATTTTTCTGACATCTGGGAGAAATCTGTGCCTCGAAGTTGGCTTATACCGAACAATGAAAGCCATGTCGCTTTCGGAAACTGTAAGAAATAACTTTCCATTTGAATGTTTCCAACTGCAGGTATGAACCCCCTCGGTGTACGTCAAATCGTCTATCGTATATCCCTTACCTGGAGGAATCGCTAGCGTAACGCTCTGTGAACTCAGAAGCGAACCTTGGTTGAGGCATGGGTGTGTATTAGTGTTGCCCACGGGACGAGACGGGACAGGCTTTTAAAATTTCGAGACGAGACGAGATTGATCATGTGTCCCTTTGACAAACGAATATTTTCGAGACGAGACAGCATTTCACAGCATTTCCACGAGACGAGACAGGCCAAAGTCTCGTCTCGTGGGCAACACTAGTGTGTATCATTGTGTGTCTTATCTATTTCATCTTTCATTTTCATTTCATTGCCCTAGTTTGCTCTATATGTCAAAAAGCGACGTGAAATAATAAAACAGATTGATTGAATTGGCGTTTTAAGTCCAGTTTATGTACATTGAGGCTAATTGTACCTACAGTTTAAAGTGGGATCCGAACCACTACGTGCCTCCACCGGGTACCGAACCCGGGATCCCTCGATTATAAGGCGATGACGCCACCACTACGCCATCCGGGAGGCCCTCAAAATAGAAATAGATGAGAACGTTAATTGGTTCAGTAACGATCTCGCTACCCAGCGAAGGTTTAAGGCTCGAGTCCCGCCTGGACATTGTGTCCTTTGCGGGTGTCCATCAATTTCATCTATTCGTTACTCATCCTCGCCTTCCAATTAGGTAAAAGTTACAGGAAAGCAACCCAAAATTAAGAAAAAAATATTTGCCTCGTAATGACGCAATTTGACAAGGATGACCGCAAGATTTTTTCACAGGAGAGGCGGCAGTGCTCAAAGAGGGAAAGGTTTGGAATGCTATCTCTCTAGTTAAGAAAATCCTCTTAAAGAAAATTCCCCCACTAGGATAAATTGCATAGACATCCTCCACCCACTGCATTTTGTCTATGATGTTGCAATATACTCGTACTTATTATGTTATGCAGCAGTAACTTCAATTAATTCTTGTCAACAATAAGTCGCCCCTGCAAAGAAGTTGCTGAAATTCTACTGCTGGAAATTTTTAAAATACAACACTACCTGAATATATGTACAATATATTGACATAATTTGATGCATGTTTCTTCCGTATCAAAAAAAAAACTACGTGTTAAATAAAAATTAAATAAGAAGGATACTGTTATAGACATTCGTATTATTGAAACTGATGGCAATATTTGCATTTATACGGCTTAGACGTTTATTATTGCGTAACTGTAACTTCATAATAATAATAGTTTTATTCACACGCACACAACACCGAAATTTTGGAGCTTCCCGTGGATGCAACTCGACAGGACTCATACCACTGCATTTTGCATACTAGTGACTAGCGAGGCCCTGGCGTCTGGACTCGTGGCCAGTATAATCCTCGGTGGGGCTCGTATTGTGTTGTCCTTACATGTTTATGATTGTCCCTTCATCCGCCTCATCTTATCCCGATTCATCCTCATCTTCGCGATTAGCCAGAAGCAGCAGAAAAACGAAATAATAATAAATCAATATGTATGTATGTGTCGTTCATTTAAAGACGAATTTCTACTGGGTTGATCGCTACTATGAGGATGAATGATGAACTAATGAGTGGAGAATGAGACAAACATTGCTATATGCCTTACTATGGTTCAAACTGGGGCCTCTGGCTTCCTACAGCGTTATGCTGTCATGGAGACCCGTTATATACATATAGAGGAACTTACTTAATCCTTTCCGTTCAATCTTACTCTCTCGATCCTGTTGCAGTTATGTCCACGCTATAATTAATTAAGTTAGTAAACTATTTGCATGAAAATATGCGCACGAGACTCTACTCCCACCCCCCTCCAGCACAAAGAGGCATTTCAAATTGTTTCACTTTACGATTTTTCGGGTGTTCTCTATTGTGCTCGTCTCAATAATAATCATTTAACTTCATTGCTGTGTCTCGTAATCAAGGGGTCCCGGGGTCGATACCCGGTGAAGGCACATGGTGGTTCGGATTCTACTTTAACATGTAGGTCCAGTCCCGATTAGCCTTACTGTGCATAAAGTGGACTTAAAACACCAAATCAACCAATCAACCAACCAACCAACTTTATTGCTGCGTGTAGAAGTGTAGACAAATAGTGTTAAAGAACCAAAGACATGGATTCCCTTTTAGCTGAATTCAGCATGAATTTGTTCGTTTGCCATCTTCAGTTAACTTGAGAAGGTACGGGAAAGCAGTGAAGAAAAACTACATGTTATAAACATTGCTTCCCAAGAGTTATAATCGCCTCTATGAGGCGATAAACTTGTATGATTTTACATGTTATTAAGCGGCCCGTAGCTGAGGTATCCCCTTTTTGACGTCACTCTTGCAGAAGACCTTCACGTGCCGCCGTAGCGCGGGAAGCCGGAATAGCACCCCCTGCTCGCATATATGCCAATCCCACTCAGTTCAGCATAGGCGATTTGATTCTCCTCTCCGATTGGCTGATTTTGCGGATGTGACGTCACACCAACACAAAAAACAATTGAATGGATAATGCGAATTGGTAAACAACGAACATGCGTAAGTGTGTGCATTAAAATATATATTATAATATTAATGTAACAACGGTGGAAATTGTGTGTAGTGTGTGCAACAGAAAAGGCACTTTCGTACTGTAAACAGGAGATATAATTAACTATAGTGCTAGTTGAGTTAAAAGAAATCAAAGGATATTTGTATGTATTTAAAAAAAAATCAACACAACCGAAATCTTGTGAAAATAAAAACACGTTGTTAAGTACGAAGCAGTATTCTTCATAACTTTAATTTTATCCTTTAAATATTTCCTTCGTGCTATTTTTACACTAAAATGCGTCCAAGTTTTGACTGTGTAATCATTTTAACAATTTATATAGAAGGGTGGAAAATGCATTTACATAGGTCGCGACTATTTTCACCAGGTGGTGAGAATAGTATATGAGGCTACTGTCACCAGGTTGTGAGGATAGCATGTGGAGCTATTTTCACCAGTTTCTGAGAATAACATATGGGACAGTGGAAAGTGCTGAATACCACAAATCACATTATGATTATCAGGTATTGGAAGTATTACAGAAGTATTTTTAACGCTAATAACTCTAAACCTGACCTGTCTAACCTAACAACAAAAGCATTTGGGAATGTGTTAAGTACACGTTCGTACCTATGTCAAGTGACATAGCAGTAGCAGTGAATGTTGGAACACCTTGTGGTAACTTTTCCAAACCCATGGTGTGCAGAAGTAGAAGTACTTGTCACCCAAACGAAAATAAATGCAAACTGACGTAAGCTTGATACATGCTAACAACTAAAGAGTACACTTATGCATATAACAGGCCAGGTTAGGTAGATTATGCACATGTGCAGCTTAGAAACCTGGTCACTTCATTTAGAATATTGGAAATGTGTGCAGGGTACTACTTTACTATACCAGAGACGCCTATCAATTATTTATTTCGCAATTTTTTACATTGCTAACATACTATTCTGCATTGCGGAACATTTCTTTAGGTGAAATAATGAATTTCTAACGAAAATAATGTCTGTTTCTTACATTAACGAGTACTTACTGTTGTTCGTTATTTCCCACAAACCATCCATGGGTAGCCCCAAAAACCATTGATGTTAGCCCAAAAATTCACGATAGCCCCACGAACCATCACAGGGACGAGGTATGCCTACTAGGTTAGGTTAGGCCTGTTAGGTTAGGTTCCATTAGCACTCCTTTCGTTCAATTTAGCATATACGGACAACATCGGCTGTTAGCAGAAGCAATAGCACGTATTGTGCTCTCCTGCAGAAAGCAAATTGCGGCAGCAACGATAGCGCGTCAGAAATAGATTTTCGTAGAAAACCACATGCAGTACTTTCTCCTGTAAATTTGAAGAAATCCGTCTCTGGTATAGTAAAGTGTTACCGTGTGCAGAAGTAAGCTTCAAGTTTGGAAAAAGCAATTTGCTAATTTGTTCAGTATATGCCTGTTTAACTGATAGGTGGTTTTAGCTTCAGTTCATGCATGTGTGTTGGGAGCTTTGTTATTTAATTCTAAGTAAAAAAAATAAACATCACTGTTGCGTTTTGATGTGAAAAAATTGTACATGGAAAGTTCTTCTGATACACAGTGTAGCACACTATGTAGAAGTGTAGAATGGCTAGCCATGTGTGTGTGTGTGTATGAAATTTTGTGGTAAGCTTGAAAACATGCTGGGAAGCTAGATGAAACATTGCAGGAAAAATAAAAACCACTAAAAAATTTAATTCTAAGTAAAAAAGTAAACATCACTGTTGTGTTTTGATGTGAAAACATTGTACATGGAAAGTTCTTCTGATGCGCAGTGTAGCACACTATGTAGAAGTGTAGAATGGCTAGCCATGTGTGTGTGTTTATTTAATTTTGATGTTAGCTTGAAAAAGTTCTGGGAAACCAGACGAAACATTGCAGGAAAAATAAAAACCACTTAAAAATGTTATATTTTTATGCCTAGACAATGCCCATTCATGTTGTGTGCATGTCTACAATGTGAAACATCATGAAATGGTGCATAATAAGAGTTTTAAGTTTAATGGTGCACTACCAAATCGCATTAGGCGAGTTGTTTCTTTCACTGTGGGCTGTGAAGCCAGGAATTCTTCCTTACAATTCTCAACAAATATAAGACATGATTGTTTCTTAATGTGTGTTCATTTTATATTTCAGTATTTAACATTTATTGGTCACAGTCACAATACAGATAGGGAACATAAATGCATTGTAGTTTTATTTTTCTCACTTGACAATGATTTTCTGTCGCTTTTGGCTAATAGTGGTGATGAAGATGAAATGGTGATCACATGAAATAGATTAAGGAATACAAAGTAACTTCCATTTGCAGGCTAGATCTCGAGCAAGGGAAGTTTGGTAGCGAGGCTGTGATTTGACTGCTCACCATGCATAGCCACCTAGGTGGTAGGTAATATAAAGTACAAAGTATAAAATAGGATTAAGGTTTAAACAGCATTCCATTCATGTTACCATAGCCATTGCCAGATAAACTGCCGCAAAGGATATATTTATTCTATCCATTATCTGTTTTAACACTGTGGTATTGAAGTCTTGTTTCAATTTCTAAATTAGGCATGCTCTTAATTTTGAATTTGAATTTGAATTTGATTATAAAATTGTGGGAGCGTCAGCACTGAGGCTATTTTGCTCCCATCACATTATACGGGGGCCAGCCCCTTATCATTACAAATAACAACTCTAACGTTGCATAATTAAAAATCTTAAAATATTCTGACTTCTGTTAAAAGCTGAGGCTGTAAAGGGGCACTCAGCACACATAAGGACAAAAGAACAGGACAACACAAACAAAATTATACTGGCCATGGGGCCAGTCGCCAGAGCCTCGTTAGTCTTAAGTCCAGGGTGCACTAACGTGGAAGTGAGGTTGACATTTGGGTGTACTACGTGGAAAGTCACCCCTTACACCCCCTTAATTTTGAATATTATGGTTAAATATATCATACCAAACTAACATTAGAACAAGAATGGTATTTTGTTTACAAACGATGTCATAAATTGTGCAAATAAAAAGGCAGTCATTGGAAAAACTAATCTATTTCCAAATATATACAAACTACATTTGACAGATCTCATTAAATCCAGTCAATATTTTTAAATTAACAAAGACAAGAACTTTAATTTTCAATAAACTTCTGATTTCATTTGGTATGCATTTGCCGAGTGAAGAAATTTGTTATTGCAAACCAAACAATTAAACTTCACAATATGTTATAACAGGTATGTATTTCCAGGAGTTTGTTTTTGTGTCATGCATATGTGTTTGTGATGATCCCTTCATCGCTCTCATATTATCATCATTCATGTCCATCTTCGTGATTAGCCAAAGTTGCGGATAAAAGTGTCGTAAAATGAACAAAGTGAAACCAAATCAAGAAATAAAGATAAACTACTGGGGGTCATGTATGCAAAGTCCAATAAACCAGTTAAAGGGTTCCGTCTTGTGTTCTTTGGGTTTGTTAATTAGGATGGTAATTTGTCAAGGGGTGGATAAAATGTTAATATTTCAGCTGCTTTGGTGATTGTGTCTATGTCTGTTTCAATTTTAGTATAAATGTATATTTAACTTAAAATGCTAATTTTTGTCACCTTGAAATTTCTTACGTTCGCACTTTGATAAATATAACCCAATAAAATAATTAATTCCCCATACCCTTATTCCAATTTACACTAACAAAAATAAAAAAAACAACCAAAAATAAGTGCAACCTAAAGTGTGCTACTCTTGAGACTTTCACTTATGCATAAAATGTACATCCACTCTTCTTAAACATTATAATATTTTTGGTTACTTAGTTCTACATCTTTTTGTTCTTTGCTTATATAGTATGTGGTCGCAGCTGGTAGATTGTTACTAGCGATTCATATACATTACATGTACAGTCAACGGCAAAGATAATGTTGGGCAAATTGTCCACTGCCATTTTCATTTTCTTCTTTATTCTACATCCTGTGTTGTTTGAAGGAATGAAACTATGTTGGTTCGAAGCAGGCATTGTTCTCTGCTTATTGAAGTCATTATTTCAATTCGTCTTCATCACATTGTGTAATTCAGACCGAATGAAAATCATGGTGGACAATTCGCCTACTGTTTCTTTCGCTATTGGGTGTACATATATATATGTGTTCTGTATAGGATGCCGAATTAGAAAATTAAATTAAAAAAGGGAAAATATCATGAAAATAGTTATACACTAGACTCTCGCTAATCCGGCCCTCAATAGACCGCCCTCTCAGTAGTCCGGCCCACATCCGGCCTGTAGTCACTCAAGCAGAAATGACACCCACAACAATGAATTATCGTGTTCAACAATGTTGTTAGTTAAAAATGTTAAACAATGCTATACATACGTACAGTATTTGAAATTGTGACTTTCTTACAGTAAAGTTCAGTAGGTCAGTACATACTATGGCTTCTAAAAGGAAACACGTAAAGTACAGCCGGTATAGTCCCTATGTGTTTAAACTACATAGTAGTACGGAATTTCCGACCCTCTCAATAATCCGCCACTTCCGCGAATCAGGCACCCATATGTGCAAGGAATGGCCGAATTAGCGAGAGTCTAGTGTATTTCTCATTTATGTATGAAAAACAATGTTGGGCATATGTCCACCCCTACTGAGTATGGATGCATTTATACTCTCCACAAAATTATTGATAACCCTCTCGCAGATGTCTGTCCTGATGCCTCCAATCACCCATATGCTTTCTGCCTTCAGTTCCAAAAGGTTTTGTGGTTTGTTGGCGTACACCTGTGATTTCACAAACAGTCATAAGAAGAAATCACATGACTTTGCCGGTCATTCCTGGGCACCGTGCAAAGAGATCACTCGTTGCGGGAATTTTTCATGGAGTTCCATATCGTAACCAGAACAAACGAGTCAAAACATTGAGGCTACATTAATCTGCATAACAACAGATAAGAACAGGTGTGACAACATCAAAACAAAACAATAGCACTCGATTGAAATTCGGCATCCTATACGGAACACCCTTTATTATCTTCAAATTATTGTTGTATTGTTATTTAATTTCTCTTCTTGTGTCATTTTTGCTAATCATGATGAGGATAAGTGATTATTGGATGAAATTGATGGAGACACACCAACGAAGAACATCTATGAACAGGTTGGGACTCAAACCTGGGAATTTCAGTGACACTTTTGAAATGTGATCACCTGATATATTCAGCAATCAAATCGACTTTAAATTGCCGTTCATTCTAATTCATAATAATTGTAATCATAGAAACAAAGATTGATGGAAAATAAGATAGAAAATATCTTGCCACTAGTGGTCCTCCCGAGTCTCCCTATCATCAATGCTTGAAGTGGAAATTCCTAGTTGGGCTGGTGGAATGGTTGGGGGTAGGACGGTGCTTTTATGAACCAACATGGAAACAATGCAGTAGGTGGGAAGATGTCTGTGCAAATTATACAAACTGAGGGATGCTTTATGGAAAATTTTCCATGTTACCCGCCACTTTGAGCATTTGTAACAATTATATACACAAGTTATCCTGGATTAAATACACCTATGCAACAGTCTTGTTAGGTTGTAAATGAAACTAGTGCAAATGCTCCTCTTTTGTATTGAGATACAGAAACATGTTTTTTTCTTACTTAAGCATAATGCTTCAAATTTGAAACCAATGATGGATGCATACGAATCTAGAAAGTCCTTTACAATGCCATGTCATGAACGGGGCTTAAAGTGAGCTGGAACTCCATTCTGGTACTTTTGTGCCAGAACTTAGTTCCTGCCGGTCATCCATTTTATTTACTACACTACAAAAGTCTGTCCATTCTTACATTATTTTTTGCAAACAATAGATGAAGAGAAAGTTCTTGTACTAAATTTGTCTCTCGTCAGTGAGCAGTGCGGAAATTTTGAAAAAAAAATACTATACTTGGGCAAGTGCTCTCTTTTATAATCCAAATGACAACTTAAATTTTCTGAAATGGTAAGAGTCTAGTTTACATCCTTTTCCTAAGGAATACGTGTCATATATCGTTGGAAAGGTTATTGTATAAGGAATTCAACAAACTAAATCCCAAGGCAAGGAGAAAATCGAGAAAAACCGATGTTGTCCGGATATGCGTGATTGAACGTACTGAGGACATTTATCGATGATGAAGCACATATTTAGGGGTGAAATGAGTGCTAATGGAACCTAACCTAACCTCGTAGGCATACCTCGTTCCCGTGAATGGTTGTCTGCTACCCTAAGAGATGTCGGAGCGCTGGCTGTCTGCTAGCACGGTTTTGAACGTTGCACTGAATTATCACTGGGGATAAACGTATTTTACACTATCTAGAAGTTTTTGGAACCTGTTGTTCTTTAACATGCATTCATAACGCAGACACAAAGACGAGCATGCAGTGTTGTTAACTCCCATCGGTTACCACCAAAAGGCAAGAAGGATGTAAACTAGACTCTAGCCTTCTGAAATAACAGATGTGATAGTTTATGTTTATATTTACTTTGTATGCAATAATAATAATAATGCCAATCACCATTATATTGTCATCATTAGTAGTAGTACTCATGTTGATTCATTTGTGGTTGACATTCTGGCTACTGACTGAAACCACTTAAAGCACTGGTCATGAAGGTATGTCTACAAGCAGCACTAGAAATCAGTGCATTTTAAGAGCAAGCAGTTAAACAATACATAAGTTTGTAATACCAACAAATTGTATTTGGCATGCTGTTTCTTCTATTCTGCACTGTGAAACCTGGGATGCTGACTTTCAATCCTGGACAAGGCATGCATGTTTCTTCTGGTTTGCAGATGTAGAAAATAAATATAGGTACCAACTTTCTGTGTGTGTGTGTCAACCTTGCGGGCGAGAATATTCACGTCTAGGAGATGATGTGCTTTGAGATGGGCACTATGACCTTTTAGGTTACTGCCCTGTGGAAAAGGGCATTCAGGATGGATAGGCATTGTTCCTTGTGATGGAAGCTACGGACTGGTATGGGGAATTTATTTCAGAAAGGTTGTATTTTACATCACATATTAACACCATAAAAACAACCAAGACAAAGTTGGTTGTGACTTTGCATTGCTTGTTTTTTTAGGGATTTTTTTACACCGAAGCAACATGTGTCAATTGAGGATGAGACAATCCAATGGTGGCTTGTGCAGTGGATCAGTGTGAATTGTTGCTATTCATTCCAAGTGACACATCATTTTAGTGTGAAGTCTCTCTTTAGTTTCCATATGTACCAATGTTTCAGAAACTGGTTCTGCTCCCGTTTTCTGGGTAGTGTACTGTATTTGCTTCCATGTTATCCCACGTAAGAGTGAGACAGAACCAGTCTCTGAAACATAGGCACATACAAACACTAAAGTCAGTGGTTACATGTAGAAACAATTCAACATGCCACTCCTGACCACTTGACTGGAACGTTTGGTGGTGAGATCATGAGTCAACTTAACTTTGCTTCATGAAGATTGTATAATGAAGTTTATTGGTCTGTACAGCATGTTATCTTTTGAGGTTTCTTTATATAAAATCTTCTGTGCTCTCCATCCTCATGCCTTTTCTGCATGGCTTAGTATTTCAAGATGTTCATCATTAACACACACATTATATTACCATCGAAAAAATGCAATTTCTTTGCTATTATCTTTTTTAAACTTTAGGTGGGAGTTTTTCAGTTAATGAACAAGTATAAAAAATAAAATATAGTGAAGACAGCAGAACTACTTGAAGTATTGCATTAAAATCAATCATTTTTATCCAAGATAAGAATCATTTTTAAGTTCACATCTATGAAGCAGGATATTTGAATATTAACATTTGTTACCATTAGCATACTTCTTTCCATGGTATTATTTGTTCACCAATTAGATTCTGTATAAGACTCCATATCAGTTTTTTTTATTCACGAACAAAAATTTATGAAGTGCGAAGGTAACAAACCTCCAGTACTTGTGGACATTCTGAAATTATATAGTTGCAGTTGCAAACTAGTAATCAACAGTGGCATGTCAGACACTCTGGAGAAACCGTTCTCAAATCTTAGTATGTAAGGTAATGGTCACTGGTATGTTGAACAATAAAAATAAATAAATAACAAGCTATAACATGAATACATTTACAGGGTGGCTACTCTAGGTACATGATAAAATTCAATTATAATTGCCAGTTTTCAAGACGAACTTTCAAAAAATTTAGGGATATACAGGTATTTCCATCTTACGTATTACTGCCTCTCACCATCCACACATATATACAAAGAGTCCGTGTGATTCAAACTTATCCAAAAAGTCTAATTCAATTAAATTGTGTATATACATTTAAAATAATTTAAGGTGCATAATTTACCACTGCACCATTGTGAAATGTTAAATTTGTTTACAATTGTGTGGGAAATGCTATTTAATATATTTATTTATTTACTGACTAAATTTTAGATACAGCATGGATAGGCATTTTACGCTGAAATTGTCAACAATTTAAAGAGCAAAATTAAGAATATCATAAAAATGATTGACAAATTATCAAAAAATAAGTAACACTACTTGATTATTTACAAGCATGTCATGTGATGGAAGACCAAAAGGTATACCTAGTGTAGGTTTTTCTGTGTAAAATATATTTGTGATACATCCTATGTGCATAGGCACTCGAAAGTGGAATTCCTGAAGGTGTGTGTTGCAAGGAATTTTGCCATTAACAATTTTGTATAGATAATTGATGTCATTCCGCAAATGGTGCTGGGATGGGAGTCTCTAAGTTTAAACACAAGAAGAGATGCAGTGTTGAAAGATTGTGTAATGAGGGAACCCTGTAACGAACTATAGCTACATAAAAGTGAATCGATTCAAAAGGTTGTGGGGGTAGCACATGATGCTGAGATGTTAACAGATCATCATTACATATTTGGAGGAAGATGCCTGACATGATCGTCATTGCACACGAAGCAAAGGTGTAACAAAAATTATTCATTCTAAGAGCACTGTTCAATGTGCTTGTTCACATATGAACAAATTAGTTTGCTTAAAAACCCTCTACAAGTAATTACAAAGTATTAATACAAAAATTGTTCCACATATGTTTGTTTTAAGACACTTTTTCTTTTTTAAATTTTGTTTTCTATGAAGTGTACATGCCATATCATGATTAATTATTATTGATATTCTGATTTGGATATTGAACGATAATATCTCAGTGGACAGGAATATCATTACTTGTAGGGATGTGACGAAGCTGAAAATTTACTGATGCCGATGTACTCACCGATAATTTTTGGAATCAATACCGATTCCGATACATAAGATTATTAAACAGAAATGGGATGTTATTTTCTGCATGACAAAAATAAATTTGGTATGTACATTTCTATTGCATATCATATGTATATACATATATATTCTCAAGAGATGCGAATGTACATTTGCATCTACAAAAGGTTATGTGAACCTAGAGCTTTAACATTAGTACACAAGCAGTTCTTTGAAATGCAAAATGAATTCCTGTTCTGCCAGATTCAACTTCAGAAATACGAGATTTGGAAGCACTTCAGGAAGTAACCTACTTCTTCTCTTATCGCAAATCTGTTCAGCAACACTGAACACTCAATCACTGAATACTGATGCAGCAGGTATGCTCACGTATTTTCTCAGCACTTGCTTCAGGTTTGAATAATCATTTTTGAATTTCCAATACAACAGCAGAACCTGGTTCAGCAATGTACCGTTTTATTTCCGATTTATAGTTAGGTTGATCCTCTGAATGAGAGTTTGCAATAGTTTTATTACAAAAACTCTACAATAATGACGAATCATGTCCAAATTTTCAATAAATCTTACAAAACTAGAATATAAAACTTATTACAAGGTAAAACTCTAGTATAATCTGTACCGGTTTAAATATCGGATTTTTGCCGATGCCGAGATGTCAATTTCTGCCGATTTTCATACATCTGTCATCAGCTTCGGCACGTCCCTAATTACTTGATATTTGGGCAGGCTATTATTTCATGTTGGAAACCATAATTAATTATTTTTGTTTACATCTTCAAACAGCTGATAACATGAAATAAATAATGTTTATGTTTGCGAACATATTATGCTATGTCATACTTAGGACAACTAATAGATATGTGTAGTAATCCCAGGTAAGATTCCTGTACTAGGTACAGGGCCTCCCTGGTAGCGTTGCCACCTGGTAATAAAGGGGTTCCGATTTCGATACCCAGTGGAGGCACATAGTGGTTCGGATTCCACTTTAAACTGTAGGTCCAGTCCCGATTAGCCTTACTGTGCATAAAGTGGACTTAACAATTCAATTCAATGTACTAGATACATTGCACACTAGTACTTAAAGGTTCGAAAAGGAACGGTAATTTCAGTGCCGATTAGCCTGTCTGAGCATAAAATCAATGTTTGAAAAAGACACTCAAGAGCTCTTAGGGTTGCTGCAAGTTTTTAATTAATACAAAGTTGTGAAAAAACACAAACTGAAAAGTGAAATCATGTAGATAACATCTTGAAAATATTCACACTGAATTTTCGTATTTATTTATTTATTAGCGTTCAGGTCATACGTCTAACAGGCTGATCTTTCTCATTTATTACCAAGAAAAGGTTTTAAATTTACTAGCATCTTTGTAATTTTATTATTAACATTAATATGCCGCCTTCCTTTGACATGCTCATTTTTTATTCATTTTGAATTTGTTGTTTTACATATATCTCTTTCAAGGAGAAATATAAGTAGTCAGATGCATATGTAAGATTTCTCCTGCAAATGAAACATACAACTTATGAGCTATGTTCATTTGCATTTGATAATTGTTATCCATTGTGTACAAATTCTGAATAAGAATTCACTAAATAAACTTCATTAAATTTTAGGAACATTTTTATACAAGGTTTCTATAAATATTTTGAAGCCGCTGATTTTTTTTCTGAATAAATGTACAAATAATTATGTACCATCTCACGATTTACATTGAAACTTGTAATCGATTGATTTCCTTTAGGTGTCTTGGCATGGGAATTGCAAATTATTCAAATTTGCCAGAATCAGGCATTATTCCAGTAATTTACAGTACTACTCATTGATAAAATATTCCAAGTATATCTATGTTGCTTTCCCTCTCGCAGATAAAAAAAAATGAAACGCAAATCAAAGGACGTACAAGAATTATTTTGCTTACAAAGCTTCACTAAGTTGGAAAAATTTAAAGATTCATTTTACGATTTAAATGAATGGATTTTATTTTCTACTAGCTACAGTTACCTTCCGAGAAACGTACCATCAGAATAAAAACACTTATTTTCATTATTTTTTTAGAAAATAGTGTACATTTTACAATTCTCATTAGGCTACATTTTCAACAAATATATCGTGTGGCTACAGAATATGTGTCTTGCTTTCAAAATACCAGCAGAAGACAAGTGTTAGGTCACTTCCGCCAAGTCGACCAATCAGGAGCAAGAATTGTTCCTCCTATGCTGAACTGAGTGGGATCCGTAAATATGCCCCCTGCTCGAGTGTATTGAGGTAGGAACGCCGCTGTGACGTAGTGAACGACCTCAGAGCTCCTCATGCCTCGCGGCTCGAGCGAGGTGGAAAGGGGGCGGTGCTAGTCGTTGAAACGGCAGATCGCTTGACGTCGGACTAGGTTTCGAGCAGTGGCTTGACGTTTGTACGGGGTGTAATACCTGTAATTACGTGTTTGTGTCGAATAAATAGTAAGTCAAGGAAACTGATTCTTATTAATTCCCGTCGCCATATTGCGCTCTTAAGAATAAATGTTAGTAGCGCAAAAGCAGAACAAAGGATTAGCAATGGGCAAATTTCATTAATACTAATAAATTGTCTAAGTATTATAAGAAATTATTGTCCATGCAACATTATGATATTTCTCATTCTTGCCATTGTAAATGAAAGAAGTGTAGTTTGTGCATAGGGATTTTGACTGTAAGAAAAAGGGACATTGTAAATTATAAGAATTGTAATTTAGTTTTGGCTATAGAATGTAAATTTTCATTTTCTTGCGGCACAAGAACTCTTGCTCATCGAACGGAGCCCGGTCAAGCCATAAGAATGTCAGGATATAATGAATGAACCAGATGTCAGACAGGCACCTCGAACAAGCCTCTCCCACTCAAACTGGTCCCCATTCTTTCCGTTGAGCGGAACTACAGCGCCTAGAATAACGTAGTGTGGAAAACGGCATGGTTTTGCTCTCTCTCGCTGGTTCCACTCGAAAATGATCCGCTAGAGGCGCTGGTGTTGACACCGGGGCTTGGTGTTCGACTGCTTATAATGGAAGTAAATGGGGTTTTTGCTGCAACGTCTGATTCTTTTCCTTGTAACATTTATTTGCATCAGAAAATTGTTATGATATTTGGTACAGTAGTCGCGAAAATATTAAAGAATATTATGAACCGTCGATCATGACCTGTCCTTGAGTTTTTTAGTAACAATACGGAAGAAAACATAGGTATGGATTGTAACACGTAACATGACAATTGCTGCGAGAATTAGTATTGTGTATGCATTATCCTGAAAGGTTCATTAATATTGTCATTGTCACAAATATTATTTTTTATGGAAATTCACACACACAATACTCGTTTATTTTTCAAAGATTGTTTTACATCCACTCGCGTGTTGTCCAACTTACCGCCCAAAAACTCGCAAGCTTGAAATATGACACTTTTCGTTTCCCGCTTACTGGAAAAATGTAAACACGTTGGTTGAGTTATATTTTCACCATGTCTCGAAGATATGATCGACACTGTTTTGTGCCTGGTTGTTCTAGTGGATATCGTTCAAGTAAAGGAAAGGGTATTTGTATATTTAGTGTTCCCGAACAAAAAGATAAATTAGCCGAGTGGAATCGTGCAATTCCCAGAGCTGACAAGGAACTCTATGACGCAGTTGGTGTTTGTGAATTGCATTTCGATGAACAATACATTATCAGAGATTATGTTCACGTAATAAATGGTAAGGAGGTAAGGTTGCCAAGGGGGAGGATATTATTAACAAAGGATGCAGTGCCTACGAAGTTTCCAAATCTGCCAAATTATTTCACAAAAACTGTTCCTAGAAAGAGAAAATGCAGAGAAATGTGTGGATCAAGTGCAAAAAAGCCAAAGAACAGTTTGACATTTAATGAAAGTTTGTCCATTCCCTCGCTTAAAGAAAACCTCACGGTACCCACAGAATTTTGGGTAAGGCATGTATTTGAAAATTCTGCTGATATTATTGCATTCAGCAAGTGTCAACTCAATGCAGGATCAAACACTTTGCATGTTGAGAGGTTAGTAGTGTTTAAAGGTGGAAGTAATAATAGCCTCTCCTGCAATGTATATGTAAGACATAACAGGATTGAAAGTGTAGAATGTGTCAAACGTGTGTGTCAAGCCCAAGATATATTACAGCAAACAGACCTACTTACTGTGTGTGAAGGTGTTGGAACTGTAAGTGAATTTTCTTCTGTCCATCAATCAAGTGCTACAATTATAGATGATAGGATTTTCAGTAAAAACTGTGTAAGTGTAGTTAAATCACCCAATATATCTAAGTGTATAGCATGTAAGTACACAAGAAAGCTAATGTTGAACATGAAATCACGGAAGAATAAAAAACTTGAAGGTAAGAAGATATGCATAAGGAGAAGACTAAAAATGAATTATCGTTCAGCCAATAAGCTCCGGGCAAAAGTTCACAAAATGAAAAGCGAAATTCAAAAGTTAAAAGATATGAACCAGAAAATTGAACTTTCTAAATTTGATGACAAGATAAAAACATTGCCCAAAAAACAACAATTGTGTGTTAAACACTGTTTCAATGCAGCAAGACGACGAGGTGTCACTGGCATGATTTTTGATAAGAGTTGGGTATTAGAGTGTATTATTATGAGGATGAAAAGCCCCAAGCTGTATGAACACATACATAGATACAAAATAATGGTTGTACCCAGCAGTAGGACATTATACAAATATCTTAAAATGTACAAGAGTGGTTTTGGATTCAATCCAAAAATATTCACAGGCATAAAGGAGAAGGTCAGATCTATGGATGACTTCAAAAAGCATGGGGGGTTACTAATAGATTAAATGAAGTTGACTCAAAAATTGCACGTACGTGATGATGGAAATATTGAGGGCTTTGTAGACTATGGAGTATTTCAGGAGGAAGGGTCAGGTAGTGCTTTGAGTGATCATGGCATGGTTATTCTCTTTCAGCCATTATCTGGGGATTGGAAACAGATAATTGGGGTATTTACGACATCAAGTAATATGAAGGGAAACGTACTAGCAAAGGTAATCACTGAAGCTATTATTTTGGTAGAGAATGCTGGCTTATTTGTGGATTTTATTACATGTGATGGAGCTACCTGGAATCGGAAAATGTGGCACATTTTTGGAAATGGAAGCACTACACCACATGTGGCACACCCTATCAATCCCACAAGGAATCTACACTTTGTGTCAGACTTCCTACATCTACTGAAATGTTTACGGAATTCCTTTATAAAGAGGGGATTTGACACACACAAGGGAGAGGTTCGGATGGAACATGTTAGAGCAGCCTGGATAATTGATTCTGAAAACATAACACTCAAGGCAATGCCTAAAATAACAAGATCCCATATCAATCCAAATAACTTTGAAAAGATGCGAGTAGGCTTAGCGTTCCAATTATTTGGCGACGGTGTACTCAAAGCACTTTCACTGTACAAGGACAATATTGAATCACAATATGGAAGCATATCTGCTATGTCTATTTTATAACTTTGATAAATGCGATCATAGTTATAATGACTTTAATAACACCAGACAAGGCTTTAAGACCCAATTCAAAAGAATATGCTGAACTACTTTCGTTTCTGGATTTCCTTGATGATTGGGAGAAGTATAGTTGCTCAAATAAGGGAGCATTTTTAAGTGCAAGTACAGCTACGGGCTTTCGAGTAACAATCAAAAGTACACTCTCACTGTTACAGTACTTGCATACACTCGGATATAAATACATCATGACATCAAGACTAAGCCAGGATGCAATTGAATGCCTGTTCGGGATAGTTAGGCAGTCGTCAAGCTGTAATGACCACCCTACACCAACAGAATTCCTCCACATTCTTCAGTGTCTTTCCTTTTATAATTTAGCCCGTCCCCCCAAAAATGGAAATTGTCCTCCAGAAGTCATAAATTCCTTGCTAAGTGCAGATAATTTGGATCCAAATTTCATGAAAGAGCAGTTGGAGGAAAGGAAAGAAGATGAAAAAGAATTGCACAGACTGGCACACACAGATATTGGAAAAGATCATGAAAGTTATGTACAGAAAAACAGTGATGCAAGGCTAATTTATTACATAGGAGGCTATGTTGCCAAAAATTTTAAAGACAAACAACAACAATGTCAACTCTGCATCGAAAACCTCATAACAACAAGAGAGAAAGTTGTAGCTTCTTCATCCTGCCACACTAAGGAATTTGATAGAGGTGGTTTATGTTACCCCTCGGATCACCTCCTGCAGCTTGTAAGATACCTTGAACAAACCTTCACATCTTATTTGTCAACACACAGACTCCACAGTGGCATCATCAATGATATTATGTCTGTCTTCAAACGTCAACATGCAGGATATGTAGGGTGTACCAATCATAGAGAAACTGTCACCGCAAAACTGGTCAAATTTTACTTTGTAATGAGACTTCGGTTCTATGTAAAATCACTTAACAAATCAACCAATGCACAGGCAGATAAAATGAAATACTTAAAACTAAGACGTTGCTAATGAACTTCCGATGTTACCATTGTAGTAGCTCGCATAATCAATCTCTTTCATTCAATGAGCAACAGTACCTACAAATTACTTCCAAAAAGAAATGTTATGCGAAAAATGCAGGCTCGACCAAGACTCGAGCCTGGGGGTCTGACATACCGTGCCATTGCTCTGACCACTGAGCTACCGAGCCGGCCTGGCCTCGCCTGACTTTTCGCTATCGCTGTATTACCTGAATCCACGCAAGTAATACAGCGATAGCGAAAAGTCAGGCGAGGCCAGGCCGGCTCGGTAGCTCAGTGGTAAGAGCAATGGCTCGGTATGCCAGAGACCCGGGTTCCAGTCCTGGTCGAGCCTATACTTTTCACTGAAAATTTCTACGTAGTACATCTCCCGTGTGTGCCTAATGTACAATACTTCCAAAAAGTTTTAACAATTTTAATTCACATCATTCATTATAGTTTTTCTTGTATGTATTGCTTCCATTCTAGAATTATTACTCTTGTAGTCTTCGGTTATTACAAGCATAAAATTAAATTACTTAAAAAAATTATAAATAAAAAAAAATGTGATCAAAATTTTTATCTGAAATAAAAATAAAACAGACTGCTTGTTTTTCAGTTAAGTTGCTATATTTCAACAATGTAACGTTGACAACATCCATTGTATAAGGAATTATCTTTTCTATTTTAAAAATTCTTAACCATTGTTATAACTGTATCTTTAGTCAAACTAAAAATAAATGTCTGATGAAGGGAGCGTGTGTTCTCCTGAAACGTCACAACAAAAAAACTGTGTTTTTATGCTTGTAATAACCGTAGACTACAAGAGAAATAATCATTCCTTATTAATCTGAATGTAGGAGAGTGTAAAAAATATCTGAATGTAGGATGTTACTCGTCTGTCCCCGATACTTTACCTCCGCACTCTAGGTTCGGTGCACTTCGTACTCGGCTCAGATTTGTCTAGGGGTATCTTTCTTTGTACGACAATGCACGTGGGTTGCTACAAGTCAACATAATTATATAATTAACTACAAGAGACAACGGATAACTTTTGCGAAACCTTTATGATCAGGGGGATAAATTACCTTGTCCAGCATGTGTGAAATTAAAAAACGGAAATTTTGGATATTTTCTATTTGAAGTATATACAACTCGTATCCGAACGTTCATTTCTCTAATTATTTATCGGGCCAAAACTCTAATTTTGATGTTGGAATCTCTATTGTTTGTACCTGGATGCTTTACATTTCATGAATTACATCTGAAGTACGCTTGTCACAAGGTAGACTCGCGTTACTCCAAGAAACGTCTTAACAGGCGCTAGGTCGCCCGACGTGTACATTTCTCAACCTCCACGGTGACAAGGCACTAGGCTGCCCGGCGCACCGTAATTACTTCAAAATAACATCCAGTACAAACTACCTTTTTACCTGTAAACTGGATACCAAGGCACTAGCTTGCCCGGCAATCCAATCTCTTACAGCATCCGTTTCGGGAGACCTGTCCTCCGGTCCTAGCTAACCGAAGCAAAAACAGCCTCTCCCTTCCAAGTCTCAGTTCCAACAGCCGACCTCCCCTATTCTCATCTGGGAGTTTATATACGTTTGGTTGGCGTCTGTTGCCAACCGCCCTTCTTTCAAAATTTTTAATCTTTAGCAGCTAAACTGCCCGCCTTTTCCTTGAACGTTCGAAACACGAAGAAAGAACAGAGAGCTACATGGTTTTATACATGGAATATATACTAACCTAAATATGCATAATAAATTGAGATACCCTTATCACATAATATACACGTAATTACCTAATTAACATATTAATAAAATATTTAAATAAGGAAAAAAAACACTGTTGCCCTGACACGGGGGCAGGGTAACAAGGAGAGTATAAAAAAATATGGCAAGTTTTTTAAAAATGAACCCAAGACAAAGTATAGTGTATAAGATAAAAAATCACTATTTACTTCATGCTGGACAATATTAAGTAACTTAGTATTAACTGTACAACCACAAGAATAAAATTTTATGTTAAATGTACAATTTGGGAAGCAATCTCTCCATGTAAAAAATACTAACAACCAAGCATTACATGTTAAATTACACAGGTTTTCAGTTAGGTGTGTAATGGCCTTATATATACTGTATGTTTTCAGTTAAGTGTGCAATGACATTATGCATGTATATATAAATATATACACGCACAAGCTTACGCCGAGATAAACATACCCATTTATATCAATTGTGTGTATGCAAGAGAGAGTGTAGTTTTCATGGTTACTTGAAAGCCCATAGCTGTATTTGCACTTAAAAATACTCCCTTATTTCAGCAGCCATACTTCTCCTAAACTTGAAAGAAGTCCAGAAACGAAAGAAGTTCACTCATAGAAAGAAAAGCCTCATTCCATCTCACTGTTTTATTGCATTGATGGGTATGGAACAGGGTTTATGTACCAAAGTTATAAAATAGATAGTTGCACATATACTTCCACACTGAGATTCGATTTTGTTCTTGTACATGGAACATTGTTGCCAAATAATTGGAATGCTATGCTTGTGTACATCTTCTCATAGCAGTTTCAATTTGCATTACATTTATGCGATGAATACTTCTAAAGTGCAGAGCAATTAGTCATGTAACATTAGCCCAGTCTAGTTGGCTACACTTTTTGACACTCGGTGCAGTGCAGGTGTATCCAGTGTCAGGTTGGTGTAAGGGTGGTGCAAGGATATGACGTTCAACCAACTAGACGGAAAGCGGTGTTCAAGTTCAGAATATTCAACAAATGCCTGTCTGCTGCTTTAAACAGTCATTTATTTGACCATACACCAAACATACACCAGTCCGGGAGGTAGTGCAGACACCAAATACACTACTTGACTCCAAATCAACGAACTAGGTGACTCGGTGTTGCACCGTGCAACCAAATAGACGCTTTGGTGCAAAAAGAGTCAAAAAGTGCAGCCAACTAGACGGGGCTATTGTGTCTGTTTATCTTGGTGTAAGCTTGAAAAAGTCCTGGGAAAACAGGATGAAACCTCGCAGAAAAAACACTAGCCACTGGAAATAACTATACATCTACAAGAGTGATTATGCGAACCTTTACTAAGAACATACATGTAAAAGGTATTTTAAATATTATCCATATGATTTGCATCAGCGTGCAATATATGTCAATGGCATATTCTATCTCTGAATGGTTAATTTATATACAGGTTTTGAAGTTAATTACACATATTATTCTAAATGTTTACTGGGAAAATGAGGAAGGTAAAATATTTCAAAGTAATTGTTGTATTTTAAATGTGACATTCCAAATAGAACAGTAACAGTACTTATTTCATCTTGAGTGTCATGTCCTGGTGTCTTTTTATTTTGTGAAATTCCTGTTCTGCATGGTACTGTGTGATATGTGGATATGGTTGAAGATAATAATTTCTCCTCTAAAATGCATTTAATTACTCGAAAGTACTTGTAAATGTCTCTTATCATTTTCTAAGCAGTGACTTTGCTTCACTTGGACCTGGAAGACACCATTAAACCAATAGGCTATATTATATAGTTGTATCCAAATCCTGATGCATGTGCAAGTTTTGCAATAATGTTTTCAGCATTATTAATATATAAAGAAGAAAAAAACAACATGATGACGTTATCAAACTGCAGAGTTAAAGAAGCAAGATATCAACTAAAGTGTATATTATATTTTCTCACACTACCATGATGGAATTTGTGATAGCTTGTAAGAAATATTGAAAAGTTACATGCACAATGTCATTCATTATGTTGGCTCTATGTATATATGTGTAAAATAACATTATTTGTTGAAAAAAAGGCTTGTTTTAAATTCCCATATATATTACAAAGTGTTTAATTTTAAATATATACATTAAAGCTGCAACTATTTTCACTATGTGGTGAGAATAGCATATAAGGCTATTTTCACCAGAAAAAGTAATAGCATAATCATAACATTGTATTTTATCATAATTTATTACATTCATTGGTAGTATTGGGGGCCCTCCCGATGGCATAGCAGTAATGTAAACAAGGGGTACCAGGTTCGATACCTGGTGGAGGCACATAGCGGTTTGGATCCCACTTTAAACTGTAGGTCCAGTCCAGATTAGCCTTTCTGTACATAAAGTGGACTTAAAATATCATTGGCAGTATTACTGGAGTTACTACTGAGACAATTTAAAATTACAAATTTGTGTGACTGCTATTGTCACCAGGTGGTGAGAATAGCAGAAGTCTTGAAGACCAGATATTACATGATCAGGTGTTGGGAAGTATTTACAAAAATAATTTTAATGTTTTAATGCTAACAGCCCTTAACCTAATCAGAAAAGCATTTAGGGGAACGACTTAAGATGACTGGACCTCTCTCTGATTTTCTTCATATTTGGCATACTCACTAATTGAGGCCTCCTAATCACGATTCTGAAGTTAAAAGTTGTCGGAAACGTCTAGAAATTGCAAAATAAGCTAAAATAAGGCGTTAGTTTTCTGAATGGAAACCGTCGATTTTCGCGATATTTTTTGATTCACAAGCAAATATATATATTCCTGGTACTACCACAACACCAAATTTTAACTGTTTGCCTAACCCAACCACACGTCAATGGTTCGTGGGGCTAGCGTCAATGGTTCGCAATTATTTTGCAATTTCTAGATCCTGATACTACCACGACACAAAATTTTAACTATGTTCGCCTAACCTAACCACACGTCAATGGTTCGTGGGGCTAGCATCAATGGTTCGCAATTATTTTGCAATTTTTAGACGTTTCTGAAAAATTTTATCGTCACATTCGTCATTAGCAGGCCTCAATTAGTAAGTATGCTATATATGAAGAAAATCGGAGAGGGGTCCGGTCATCTTAAGTCATACCAATTTAGGAATGTAATACCCCTCTATACTTATGTAATGCTACATTACCAGCACTAATGTGCACAGAAAATGTACTTGTTGTCCATATGAAAATAAATGCACTCCGTTTCAAGCTTGATAATAGCATGCATCAACAACTAAAGAATGCATACATACATGTAGTAGGCCAGGTTGAAGATCATGTACATGCGCGGTTTAAAAATCTGGTGAAAATAGTTTGCAAGCTAACTTCACCACATAGTGAAAATAGTCATTCCGATTTATTAGACCAGCCAGCATAGCATGTACAGTTGGGAGCTGAGAAGACTGCGAGTGCGGGGTGAAGTTCGGGGTGAACGGGAAGGAAGTGTGGGGAGGGCAGCTTCCACTTGGTGTTCAATTTTTCAGTGTTGCCAGACATGCAGAAGTCCCTGTAGGAAAGGGTGAGAATCTGATAATGGAATCGGGACTTACAGTGTGAGGTGCAGTCTGGCGTTCGGAAACGTTCGGAACCATTCGTGAACCTCCAGCCACGGGACATCTCAAAGACCAGCAACGGCATAGGAATTCACACTTCTTCCGTGTTTTCGGAAATAAATTTGTTTTAAAAATCGAATGAATGTTCTGGCGTGTGTGTATAAGTAAATGTATATGTATACAGCACACTATATCTAGTAAACTGGGTCGCTGAAGATTAACTACAAATAGAATTAACGTGCAACGAAAAGCGGGAAAGTCGGCTCGGAGGTTGATCAAAGGTTTATTCAGAATTTTTTATTTGAGGGGTGTAAGTTTGTGTTTATGGGTGTGAAAAGGTGTACTTAGAGCCAAAATGACCATAAATTTATCCTTTTATAAAAATTGTGTGGGGTGTTAGGGCGTAGTTGGTGGATAAATTACTGGGGCCGAGACATTACAACTTCATATTCCATAATCCGAAAGTTGCAGAAAAGCGATGCTACATACCAAAATGTAAATACAAACGAGAGAGAAAATGTACTACCCTACATAAGTTAAAATTAATTGATCCATGTTCAGGAAAGAAGCATTAACAAGACGCTAGGAAATACACAAAAAGCACGCACACACCCTTACTTTCTTAGTCACGTTGGAAGCAGATTGCTTTGATTTGTGAAGTTTTATTCCATTATTAGTATTGCTTTCACTTGTTACCATGTAATATGTCCCATTCATTTGCAATGCGTTTTCGTACCATGCCTTTTTTATTTATGCCGCTGCCACCCTGAAAGGAAGACGAGCTGGCTGCACACGGCGACAACAGGCAGGTCAGTTTCGCATTCCTCAGCCTCGCAGTCTTCTCAGCTCCCAACTGTAACTGGTATCCATATAGTTTGCAGGAAACTAATATATTTATATAACTGTGTACTTCCTTGTATGTGTATAACAATTTGGTTATAATCTCACCCAGTGTACTCACTGCAAGCAGCAATTAGATCTACAATATCTGGATGATAAGGCAACAATCTTGACAATATTATCAAGGCAACCTTTGCGTCTTTAAAGTACAAGCATTCATTCCTATCAGGGATCAAGACCAGAACCCTTCATTACAAAAAAATATTATACAGTCCACTTTTATGATTAAAATATTGTTGGTTTTCATGGGTTATTTATTTTTAATTTTTGGGGGGATTCAAAAAGTGCAATATAAAATTCAGATCAATAACAACAATAAGAACATAGTTATACAAATAGTTTGCTTTTGCAAACTGCAATTGACTTCATTATATATCAGAGAACGTAGTTTTAGAAATTTGTGCTATTATTATATGATCATACGATCTTAAACCGGCCAGCAATTGCACTGCCTGTAAATCGTTCATAAATGCTTTCCCATAAAAAAATTTAAAAAATAATCCAATGAAATAAATAAAAATGAATACAACAGTGGACTTATGTTAATTTGCGGTTTATTTTCATCAAGTACAAGGAAGACATTTTACAGCCAAGTCACGAGTAAAAATGCACAGTCCTTAACACCAATGTTCTACTTACCAATCGACACGAATGTAAAGCAATTTGTTGATAGAGATGACAAGGTACATCCTAATCGGCTATTTGAACTCCATGGAATATGAAATTAAATTCTTTCGAATATCTGCATTTCGGGAAAATGACTTCATACTATGTACGCCACGAAACATTTTTTCTCCTTCATGACACTATTTCAATTTTATTAGTATACAAAAATAAACTTGTGTACACAATCCAACGTTTGACGTCTAGCCTCACATGCGATATGTTGATGCTCGTGTTGCGTTGCACATAAAACGTATTTATGTTACTTTTCTGTGTAAATTAATGCCATTTCGTGACTGCAAATCACTCCACAAATATAACTGTTTCCATCAATTCACTTACCGCCTTTCTAGAGAAACAAATCTACACAATATATTCCAAAAACTAACTAAGCCGCATTACTTTCATAACAAAATTAGCACCGGGGTCGATCGCACTGCCATCTACTTGTCATCGTCTCGGGGAACCAGTTTCTTGGGTCGTTTTCCACACTACGTTATTCAAGGCGCTGTAGCGGAACTCTGTCAAAAGAAACTGGGAGGGTGTCTTCCACGAAGGGGAGAAGTGACCTTAAGTGGACCAATCACAGAACCTTCCACTTCAAACAAGGGACCCAAAATCAAACCGTGTTTGATCCTGGAAACATCTTGCAATGAGCGGGGCTCCACTATGTTTTTCCCCTTTTAACTCCATGGTTTTGTCCCTGCGAGTTTCTGGCAATTAGCGATGAGGGATGTGCTTCACTGTGTTTTTATCCTTAGGTGTGTCCTAACCAACTCCATTTTCTTCTTCTATTTGGGTTGCAATTTACTGGTGTTTATTTTCTCTCCATAGTTCTTCATTTGATATTATTTGTGGCCATTTTATGTTGAGGATACGCCTGCGACAGCGATTAATAAAGGTTTGTATCATTTTCGTGTTAGCTTGTGTGGTTTTCCATGTTTCGCAAGCATACAGTAAAACTGATTTTACGTTTGTATTGAAAATTTTTATTTTTGTCTTTCTAGAAACATTGCAGGTTTTCTAAATGGGATACAGTTGTATAAATGCCCCATTGACTTTCATTATTCAATTTTGTATGTCTTCATGTGAACCTCCTTCTTTTGTTATGACACTTCCTAAGTAAATGACTACTCCAGCTCGTGAAAAACATTCAATTTTTCTTTTCCTCTTGCATGGACTCTCCATCTTTTTAGTCTTGTCCACATTAATAGTGAGTCCTGCAGTCTTTTAAGTTTCTCCTTGATGTTGCTAAGTGTTTGTGCTGATAAGCAGATCTCATCCGCAAAATCCAAATCCTCTATCTTTGAGTCCTCACTTTATTCCTCATTTCCTACAACCTATCGTAGCAGAAATATTGTCGGAGATAGAATGCAGCCCTGTCTCACTCCATTTGTAACATCTATGTGTTCTGTAAGCTGTCTTCATGTAGGATTTTACACCTGAAACCTTCGTTCATATATTTCATTAGGTTTAATATCTTCGTTGGAATACCATAGTCTGGTAGCACCAAAACACAATTTTTACACTTCATGCATTATTCTCTGTTCCTCGTTGAAAGTCACGACTTCCTCTACGCAGTACAAAGAATAGTGAACATTACATGAAGAAATTTGAGCTTTTAAGTTATTAAAATGTCATTTCAATTATTTCTCCATGTAACGAACATCAGTTAAATCACACGCAGGACGTACTACAACAATACCACCTGTATGAAAATCAAAATTAATTGTTAACAATCGTATTCATGGCAATAATCATACGGAAATATTATAATCAAACCTGAGAAACAACATTGTTATAGCAATTTAAAGTGTGAAATGAATTCGCCAGAAATAAAGAATTTTTGGAAGGAGGATTTACCTAACTGCAAGCGCCGTTGTAAGACATTAAAAAAGGTACGACTTTCTTGATTTCAGTGATACATTATACTCGTTCAAATCCGGGAACTTTTCTAACGTTGGAAGCGGCCCCGGCGCCCACCCAGCGTCGAATAACATTGGTACCTGGGGGAAACCCTGGGGGATAAAGGCGGTCAGGGACTAGATGCTGATAACATCACCCCCACTCACGACCGGATCAAGAAAGTGTGGGGCGTTACCCCTACACCCCCTATACGCCTTCATGGCGTGGTGCAATGCACAGGGGAGAACTTTTACTTTACCTTTTTTTACATTATACTCGTGGGCATATTAACATTAACATACTCACATTTTTTTCGTTTTTTTACCTGAATGCTTTAATCAATATATGCTAACTTTAGAAATAACAACGTAAGCATTTTTATAAATTCATGTGAAAATCCAGAAATTTACACTTATTGGACATCTCTGATGGCGAAGTGGTAACATCGTCGCCTTGTATTCAAGGGGTCGCGGGTTCGATATTTGGTGGAGGCACACAGTAGTTCGGATTCCATGTTTGCTTCATATTATACTCTATGCGCCACGAGCTTTGATATGTTTATTTGCTGCGTACATAGGAGCCGACTACATGGGGCTGGGGGGACTCGAGCCCCCCCCCCCAATGTTAACGATGTGGGGGCAGAGCCCCCAAATAATTGTGCTTAAGAGGATCTAATGTATTACTTTGTTTCTCTTGTAAAGTGTACTTTCATTTGATTAAAAACTGCTATACGAAGACGTAATTTTTATTTTTACAAAAGGGAGGGAGTGAGTCATTCATTCATTTATTTCAGTGATCAGAGCTCCCAGTAATTTTGACAAGTCGGCGCCTCTGGCTGCGTAGTAGCAATAATGCAAAAGTTATAATTGAGAAAATTGACCTTAATTAAGAAAAGAAAATTTTGAAGATTTTACAACAGATAACAGAACATGGTAGATTTCTGTTCTTTCCACACCTCTCAATTTTCATAACTTTTTACGTGCAGAGACATCTACTGGCTAATACCTGAACTTTCTGTCAAAATAGACAAAGGGTGTTCAGAACGAAGCGACACACGACAAGCTGCGCATGCGTAGTTAATGTTCCTCTACATACTAGATGGAGCTTGTCGCTTACCACTTCAGCATGATACCACCGTCTCGCCTGTCGCGTGTTGCTTCGGTCTTAAAACTCCCTAAACCTAGGCAATTTCATAAACATTGAATTGTAAATCAATCTTACGTGGTAGAAGAAATCTAGTGTCATATTCAGATTACGCAAGTTCCAAAACACATAAAATATGAAAGAAAGAAAAAAGAAAAAAAAGCTTCCAAAAGCTTAAACGTTAGAAGTTTAATCTAAGTAACTTGCAATATCCGCCTCCTGGAGTGCAGTGGCGGATCCAGACAACAATTGTAAGGAGTGGTTTTCAGTCAGAAATTTCATCTAATTAATATTTTTATACATAAACAATATAGCATAGTATTACAAGAAATGAATCTACAGAGTACCATAAAAAATGGACGCTTTTTAAAATTCTACCCTTATTAACGTATGATTCTTCTCATTGTCGCAATAAACCTAAGGATATAAATATGCGACGCACAATGGAAAACAAAGAAGAGAATTTCGTTTAAAAATATGTGGTCCTTGTTGAATTGGGATATGTACATATTGACGCATAAGACAATGACTTCTTTATTTATTCATGTGTGTACGAGGGGCATACTGAAAGTAATGAGCAACAACTTTTCATGAACAGAGTTTAGTATTTATTAGAGAGAAACATACTACATCATAATCTACAGACTTTTCGTAGTTTGGTTTGAAATGTTGAGAATGCCTCAATAGATATTTCGGAACAAAATGATAATATCTACAAAAGGGTATTTATACTTGGTTCTGAAAAAGTGGCGATACACATCACTACTAATAGTTGTAATTATTATTTTTCACTCCACCACAGCTGTTACAATTTAGTGGTATCGATTAATTGTGGCTTGTATGATGTTTAGAAATTTGTAAGCAATACCTCTCAATACCTCACTATGAATCTTCGATGAGAGCAGTTTCCGTACAAATTAATTCTGCTTTTCTTTTACTGTTTTTTGAGTTTGTGAACTAAGAACTTCCAACCACACATATTTGCATGTTACACAACCATCTCCGTTTTCATGCAAGGTGAAGATTCTGAATTTATTTTATTTTCACCATATGACACTTAGCTGTTCAACTTCACAAATCACAACCATATTCAAGTATTGGACGTAAAATTGTGATACATTAAAACCTGCGAGATTCCAATTTCTTAAAAGAAGAAGACCAATAAAACATCTTGGAAGTAATATTTTAGCTTTTTTAAAGTTTATTTTATGTGTCATTCATATAGAACAGATGTATTAATAATAATATTCATTATAGTAATATCTGATATTTGGAATTACACGTCTTACGAACTAGAGAGTCTTCATTTGGTTATCGTGCCGTTTGAACGGGGCTGGTGTAGCGTGTGGAAACGCGTCGCTTGCCGGTGAAATCGAAAATCTTGGCATTAACATGTGTCAATTGGATCATGTTCTCATCTTGCACAGGGGAGGTTAAGTGAAACCTGAATGCACGAACCTTGTTATTCACAATAACGATAATACCGAAGCACGTTAATCGTTCACGAAAATTGGTTACAAGTGGATTCAATCGCATGCTAAACACATTTTCATGCCTCCATTTACCCCGCGATAATGAAAATGTGGTACTTGTGACATATTTTAGAATTCCATGTGCATTTCTGTTTGACACATAACTAGTAAAGTTCGTCACAAAATCGCTTCTGATATGGTAGTTAAATGATTGATTGATTTGATTTATTTTACTTCCCATTTCTGCCACTGTTGTCAAATCACGACAGATGAGGATGAATGATGATTAGATAACAGGGATGAAGGGACACTCGAAGAGAACATTCGTGCTCAGGCGGTGACTCGAACAGGGGAACTTCGATGGGGAGATTGAGAGTTGAACTCTTAACACGCTTTCTAAAAAAGAAAAAAAATCTCTCATATTTTATTTCCATTTTCTTGCTTTGTATCAAATTTTACTTTTCACTTTTCATCGGGAAGGGGAAACACAAACTTTCATCACCTACAACGAATTCGAACCCGCAAGGAGTCGAACATGGGACCCCTTGCACCAAGGGCGAAAGCGCTAAAGGCTACAAGGGCCACCGATCCTGCGATTACAGAAGTCACAATTGGTATACATAATGATAGATTCATTCTAAATTGTTATTTAAGTATTATTATCCACTAAAACTGTTTCCTTTTCTTTTACCAAAAGCTGGTCCCACCGAAGAGAGATTCCTGGCTACGGCCCTGTTGAGACATCTGAGAGAAGTGAATGTACACGCTGCAGTGTGAACATATTTGGACTACACTTACGAAGCCTTTATCCAATGCAAGAGTATAAATACGGTAAGTGACACATGTATGGATAATGGCAAACGCATATTTTGCGGGGAAGATGTAAATTTTAAGTTATATGTGTTAGAGTGATAGTACTTCATACCAAGTTACATGGGTCATTTCATAAATAATGCACACTAATTTAATACTCACCCGTATATTACTGTGGCGGCGATGTATCTTCACAGTCCTTCAATATAGTCTCCCTGCTTGGCAATGACCGAATCCCAACGTCGAGGAAGCTTCCGTATGCCATACAATACGCCATCTTTGTTCATCTGTCGAATGGCTCGGGCAACTCAGTAGAAAGCTCTTCCAGAGATGACAGCAGTCAGTCACACAAACATTGGGTTTACACACACTCCCACGCAATTTCTTACTATAAAGCGCTGCTGTCTCTCAGGGATGTCCAAAGAAGTCGGGAAGGTGGAAGGTGTGAAGCCCTATATCCATATTTAGACTTCATTGTGAGTTAACATCCGTTACAGTGTGGGTTTCTTATCAGCGGTTGTTATCTAGGAAAACTTTGTTAGCCATCTCTAAAAATGATAAATCTTTTATTTTTACGTTCACTCAATCTACTACATAAAATATCAACATTTACTGTCATATGGTTAAAAACAACTTCGGTGTATTTTTTAACGATAGTTTTTATTAAAGAACGTAATTCTGGACACACCGCAAAATAAAATATTCCTCATAACTCGAAGAGGACCCTCGTACACCAAGCACTAAATACCACTGGCTTGTCTGTAAGACTAATAATGAAGCATTTGAAGTAATAGAAAAACTTACTAGCTGTTTCTCCTCTGTCATGGAGAATATTCAAGATTTCCCGAATTAAAATTTCCGCATTTGTTTCATTTGTGAAATTGGTGGTCCTCGATATTGATTTTTCTGTCAGTAGAATGTGATTATTCGTAACATCTTCAGTTGACTGCGCTAGTCTTGTTGTGACCTTAGCAACAAGGCTAGCGATTGGTGCTTGCTTGGAAGAGATGACGTCAGCAGCTTGCTTGTGGATTGGATGCCTCGGGAGCTGTGACTCGCCTTCGAGCTTCAAAGTCAGAACATTTAGAGATGGTAGGGAAATAATTCGCCCCTGAAAATGATTGCATGAAGGGTAGTGCTGAGAGAAAACAAGGCTCGATGTTATCTCGGAATTATTCAGAGGACAGAGACTGAGATCACAGATTAAAAACCGAGTCGAGAACGAGATCAAACCTTTAGAAACTTGTCTGTACGAGGCAGATGACTGTGAGGTGTAGAAGAAAATTTCGACCAAATGAGAACTGCTTTTCTGTTGAACGTACTTCAACATATGGAACTGGCCTATTGTTAAAGAATAGCACTTAAAGGTTAACTTGGCGTTAGACGGACAACTGAGGCGTTTCGAGACGATACCGAGAAGCCCAGACGAGACGAAATAACCATTTCTATTCACGAGATGAGACAAGTCTCGTCTTATCTTGTATGGATACGGTCACACCAGATACCAGCAATGCAAAGTCACACAAAAATTCAAGAAAAACACGGTGGGAAGAAGAAGAAGGGAAGACACCAACCAAGAAAAATATATTTCTTATTTTTAATTATTCATATCACTGCCTAGTCAGGAGGTAATGGCATGTTTGTTATGTCCTCTTTTCCTTCGAATATCACCACGGTGCTCTTCGAAAGAAACAGTTACGTACTGCATATAATAATATTAATATTACAATATCGTACAGGGTAAGGGATATGATTTCATACTTTTAAAGGGCTCCCATCAACGTATGTTTCAGTATTTGTGCTTAATTATTTACTATTTTGACGATTTTATAAAACAATATTATTATAGGGGTTCTTTAGTAAGGTTAAACTCTAAACTTTAGCTGCCGTTTGCATTATCATGTGAGAACGCTATAAGAACTAAATTAAACACTTGCACATTCTACCACATTGTTTTAACAAAGTCCTTCAGAGAAAACTGGTTATATAAATAAGAACAATGTGTAATTTATTTTCCTTTGGTAATTTTGAGCCACTTATCTGTTACTTTGAGTAATCTCGACCACGTGGAAGAGTGATGATTGATGAAAATGATGAAGGGACACTCACAAAGAACATCTACGCCCAGGCAGGGATTCGAACCCAGGACACCTGGCGTCGCGACTCGTTGCGCTAAACATTCCGCCATGGATATCTTTCATTCAACCAGTGCTCGAAGTGGAATTTCCTAGATGTTTTCAATCCATGAGAATAGGTTGTTCGGGGAAAGTGGGAGCTTTTATGCGAATTGCTCGCTCTAATGAAACTAAAATGTCACCTCATTTCTCTTGTAAAAACTTCCACAGCAAGTTAGAAAAGAAAAGTACGTTGCACAAAACTGAATCTGAAAGCAAAAATGTTTTTATTTTTCTGATTAGGCAGGAAATCATGTCGTCTTGGACCGATCTCTTACCTGGCAAAAATATAGAATTTTTTACGCTTTTATGTATAACATTGGATTCCGTGAGGTTATATTTCAAGCACTTTTGTAACTAACAGATCGTAAGAGCTTGGAAACTATTTAAAATTCTTAAAGAATTTTGATCGAAAAACACGTAAGTTTTATAACTTTTCTGTACTGAATTTAACTGCAATAAACTTGAAAGGCGTTTTCATCTCAGTGACTTAAAAAAAAAAGAATCACGGTATTACTTATAATAAGTATTTGTGCGTCATCTCTCAACACAAGGCTACATTAAATGTACGGATAATGTTACGTATTACTTCAAAGCCTCATTTTTGCTCTGACCCTAAACAAATTATGGTTAATTTTCAATTTTGTGAATTATAAATAGAATAAGTTTTACTCTCGCTACATATTTAAAGACAACGAAATTTAAGGAAATCAGTGGAATGCATATTTATTTCTAATTTTGTTAATAATTTTACCAATTTGATGATCCGTTGTATCCTGTTCTCTTCATACATTACCCATTTACCAATGCCTATATACTTATTGTAACTCCTCCCCTTTCTCCCAATCACTACGTGAAGTGAGGGGGCGATCTCCAATAGAGAAAACATAATAAGTTAAGATAGAGATTTTATTTACTCGTTTTGAGATTAGTACAGTCGACGGCAAAGGTAACAGTATGAAAATTGTCCACAACTATCTTTTTCTTTTTCTTCTTCATTCTACATGTTTCAAGTGAATTGGGGGTGGGGTCTAAGGCGCCACGTACAGAAGGCGCCACTCAAAGCTCTCTGCTCTTTAAGACAACAAAGTCATAATATGCGACCGAGAGTAAACACTAACTGAGATAGTGAATGGGTCCGGAGAGAGCACATGATCTATCAGTGTTGTCACTTGATAAATAAATTGCAAAAGTGGCCAATTTTGACAGGATAGTTGGTGATTTTGCTTCCTTGAAAGCAATAACAATTTAATAATAATTATTTTCGTTCTGAGATATCACTCGGGTTTTATTTCAATTTGTGAATTTTACTTAAAATAATGTGTAATACATAGTTGATAATGATATTATTTTTTTCATAGTTCAATAATCTTAAATTACAAATATGTCTACTGAGGACATGCTGCACGCTCTCTGCATTATTAATTTTAATTTTCATTGTTAATATTTTCTCTGCTTTTACTTTGTAGTAATAGTACGTTTGCAAAGAGGTTCTTCAGACACTAAGATTCAACTGAAACATTCTTGTATGTGCTGAACTCTTTTTAATCTGAAATGCAAACTGCGAAACTTGAAATCCTTTTTATTGGGTTTTTATGTTTGTCTACGAATTTCAAAATTTGTGGTTTGTAAATATCACAAACCATGGCATAAGATGAAAATATAGAAGGATAATGCTGGGGGTGGGGAGGTGACAGTATGCCACAATCCTCCTTAGGGGGCCAAAATATCTAGCTACGAGGCTGAACCTTTACTTGTATCAGTTGTTTTAGAGGAACGCACATTTGACATTAACATCTTTTCTAATTATGCATGTTGCAAACGAATAATATGAATTATAGGAAACCGGCATTTTTAAATATAAACTTGCTACGAATCTTACAGAAACGTTCGTTTTGTAAGTGGACACAATTTTTTTTTGGAAGGAAAGAATTAATTTAATATAACATTTAGTTAAGAGTTGACACATGTAAACTGACTTATTAGTGTATAATCATTTTCAATTAAAAGACAAATCGTTTCTTTGAATTCTGCATTTATATTTGATTCAAGTTTTATTGAAATTACGGATGGGCGATTTTCTTCCTGGTTGGGAACTAAATTAAGGATGTAGAAGCTGGGAAAGAAAGTGCAGAGAGAGGGGAAATTCCCTGGCTTCATCCGCCTTCAGTCTAGTGGTGGTATCACCCCTGTAGCAAACGCACCCTATCTTTCCCCCCAGTAATTGTATGAAATGCTTGATGAGGCATATTTCTAACATGTGTCTTGTTTCTATTGGAGGAAAATTCTACCTGTGAGCCAACTGGAATGCCTTGAAATCAGCCAAGATTGATTCTATCCTAGAAGAGCGTGATGATCGAGTCCTGTGGCAGAGAATGTTGGTAGCCTACATCCCAAAAGAAGAGTTTCCGAAGAAGCGGTTAGCTAATTTCCGGTGTTGTGTAAAATAATTTGTAATGTTATTGGACTGAATTACAATGTTTCAGAGATACATTTTCTTTCAATAGTTATGTGAGGGTCATTCCAAAGCAAGAGTGCATATGTAAATGTACATATCATATATGAAAAGCATGAACCATCAATAATTCTATGCTTGCATCAAACAGCATATGATTTATCAATATGTTCACCTAACAACTGAGTTTTAGATATAAGGTAGGTATACTTAACTGTTTGGAATTTTGAATGCATTTTACAGTAATAGTAGAATGACAGCACTTCGTTCCTACGCGTCAGCAAAAATTTGATGCGGCTGGTGTTATGTTACATCCGGTCGTAGCGGGCCACGAGCGGTTTTATTGTTGAGTCAGCAGAACGTGTCTGATCACGTTGAAGACATCGGAAGCGGTGGGGGAGGGGGTCAATGGATTTGTCACGTTGTTTCTTGATGTATGCTAACCTAACACGTGCATATGTTTGTGTGTGTGTGTGTGTGGAGGAAATGCGCGCGCAACCATTGCGTATGATGGAAAGACATGAATAAATGATTTAAAGATGGCGCCGAAGGTGCTGTACCCCCCCCGAAAGCTTAGCGGCTAAGGTTATTGCTCTGTAAAACAAGAGGCGTCGAGGGTTCGATTCCTGGTAGAGTCAATATTGATCGATTGATAGATTGAGTTCGTTTTTTTAAAGTCCGTTTTATGCACGGTAAAACTAATCAGGATTGGACCTACAGTTGAAAAGTGGTGATTCGGACCACTATGTGCCTCCACCGAGTATCGAACCTGGGACCCTTTGATTACAAGGCGACGATGTCAATATTGAATGGTCTCGATTAGTCTGTGTGTAAATAAAGGCAACAAAATGGTTGAGTTCGAAAATCGAGTTGGGTTAGTGGTTAATGTTGTCACCTGGCAATGAAGAGGTCGCGGGTTCGATTCTCTAGGTAGTTAAATTAGGCCAATTGTTTAGTCCCGCCATTATATGTCTCCGATTAGTCCATCTGTGCATAAATAGTGTTTGAATAAAATCAATATGGTGGCCTTGGGTTAGTGGTTATTGTTGTCGCCTGGTAATGAAGAGGTCGCGGGTTCGATTTTCTAGGTAGTTAAATGAGGCCAATTGTTTTGTCCCGCCATTATAGGTTCCCGATTAGTCCATCTGTGCATAAATAGTATTTCAATAAAATCAAAATGGCGGCCGCGTTTTGTGTTTAGCGGCGGCGGCGGCGGCGCGGGGCGGGGCGGGTCGGAGCGGGGCGGCGCGGCGCGGCGCGGCGCGGGGGTGTTTTTTATTCCGCGAGATGTTTTAACCAAGTGGTTGAGGGTTCGATTCCCAATGTTGGTGAAAATTGGATATTCAATTGTATTTGTTTAAAAGTCCCGATTAGCTTTTTGTGCACAAAGAGAAAATGAACTAAATGGAAATAGGATGTTTATGCTGTAATGAAAAGGTCCCCGGGTTCGATTCACAATGTCAAATTGGCTGATAATGATGTTGTTTTTAAAATAAAAAAAAAGAAGTGTGAATAAATTAGAATCTGTTATTTTGCGTGTGGGGCCCCAGTAACGATTATGTTAAATGCATAAAGAGTAGGTAAAATAAGCAAGATGGCCGTCACTATTGTTTTGTGATCAAAGAGGAGTCACAGGTTCGATTCAATCAAAGGAGGCAACATTCTATGTTTCAATTCCATGTAAAAGTCTAAAGTTATGTTTCGATTAACCTCAATGCATAAAGAGGAATTAAACAAAAACAAGCAAAATGGCGACAGATGTGATAAAAGAAAAATTGATTTAGTTTTTTTATAGTGACAAGAAAAAATAGCGAATCACTGTTAGAAATAGAATGAAAATAAAGATACTTGACTTTGCGTGTCCAGCGCTGTGCAGAAAAGCTCTCATGCTTTATCTCCGACAAGTCCACAATACACAATTTTTTATTGTATAGTTAATTATTAATGTTGTTATTAACACAGATTCTTACCAGTGTGAAGAAAAGCTCTCATGCTTTATCTCCGACAAGTCCACAATACACACTTTTTCATTATATAGTTAATTATTAATGTTGTTATTAACACCGATTTTTACCAGTGTGAAGAAAAGCTCTCATGCTTTATCTTCGACAAGTCCACAATATACATTTTTTCATTATATAGTTAATTACTAATGTTGTTATTAACGATTGTTACCAGTAAAAATATAAACCATGAGGATTTTTAAAGGGGTGATAAATGAAAAAAAAGCCAAGACATATATTTTATCCCTGTTTATTACCAATATTTACAAAATTCAAAAGAGCCGCACACACACACACACATACATATGTAAAATGTTTATATTGTGTCACCAGTTTATCAGCATGTTATTTAACAAGTTTTTATTCTTCAAGTTTGTTCACTCACCCACATAAGTAGTCCAATCAAGCCGGTTCAACGCCTTCTTTTGGGGCTCGGTGGGGCTCGCAGTGTTGCCAACCGCTTATTCGAAAAAATCACCAAGGTTTTTGGTCTAACCTAACCTAAAACAGCAAGGAGTTGGCAACTTTGCTTGAGAGTTCACAAACCGGAAGTGGGGCTCGGTGGGGCTCGCAGTGTTGCCAACTTCTTACTCGAAAAAATCACCAAGGTTTTTCTTGGTCTAACCTAGCCTAAAGCTAGGAGCTGGCAATCTTGCTTGAGACTTGCGTTACAGTGCATAAAGCAAGGTTGCCAACCTACTGGTACTTTTGCCATAGTTTTTTACAAAAAAGAGAGAGAAGAGAGGGAGGGAAGAGTTAAACAACCGACGGCCTACCTACAGCTTTTCTTGTCTAACCTAACCTAAAGCAAGGGGCTGGCAACTTTGCTTGAGGCTTGCCTTACAGCGCATAAAGCAATTTTTGCCAACCTACATATACTAAACAAGGAAAGCGGGCACTGCCGTAAAAGAGAGAGATGGATGGATGGATGGCAACGCAGTATGTGTGTGCGTGTGTGTGTGTATAATATGTAGCATTATTAACTAGAGTGTGTTGGCAATTTACTTACAACTAAAAAAAATAGAGATGCCAACGTTGGTGTAAGATGAAGAGAAAGAGAAAGAGAGATTTATGGCTGGCAACAGTAACGAGCGAATGCGCCATATCGTAATTTTCCAACTCCGTATATCGTGACCTTTGTAAACCTCTCTCGGGGGAACGACGTGCCGCGCACGCACACACACACACACACGCACACGTGCATGCGCGCGCGTATGTATTGTAACGCAAACAAACAAACAAAATAATAATTGTTGTTTTTAGGAGGCCTGGCCCCTATAACCTCGCCAGGGTGCGTGGTGCCCAACCAAAAATGTAAAAGTTTTCTAATGGCTGCGGTTATAGATTACCGCACCTCTGTAGAGTTTCACGTGTTTTTTTTTTCTCAAACTATTAAAGCACATATTTGAGGAAAACAACGCCACCCATATATAAATAAACCCCTCAAACTAACACTAATTAGAATTAGCCTACAAAATTTTTCTCGTAAGGTATTTTCTTGTAAACACTCTACCACCAACAGATCACATATAAATAAACATACCCCCCAAAAAAAATGCACTCCATGAAAAGTTGTCCTGTGTGCAAAATAAGCATATCAAGCAAACGTTTTGCAAGACATCGTCGCACCTGCGTGCCAGGCAAGCGTGTAACCGCTAAAAAATCATGTCCCAGGTGCGGTATACATATTACTATTAATAATTTAAAGAGGCATATAACATCATGCAAAGTTGTCGTCGGAGCACCTGTTCCCCAACCGTCGACCAGCTCGACCAAGAGGAAAGCGGAAGCCGACTCGCCACCACCCGCCAAACGCGTCAAGCCTGTGACAAAAACAAACCAGACTGCTTTCGAGCGGTTGTTAGAGGACTTTGTCATCACTTCGGAGGGCTCATGCGACGTGCGTAGCTTTTTGGAGAACGTGCGAGCCGAAATTATTTCCATCCTCGGTGATGCGCTTGCAATGCACTCCACCAAATTCTACGCATCGCTACGTTGCCAGTACAAGAAGCCGTCTGACGAAATTTACAGCTTCTGCCACAACACCAAGGCGAAGACGCTGCATCTGGCGGATGTCGACAACCTCGAGGTCATCTACAACCAGTTTACCGATGAGCTGGTGGCGAAACAGGAGGAACATCAAGCTAAAGGCTCGGGGGGTTCGCTGTGTGGCGAGCCTCACGAACTGTGCGTCAAACTTTGTAAGTTCGTGCCTCTCTCCGCCTCCAGCTACGCCGCCTTACCACCTACCATTGCGGCAAAGAAGGCTGTCCTGAACATTCAAAACAAAGATAACAAGTGCTTTCTCTGGTCGGTGCTTGCAGCGTTGCACCCAGTTGAGCCAAAAAACCATCCACACCGGGTTAACCACTACCTACCCTATGAGGCTGAGCTGGAAGTTGCGATGGCTGGGATCGACTACCCGGTAGAGGTCCCGGATATTCGAAAGTTTGAGGCCCGTACACACAACCCTCGGTTAGCCATCAATGTTTACGGTCTCACTGACGAAAATGCGGTGTACCCCATCCGGGTGAGCGACGTAAACGTTGATGGTGCGCAGGAAATCCATCTCCTACTTATCAAGGACGAGACCCATCACCACTACACCCTTATTCGCTCCCTCTCTAGACTTGTTTCGAGCCAGCGGAGCAGTGATAGTCACCACGTCGAGGTGTGTCGCAGGTGCTTGTCAATGTTCGACGGACGGGATCAACACAATTACCAACATGTTCGAGGCTCCAACATCGCTGCAGAGAAGCTTGCCAGCCACAAGATCTACTGCAATGCCAACGAGCCGGGTGTGGCAGTCTTGCCCAAACCTGGTGCCGTGGAGCGTTTCCGCATGCACGGTGCCATGGTGGAGCACCCCGCTATCATCATCGCGGATTTCGAGGCCTTCCTCAAACCCCTGTCCACTTGCGATCCCGACCCTGAAGTTTCTTCCACCACCCCTTACCAACTCCACGAGGCTTCGAGTTATGCATACGTTGTGGTGCGACGTGACCAGCACATTGCCCCCGAGCCCTACGTGTATCGCGGTCCCGACGCAGCCAAACACTTCCTCGAGAGGATGGTTGTCGAGGCCAACGAGATAGGGAAGGTACTGTTGGCCCCCAAATCTATACTCCCACTGTCCCCCGACGATCAACGTAGACACGACGAGGCCATCGCTTGCCCTGTCTGCGTCAAGGAGTACACCACCAACAACCGTAAAGTCCAACACCATGATCACTTTAACGGTAGGTATGTTGGTCCTTGGTGCAACGGATGCAACCTCATGGCCCGGGACCCGCGATTTATCCCTGTATTTTTTCACAATGGCTCGGGATACGACTTCCACCACCTCGTCAAGCATCTTGGGTACGACGACATGCGAATCAACGTCCTGGCGCAGAACGAGGAGCGTTACATCAGTGTGAGCAAGTGGGTGCGAATTTCAGGATCACACTCTACCGTCGAGCTTCGCTTCCTCGACTCCCTGAGGTTCCTTCCGGCCAGCCTCGATGCTCTCGCAGGGAAGCTTAGCGACGAGCAAATGTTTATTACCTCCGGAAATTTTCCGAACTTGGACGCCGGCCTCTTCAAGCGTAAGGGGGTCTATCCCTACGAATACATCACAGACCCTTCCAAGTTCGCGGAGACGACGCTACCTCCCCAGGCGAAGTTCTACAGTCAGCTGCGAGGGTCGAACATCACCGACGAGGAATATCACCACGCCCAGTCCATGTGGCGCGAGCTGGGCTGTCGAACTCTCGGGGACTACCACGACGCCTACCTCAGACTTGACGTGACGCTCCTTGCCGACGTGTTCCAGACGTTCCGCGCGACCGCAATGAAGATCTACAAGCTGGACCCCGCCTACTTCTACAGTCTCCCCGGACTGGCGTGGTCAGCCATGTTTCTGGTGACGAAGATCAAGCTGGAGCTTCTTTCGAACGTGGACATGATGCTGTTTGTGGAACGCGCCGTGCGGGGTGGAATGGTCCAGGTGTCGCAGCGACACTCGCACGCCAACAATCACCACATGGCCACCGGCTACGACCCCTCACAACCGTCCAGCTACATCATGTACACGGACGTCAATAACCTCTACGGACACTCCATGATGCAGCCACTCCCTTTTAGAGGCTTCGAGTGGGCTGACCCTTCCAACTTCGACGTCGAAAGCTTCGACGATTCGGAACATGGGTTCTTCGCCGAGGTGGACCTTGAGTTCTCCGAGAAGCTGCAGGATTTGTTCTGCGATCTTCCCCCTGCACCCGAGTTCAAGTGTCCACCCGATTCCAACCAGAAGAAGCTCGTCATGGATTTCGAGCCCAAAGAGCGTTATGTCCTGCACTACCAGAATCTCCGGTGGTTGATGCAGCGAGGGGTCCCGGTCTGCGCAGTTCACCGCATCCTCAAGTTCGAGCATTCTCCATGGTTGAAGCCATATATTGAAGTCAACACCAAACACCGCACTGCAGCCACGTCCGAGCTTGATAAGGATTTCTTCAAGCTTATGAACAATGCGGTGTTTGGCAAAACTATGGAGAATGTACGGAATCGCATGGACATAAAATTGGTAACGAGGAAAGCACAATGTCGCAGGCTCGTAGCAAACCCTTTATTTAAATCGAGGACCATTTATAACGAGCAGCTTGCTCTGGTGCATATGAGGAAGGGTGAGGTAAAACTCGACAAGCCAATTTATGTTGGTGCCTCAGTATTAGACCTGAGCAAGCTGCACATGTTCGAGACGTACTACGACATATTACGTCCACATTATAGCCACAACATCTCGCTTCTCTACACGGACACGGACAGCTTGGTGTACCACGTCCACTCAGCCGATGCATACGGGGATATAGTCACGGCACCAGCTTTGCTTAACCTCTTCGACACCTCGGGCTATCCCCAGCCGAACCAGTACGGCATCCTGCCCCGAAACAAAAAAGTGCCTGGCAAACTCAAAGACGAGAAGGACGGTGATGTAATTCTCGAGTTTGCAGGTCTTCGCGCCAAGGCCTATGCCATCAAAGCCGAGGGCAGCGTTACCAAGAAGGCCAAGGGTGTCGGCAGACAGGTGGTTCGGGAGGATCTCACATTCGAGGACTTCTTCGATTGCCTCAAGACCAGGTCGTCGGTTCTAAGAGAAGAACAGCGCATCCAGAGCGTCGACCATGTGTTGACCACAAACAAAGTTAGAAAAATTGCCCTGGATCCCAACGACGATAAGAGGTGCGTCCTCAAGTGTGGTATTCACACATTGCCGTGGGGGCACTATCGCTTAGCAGAAAGCAAAACCTGCAGCATATGTCCATCTTCAACAGAAGATTCATAAAAACAAAACAAAACAAAAAAAAAAAAAAAAAAAAACACTTTGACTGTCATTACAAAAAAAACTTTGACCGTATTCTTAAATAACCAGCATGCCTATGAATTTGTTCGGTTTCAAAAAACAGATCATTATGGAAACCATACCAGATCATGAAGTCTTACCTTCCGTGTTACCTAAACTCAACGGTCTGTTGATCATTCACCTCAACAGCATTTGGACGAAACTGAATGACGATGTGGGCAAGATGTTTTATGTTTTTTATAACAATTTACATTTCTACGAAATTCCGATCGACGGGAAACTTCAAATCACCGTGAATCCGGAAAACGCAGGCGAAATCAAAATTTCTACCGGCAAGAACATTTTTCGAATCAAGCACGATAAGATGCTTTCTAACATTACGTACGATGTGTCTGCAGGAGATTATCTTTACATGGAACTTCTCGGAGATTACGACAAACTTATTCCTCTCTTCGTAGAATTACGAATCGTCTATCCTATTATAAATAACCGTTAACAAAATGCCTAACGACATTTTCGGCAACACCAAGCGTGTGGACCACGCAGAAGAGATTCTCATGTTGGACATTCGAGTTAAGAAGTTGAGGACCGATTTGATCGCTTTGCAGGAAACCTTAAACAAAAGTTTAGAGTCGGAAATCGCTACGCTCCAAACGCAATGTCTCGACCCCATTCTGAAAATCGATTCCGAACTGAAGACGCTGATAAAAAATTATGTCGACGTACCTTCTTACGACAACGTTCAAAATATACAGTTGAGCGTGGATTCGCTTCAAAATGATTTGGCCAAATTACAGCAATTTCAATCGAAAAATGAAGATTTGGAAAAATTGAAACTCGAAATCGAAGAACGAACTTCCGCAATAGAAAAGAATTTCTCTGAACTTCAAACCGTGGTGAACGATATAGACGCAGAACGCTTGCATGTCGTCGTTTCGAAATTACAAGAAGAATTCACCAGCACGTTGGAAGAAATTAAATCCAAGTTGCAGACTTTGGAAGATACAATGACGAACCTACCATCGTCGGACGAACTGCAGGTCATCGGTAAAAGCGTCGCGAACATAAAAATTCAATTGGAGGCCTATCAAGATTTCGAACACATTCAAACCACCATCGCTACGCTTCAGGCGTCTTTGGAATTGATCAACGAAGAAATTAAAAATATTCACGCCGAAGCGAGAGCGTTGACGAGCATTCAAGACACGTTAAGCACGGTTCAGCAGAAGATCGAATATTTAGAAAATTTGAACGTCGAAACGAATCTTGCTCATTTTCATCACGTACTCGACAACATACAGGGTGACTTGGAATCGTTACGGACGAGCGTGCCTTCGAGCGAAGATTTGGAAAAATTGAAAACGGCGGTGACGGCACTATCCGATTCGAACGACATCAAAAGTTCATTGAGCGATCTCGAGAGTAAAGTGGCCAATCTCCCCACCTCCAAAGAATTGCACGCTTTGAAAAGAAACATATCTCGAATGCTGAAACGACTAGAAACGGAAACGGCGAACGTGGAACAGATTCGAGACGAAATTAGTTCGCTGGTGTCGACGCTGCCCACTTCGCAGAGCGTCGCCGACCTTCACACGCAGTTTACAGAGATGCGAAGCATCGTGAACGATCTTACCGAGAAGAGCTCGAAATTGAATCAAGTCGAGAACCTTCAGAACATCGTCGTCAACATCAGAGATCAAGTTGGAGTGCTGGAATCCACGCAGGAATCAACGCTGGCCTCTTTCGGTGCCAAGTTGCAAGAACTCAACGAAAACTACAAGCAGTTGAACGTGGAAGTGAAAATCAAACCGTCGTTTTCTACCGTAACGGATACCATAGTCGAGCATTTGCTGCCCATCGAAAATAAACTCGGACAAGTTCACAGTAATCTGCTCGGCGTCGACACTAAATTCGCTAAACTGCATTCTCTGCAAGCCATCGAAATCAACAGCGTACCCAATCAACAAAGAATCTCCACGTTCGTCGAAGGTAACAAACTGTACATGTTGCATCCTTATCATCCGTACTACAAGTTTCTCCTCGATGGCACGATTCAGATAAACGAATTTTCGTACTGGTCTCACGACAGAAAAGCTAGCGTTCCCACCATGACTTTGATATCGAATCGTGGTGTCCAGAAAGCAGGAAACATTCCTCTGGCACGTTGGAACGAAACGCGCAACATATATGAAATACACGAAGACGAAGATCTCACCGTTTTCGACGTGAGTGCCGGCGATAAGCTGATCATTCAAAACACGAGCGAAGTGCCACCCTCTTTGAATCCCATCACGCTTGTGCTTCTCTTGAAACGTAATCTCTAAAAAATGTCTAGGCAAGCCATCGTCGAAGAATTGCATAAACCTGCACGCCGCAACTACGAACGTTTGGCTGTGGTAACCAAGGGCATCGACGACCTCTGGCAAAGTGACCTCGTGGAGATGAGTAGCGGCAATTTGAAAAACGTGCATAAATTGAACAAGGGCAACAAGTACCTCCTCACCGTCATAGACACGTTTTCGAAATTCGCATGGGCTCTACCTTTGAAGGCGAAAACAGGAACGTGCGTCACGGAAGCATTCAAATTAATTTTTCGCGAAAGCGGTGGCAGACGACCACGGTTTCTGCAAACGGACAACGGTAAAGAATTTTACAACGCCGTATTCCAAAAATTTATTCAAAAACACAAGATTCGACATTATTCGAGCTTCAGTCACATCAAAGCCAGCATCGTGGAAAGATTCAATCGAACCTTGAAAACACACATGTGGAAACGATTCACGCTTCGGGGAAATTACAAATGGGTCGACATCCTGCCGGAACTCGTCGACACCTATAATGATACGGTACACAGAACGATAGGTATGAAGCCAGCCGACGTTACCAAGTCCGACGAGCAGCGTTTAATTTCTACCGTTTACTGCCCAAAGTACACGCCCACGACAAAAAAAGCTAAATACAAAATTGGAGACCGGGTGAGGATCAGCAAATTCAAACGCACCTTCGAGAAGGGATTCACAAAAAATTGGAGCACGGAACTCTTTACGGTGGTTCGAGTTCTACCTGGAAACCGACACACGTATATAATAAAAGATAGTAGCGGCGAGATTTTGAAAGGGAGATTTTACGAAGAGGAACTCTCTAAAACGAAACACCCCGACACGTACCTCATCGAGAAAGTATTGCGTAGGAAAGGTGACAAACTGTTTGTCAAATGGTTGGGACTTCCGGAAAAGAGTTGGATCGACGCGGACGAAGTGATCTTGTAAGTACGTGGAACGTGGTGAAGCGTCTACCGGATCCAGAAAGTCAAACGAAGAAAAAGAACGGTGAGTTGCTTCCCGACAGCATCCGCTGTCTGATCGTAGGTCCTTCGGGGTGTGGGAAAACGACACTGCTCGTGGACAATTTTCTCCTCGCACCGAATTGGTTAGATTGGAAGAACAGGCACCTGTACGTGTTCTCGAAAAGTTTGGAGCAATCCAAATACCAGCAACTGATGAAACTGTACGATGGTCTGGACATTGCAACATTCGCCTCGGAAATAAAACCACTCGACGATTGTCGTGAAAATTCAGTCGTTGTGTTCGACGACGCCATCCTGGAAAATCAAAATGAAATTCGCAACTTTTTCACGCAAGGTCGTCACAAAGGAATGGATTGTTTTTACCTAGCTCAAACGTTTTCCAAAATTCCAAAACAGTTAGTGCGCGACAACGCCAATTTCATATGTTTGTTTCGTCAAGATCACACCAACCTCAAGCACGCGCACGATGACTACGTAGGCGGAGACATGAACTACAATCAATTTTCGGAAGGCTGCTCTACTTGCTGGAACGGTGACGATTTCGGATTTGTGACGATCGACATGACGAGGAAACCCAACGACGGAAAATACAGAAACAAAATCAACGACTTTCTAAACGTTGCAACGTTGTGAGAAACGACGTATATAAATAACGTCATGACGAAACGAAAAATCGAGGACGAAAATCTCAAGCTTCGCGATTACCTCGCGAAACGCTTCAAAGGTTGGAAATCCGAGAATCGCGGATTCTACGAAGAGAAGAAACGTCAGGATCAACCCGTGATCGATGCCATCAGCAGTCTAGGTAAAGAAATTAAAAGTGTCACGGAACAAAATAAAAATTTGATTAATGAACTCGTACCGCTCGCAGCTAAAAGTTACGCCGTACCCACACCCATTTCGAGCATTCCTTCGACACCGTTCGAACTGAAGGATGCACCGGCAGGACGTCGAGCCATAGGCAGCACGTCGTCTTCGGATAAAATCGAGTTGGGACCTTTGGCACGAGACTACCTGAGCACGGGGAAATTCGACAAGGATGAAGTGTTCGGATTGTATCCCAGCATGGAAACCAGCGAAGGCGGCGGTGTGGTGTGGAAGATTGGGAAATCGAAGGTGACCTTCGAAGGCAACGACATTAAAGTCAATTTAGGCGACAAGGATAGTTGGAACAGGTATCCGGGTACGGTGGGACTGTGGGAACTCGTCGCCAAAAAGCAGCCGAAAGATTACACCGACGAAGATTACCAGAGTTACAAGGAAATTCTGATCATGACGGATGCCTTGTATCAGAACAACGACGCCTCGCAGAATAGGGTGAAATCGAGCAGCGGCGAGAAGTACAGGAATCTCATCAAACCGATTTGGAACCAGGTCAAAACAGGCAGCGGCGTCAAACGCTACAACACGTTACCCAAAGAATTCGTTTGGGTGGACGACGTTAGGAAACTCGTGGACCGATTGTTGGTGATAGCCGGCGAAGAGAATGCAGGCAACCGTAATTTCTACAACGAGAAGGTTGGCATCGTGGACATGATCAGCACGAAACTTTCCAACTTCATCGTGAACGACGACAAGGGCATAGGTTACCTGATCAAAATCATCAACACGCTGCCTCCGAAATTCTGGAACGTGGCCGAAGGAAAGGGACTCGTGAACGACATCATCAACAAGTTACCTTTCGAGATGCATCTACCTGGCTACCAGTACTGCGGACCGGGTACCAAACTCGAGAAAAGATTGGAGAGAGGAGACAAGGGTGTGAATCCGTTAGACGCCGCATGCAAAGATCACGACATCGCCTACAACACCACGCAGACGGATCTGGATGCACGTCACGAAGCAGACAGAAAGTTAGAGCACGCAGCTTTCGAAAGATTCGTGAGTAGAGACGCATCGTTGGGTGAACGGGTCGCCGCACTAGGCACCACCATCGCCATGAACACGAAACAAAAATTGGGGTGGGGTATATAAATAACATACAGTAAAAAAAAACAACATGGATTACATAACTAATTTGCCACCCGAGCTACTATCTAAAATATTCAAGAAAGTAGTAAACGGAGATGTTAATAAACTTCTAATCATAGCAAGAACGACGCCGGAATTTCGCATCCCTTGTGAAATGGTTCTCAAGGACCTTCTTCGGGAGATCAGCGGCCTGAGGTGCGGTGATCTCAACATTCTGCTTTCGGCTGCAGGGGAAAAATTGGAGGAGAGGTCGGACGAACTAAACGAGGCGATGCAGGGAAGAAGACAGTATACTGATGATTGGTACAAGTCTATGCAGGAGAAGGATGATATCACTACGCACATCCTCGCGTTTTCCGAAGCACGAACTTTCTTCCTCTGTTAAAAAAATAATAATATATATACGTGTCAAAAAAAACTTGATATATAAATAACACACATCGTGAAAAAAATAATCTTCGGTATATATAAATAACACACATCGTGAAAAACAATTTAATTTCTCTCTAACACTTTGAAATTTTTCTTTGATATGACGACCGAAAAAATAAGTGATCTCCAAGCATTAAAACAAATGCTAAATTTGTCAGTCGAGTATGTAAAAATTCAGGAATTGGAAGTCGACAAACCTTACACGATAACTTCCGGTTCAATCGTTTCTACCCAGTATGGTCCCAAGGTACGTCTGTTGCTCAACGCACAATACAGTCTATTTTTACCAGATCGATACGCTAACATGTTATCCGACGAGAAGCTATCTATTTTAATCGAGAACAAAACTCGAATCGTGTACAAGGGGACAAAGGAACTTCTTGGCAAGAAAACGAAGCACGTAATAGAATTTGTGTAACGACTGCGAGGCCTTGAAAATATATAAATAACATACCGTAAAAAACTACACAAGAAAAAATCTCAGAATATATATATAAATAACATACCGTGAAAATAACACATAGAGCATCAACATGAAGCCCAAGGGTGTCGTGTACCAGATACCATACTCCAATCTAAAAAATCTAGGTGCTCTCGATGGGTTACTCACCAAGAAACAACGCGAGAAGAAACGTTCTTGCTTGTCGAAAGGACACGGAATGAAATTGCTGCTCAGCACACCTCAATTGAAAAGATTGCAGCGTTCGCGGAAACAGCAAAAGATCGGAGGTTTCATATTCAGCATCCCGGCCATCCTGGCAGCATTGGGGGCCGTTGGAAGTTTGGCCGGCGGAAGTGCCGCCATCGCGAAAACCGTCATCGACTCGAAGAAGAACAAGGCGGAATTGGAAGAACAGAAACGTCACAACCTGGCCATGGAGAAGAAAAAGGGGAAGGGCGTGATGAAAAAGTTTAAAAAAAAGAAACAGAAGCACTCACCAACCGAGACATTGAATCTCTGATCGAACCGTTACAAATCAAACACTTCAGAGGAGTTTTCATGTCCGACTCGTTACCTTCAAGCGTGAAAAGAAGAGAATGCGGAGTAGTCAACTTGGACGGTCAAGAAAATCCAGGCACGCATTGGATATGTTACCACAAAAATGATGATAAAGCATTCGTTTTCGATTCTTTCGGAGGTGTTCCACCTACAAATTTAATTCATTATCTGAAAACGAACAAAACCTCTATATACTACAACGACGAACGCATTCAAAATTTCGGAGACGTGAACTGCGGCCATCTCTGCCTATCCCTGCTCGCGTTTCTCTCTAAAATAAATAACCCTACGATCGAGGATTTCCAGAAAGCATTGTGGAACCTCAAACAGCATCACTAAGATGGGTGTGTTCCATCTCACGAGCGAATCTTCAATCTTGAAACTCACGCTGCACGACGACATCGTCTATCCTAAATCCGTGGCTCTGCGTGCATTCTACAGCATGTACCTCATACCTAACGTCACGCAGCACAACAACAAAATTAGCGTCGGAAGCGAACACATCGTCGTCACGCCAGGACAATACAATCTTTCCACTTTGCAAGCTCAATTACCCAAAGGCACGTACCTTTCTCAAAATTCGGTCACGCACAGAGTGGAAATCCTATCCGCGACGGAGACCGTGGACCTGGGCACCATGGGAGAACTTTTAGGTTTCGAGAACGACACCAAACTCGAAGCTGGCATCAAGCACGTAGCAACCAACATTCCTAAATTCTTGGCCATAGAGACTCTGAACGTACACTGTAACGTGGCGGAAGGCATGATCACGAAATCCTCGGACGGATTACTGGGAAGTCACAAGCAGACGGGAATCATCGCCACGTTCAAACCCAGTTCCGAGTTCATGGAACCGATCATCTACACGCCCTCTTCGCCGATCTATTTTCCAGTATGTCGCAACCGCATAGACGACATAGAGTTGGTGGTGACGAACGAGAAAGGAGACGTGGTGGATTTCGCAGGTGCCACTACGACGGCCATCGTGGAGATCAACGTATAATAAATAACCATACATGTAAAATGGAGCAAATCGAAAGTTACGAATTGCAATCTTTCCCTCCCAACCGTCGCACGTTTGCCAATCTGAACGAGGCGAACAGGGAGATCGAATACGACGTGGACGTAGGCGACGGGTTCATTCATCCTCACAGAGCGGACCTCTACCTTCAATTCGACGTGGTGAAGAAAGAAAGCGGAGACGCGTTTCCTGCAGCAGCAAACTTGATACTCGTGGACAACTTCGTGCCTCACCTGTTCTCGCAGGTGGAGGTGAGGAAACACAACACCGTCATCGACAGAATAGACTATCCAGGCATCACGTCGACGGCAGTGGGAACGTTGAAATTATCCAAAACGGACGCAGCGTACTATCAAGCGGGAGGATTCGAAGCAGGAACCAAAATATCGACGAAAAGTCACACGGTGCTCTTTCCCATGCGTCTGCTGCCTGGTTTCTTCTCGGACTACAAGGAGATCATGTGGAAGGGAGGACTGCGCGTTACGTTTCGAAGAGCGGCCAACGACAACGACGCACTGATGCGATACGCTACTTTGGGTCCGGACGGCACCACGCCGATAGCCAACACTGTACCCGAAGCGGCGAAATGCGTCATCCGGAGCATGGAATTGAGAATGCCGGTGGTGGAATACGAAACGAACTACGCCCTCAAGTACAAAGCGGAGATCTTGAAAAATCCGCAGGTGTTGATTCACTTTCACGGTTACCAGTGCGTGCAGAAGATGGCGTCGGGAAGTCACATGGAATTCGACGTGACGACGCAGTTCAACAACATACAGTTCGACATGCCAGATTTCGTCGTAGTGCTTTTTCAGACCGGGCGCGATAACAATCAGGAGAAAGATTCCAGCAAGTTCGACGACTGCAAGATCAAGAACGTTTATCTAAAGAATGGACGCAATGAAGTGTTCCCGCGCGAGAATTACAACCTCGACGTGACCAAAAACGATTACCTCAAACTTTACGAAGCATTTTCGGCTTACAAACGCGTGACCGAGGGAAGCGTGGACATGTACTACACGCCCAGCGAATTCAAAGCCCGGAGACCCATGACCGTCATCAACACATCTAAGAGGAAGAAGGTTGTGGTCAACGATCGCACCAACATCAAGGTCGTCTGCGAGTTCCACGATGCCTTGCCCGAGGATACCCTATGCAGTGTCATCCTGATTGCAGAGAAGTCCTTCGCCTACGACGTGAAGAACGAGAGGGTCACAGAGCAGTTTTAACAAGTTTTTTAACATCTATTTTCTTGCACAATAAGAAATTTTCTGCACTAGCACAATCAGTTACAATGGCACAATACGAATTTCACTAGTTCAGATCACTTACAAATGTTAATTTCATTAGTTATCAGTCACAATATCTTTTTTGCACTATAGCACGAGAGACAATCAGAAAATTTGCACAAAAAAAAAAAAATTGTTGTTGTTTTTACACGTGAAAATTAACAATAATTTTTTTTTTATCGTTTCAGATGCTGTCGAAACATCAAAAAACACATACACACACTAGAAAAAAGCATGCAACTTTATTTGTAACACACACATACATTCTCCATCTTCATCAAGAAAATATTATAATAAACATAATCATTTTTTATCTATCTCATAATAAAACTCTATATCCAAAAATATCACAACATCAAATAACACTAGAGTCGTTAGTACACGTTGCATGCATTACGGAGGTCCTCTGTAGGGTTTCATGGAAGTTTGGGGGAAAAAAAAAAACACGTGAAACTCTACAGAGGTGCGGTAATCTATAACCGCAGCCATTAGAAAACTTTTACATTTTTGGTTGGGCACCACGCACCCTGGCGAGGTTATAGGGGCCAGGCCTCCTAAAAACAACAATTATTATTTTGTTTGTTTGTTTGCGTTACAATACATACGCGCGCGCATGCACGTGTGCGTGTGTGTGTGTGTGTGCGTGCGCGGCACGTCGTTCCCCCGAGAGAGGTTTACAAAGGTCACGATATACGGAGTTGGAAAATTACGATATGGCGCATTCGCTCGTTACTGTTGCCAGCCATAAATCTCTCTCTCTTCATCTTACACCAACGTTGGCATCTCTATTTTTTTTAGTTGTAAGTAAATTGCCAACACACTCTAGTTAATAATGCTACATATTATACACACACACACGCACACACATACTGCGTTGCCATCCATCCATCCCTCTCTCTCTTTTACGGCAGTGCCCGCTTTCCTTGTTTAGTATATGTAGGTTGGCAAAAATTGCTTTATGCGCTGTAAGGCAAGCCTCAAGCAAAATTGCCAGCCCCCTGCTTTAGGCTAGGTTAGACCAAAAAAAATCTTGGTGATTTTTTTTTCGAGTGAGGAGTTGGCAATGCTGATTTTTACTTGAGGGCGGTCAACCGGGTTGATTGCACAAGCAAAGTTGTCAGCTCCTTGCTTTAGGTTAGGTTAGACCAAAAAAAATCTTGGTGATTTTTTTTTTCGAGTGAGGAGTTGGCAACGCTGATCTCCACTTGAGAGCGGTCGACCGGGTTGATTGCACAAGCAAAATTGCCAGCTCCTTGCTTTAGGTTAGGTTAGAGCAAAAAAAAGCTGTGGGTAAGCTGTCGGTTGTTTAACTCTTCCCTCTCTCTTTTTTTTTCTTCTTGTAAAAGGCTATGGCAAAAGTACCAGTGGGTTGGCAACCTTGCTTTATGCACTGTAAGGCAAGCCTCAAGCAAGGTTGCCAGCTCCTTGCTTTAGGCTAGGTTAGACCCAAAAAAAAAAACCTTGGTGATTTTTTCGAGTGAGGAGTTGGCAACACTGCGAGAAAATACCTCAAGCAAGGTTGCCAGCTCCTTGCTTTAGGCCAGGTTAGACCCAAAAACAAAAACCTTGGTGATTTTTTCGAGTAAGAAGCTGGCAACACTGCTCACCACTTCAGCTCACCACAAGATGTTGCAGAACTCCCCCACTTGCACTACTCACATAAGGAATTGTGTCACTATCATATCCATTTTCTGCTGCAACCACTGAATTAAAATGTTTCACTATTTTTTCCACAAGCATGTTCTCGCAAAAAAGAAACACTTCTTTGGAAAGTCTTTTTCCGTCGATGTTTTGTATAGACAAAGGCTCAGGTTTTGTACATCCATGTAGATGGGAAAGCACAAACTTCTCCATATTACATGCATGGACAGGGGAAATATCTGTGCAACCGAAACATTGTTCGCGAAGGTCGAGAATGCAAGATTCCACACAGTTTCCAAAATATGATTTCAGATACGGCGACACTGTTTCACACATAACTTTCGCATGCTCGATGCACACAAATATCTTCATAAAGTTCCGCCACGAACTTTCTGCGATGAACACTATCTCCAGGGAACCGTAAGCTGTTTTTTTCCTTATAATGATCTGACGACGATTGTACAGTGTGGTTATCAGCAATTCATGTTGCTCACTTAGTGGGTAGGAAGCACGAGGCTGCTCACCTGGAATAGCGATGTAATTGTCGATTACTGGAAACAATTCCTGAAGAGCGTGCCACTCCTGCAACTGTAGTTCAACACCGGCCGCCCCGCTTCTGTGTAGCCTGACCACAGGTTGGAAATCCAGATGAGAGGAAAGTCCGATTGAGATAACCTTTGTTTTCGAAGCATTCAAATAGTAGACGTGATCAAATAATATCGACTGGCGTATAAGACTAGTTACTTGTTTTTGTTCTTCAGGTAAATGCTGATCGCTCTCTTTCTGAAGAACCCCCTTGAAATTAGTGTACGGTTGAAATCTTTTTTTCAGCGGCATCGAAATAGAGGATTCCATGACTAAGAACTGCGAGATACTGCATGTCGCAGCGTGCAGATATACATTTGAAGAAATGCGTGGGTGTGTTTTTGAGACGCATGCGCGCGTAGCAAACCAAGCATGTGCTGGACAAAAAAGGTGGAGGGGGCGGGGCGTTACAAAGATCAATGGTGAGAGAAAAATCAGCAGAATATCATAAACGTCATATTGAGGAAATATTGGATAACAAATATTAATTAATTTAATTAAAGCATCAACCGCATTGTCGATCTGAAATTAGGTTTATAGACAGGGGGCAAAATGGAAAATATCGACGATGTTCTAGTATTGGATTGTTTCTGTATTTCCATCGGTATAATCCTCCACCACATTTGAAGCATAATGTTTTATCCTCTTTTTGAATGTAAAATAATCCTGCTTCGGACAGAGCTTCTACAAACGGGAATTCTTTTGATTGCCAGTTTCTGAAAGAGGACAATCTAGCATTGAAAGATCCCATCTCTGGATATTGCGTCATTGTTCTGTAAAGACACAAAACAAGATAAAGATTATAAGTAAGCTGTTGTAAACTGTAACGCTACAAAATTATTAATATACTATTAGGACTATATGTAACTTGTATAAAATTTCAAACAGTATTTACTGTCAATATTTTCTAGTATACGTACCGAGTATTATAAATTTAATTTACGAGTCAGCAAATAAGTTGTTATAATATTGTCGTTTTTTATCGGTACTGGGAATAAAATTTGAAATTTATGCATGGGTTTACCAGAGGCTCTATGGAATAAATACAGAAAACAGTAATGCCCACATTACACAGACCCGTAACTTTGTATCTGATGAGTGTTGTACGTATAGAATTTAGAGTTACTTTCCAAAAATCGCAAATGGTTATGCACATGTGGAGGTTTTCCGTAACTATCAAAAAATTCCCCCCGGGAGTTACTGTCTATGTAAATTGCTACCCAGTGCTTCCCGGGGCTATCTTTGGGGTCTGTATTTACAATCAACGCTGCTGGTAGTTCCACATGTACAGGTAATTCAGTAGCTGCGAAAACCCCAACATGATGATTGTCAAAGGCTCTATTTGATATTAACCCGTGAAGCAAATTTAAAGTCGACAGCATTGCTGGACACTAAATAGTAATATTGTGCAACTCACCTTGTTATACAATTAATCCAGATGAATATCTCTTTGATTATTAATTTCCATGAGAGCGTCAAATTCAGAGTAGATAACACAAGTCACAGTAGATTCCAAAGCCGATTTGAAGTGGACTTCCAAGCTAACAGCCCCTTGCCGTTGAAGACTGCAGTGGGATATGGCACTTGCAGCTGCGTCTGGTGTTATATCGAAAACAAGTAATGCGTATCCCTGGGGGAATTCCTCACGCGATATATTGTTTCCTTCATCCATATAGTGTATCCCTGTTCCAGAGAATAATGTGTGATATGCTGTTATGTACTTGTTGTTTTCAAAGTCTGGTTGAAGTGGTTTGCCGGGAATTTGGACTCCATCAACATATAAAGTAAAGAAGTTGTAATTGAAATGTTGAAAATTGAATGGGTTTGTAGACAGAGTGCCGTTGAATGCATCGTTGGTAACAAACCCCACAACTAATCGTTTCGGAAGACGTCCAAGTATCACATTGTCAATTGTTTTTGAAACAATATCTTTTGGAATAGTTACAGCTTTAAGTTGTACTCTTGTTAGAGGGTATTTTGCTGTATGTTTTTGCAATATGCGATTGTGACTAAGTTTGATGGATGAACTGACCGATACTTTTCTCACATATAGTGTAGCATCCAGAATTTCCACTTTGCCTTCACTGTCATCTAATCCCATCAAGCAGAAAGTGTTTTTCGAAGGAATCAGTTTTATTCGCATTTCCACTCCATTGATCAAAAATTTATCTTGATTGAAAATATCAGAATGCAAGTAACCAAACATATCAAATGTTTTACTCTGTTTTGTTAGTTGGTTACGTTTTGTAAAGCCTTTGTTGTCTTCCGAAACGTTATCAAAAGCGCCTGCTGTATCTTTGTACCACAATGCACTTTGGAGATGAGATGATTTTGCAGATATGTCATAGTTCAGTGCTTTTTCAAAATAAGACCTGTATGGGTGCATGTGAGATGGAAACGAGATGAGTATGTTATTTAAGTAGATTTGTACTTCGCTGAACATTGCATTGAGAAAATCATTGACAGGTCCAATTGTTTTATCTGTGTGTAGCAATAACTGACCATTCGCTTTTACAATTCTGGCATCTATATTCAACATTGTGTGTGCTAAATCCATATAATCATCACCATGTCCAGGTATTACAAACTCGGTGGGGGCATTATCTGCCAGAGAACTAACAGGTTTGTATCCGATGGTGTGGTGTTCTAAGATGCTTGTCTGAGTAGGTTTTACCGAGAAAATATCCAATTCACTTTTAAAACACTCACATGATTTCTCCCTAATTAGCGCCATATCTAATCAAAAATATCTGATGTTATTTGAATTTTCTTACGGTTGCGTTTGGTTGTTTTCTTGGTGTTTGTATTGGCACTGGATCTCTTCTTTCTCTGAGCGATCCTTCCAGTTCGCTGTCCCGAAGCAGAGTGATTCCTTTTGAAATGTTTATGCCCCTGATAACCTGAACCAATCATTTCCTTTAGCTTTGTTTCAGCTTTTCTTTTAAGATTTGATCTGGCATCCGAAATTCTGGATTGTAGTGACTGTTTTAGGGGTGTTTTGTCTACAACATCACCTAACACATTTACCCCTGTTTTTAACATTTCTTTCCCTACAGCTTTCGCTCCTTTTTTGATAAGAGGCAAAGCTGACCGAAAAAGTCCTCCAAGAAAACTTCCAATGCCATGTCCTTTTTGATAGGCAGCACCGTAATATATGTTACCCACACCAGATCCAGCTTGTTGATGGTAGTATTGAAAATATGGGTCATTCATAATCAGAGCTTTTCACCACAACGTCTAAAATGAAGTTTCAAACACACTAGTCCGAAGGAGAATGGGATGTGTGCACCAGTGCTATCCCTTAAGTCAATTTCTATTTGTTCGAAATTATGTTTCTGCACTGGGATGTAATGTGGTGAATCGAAAATTTGCACACCATCACTTCCAAAAGTATGTTCCATAGGATTAATGTTTATAATACGTAATAGAGGGGCGACAGCATCTCCCACCATATGTGATTCCGCAATATCTGTGTAAATATACATCTGGGAAGGAATTTCTCTCACAACATTTGGAGGCGAGCGTCCAATTTTTACTTCTGATAGATCATCGGTCGGTTTAAAACCTAATATCCGTGCCAGTTGAGGTGACAATCGTACATTTATGTTTCTCTGCTTGGTAGATATATCAACAGTAACATGTTTGTACGCAGGATGATTTCGGAGACTAAAATTTAATGTTTCAGAATATTTATTGATTTCTGCAACAATGCTGTTTATAGATGCGTAATAGCCTTCGGATATTCGAAGTTCGTTCCATTTGACATCATCCATAGATTTATATTGAATATAGTTGTTAAATCTTGTAATGTTTAGTATTGAATAAGGATAATGCACTTCTACCAATGCCATCTCCCATTTGTTGGTGTCCAACTCCACACGGTTCTGAAGCTTTGTGGTGTAATTGGTTAGAGTATTACTTGGGAAATATTTCATGGAACTGTTACTAGGCAAAGTAAGGTAGAAAGCGTTTGCTTTTCTCATGATGTGTTATGAAGGTTATTTGTACCACTGATGAGAATACCTACAAAAATTATGCCTCTCTCTCTCTCTTTTTTGACTCCAAAAACGATGCGCTAATCCAACTGTCAAATAATCTGGAGTAACCTTTCCAATGAACTAACAACTTTTTACTGGCTCCTTTACCTTTGGTCGCAAGGATTTTATCAATTTCATGCATATCCGGTAAGCGGACCAATTGCAACTCTTCCGTATAAAATGTTCCATCGATTTTATGTCCTTGTAGATCTTTTAATTCATACACTTGAGGATTTCTTTTCAAAATACGTTCCACCACAAATATTTCTCTTGTCCAATTTTCCATGTAACCTTTGTCAAAGCGTTTTTTGGTTTTTGTTATTCTCACTGTATCTCCTATTTTGAATGGCATCTTCAATGACAATAGTGGAGATGAATCAGATTTGAGTTTTTTGTCATACATATTGTGCCATACTTTCAAAACCTTCTCAGGAGTAACATCTGCTGGTGCCATTTTAATACTCGAGTGAATTTTATGATTATAAGCTTTCAAAAGCTTTGGGAGTACATTAACATAACAGCTGGTTCTTTGCTTAGTAAAATACTTCCACATGCGTTCCTTTAAAGTTCTGTTGAATCTTTCAACAATACTAGCTTTAATATCAGGATTCTTTGTTGTAAAATAAATTACATTTTGTTTTTTGAGATATTCCTGCACAATACTGTTGGTAAACTCACGGCCTTTGTCAGTTTGTAATTTCAAAGGTTTTCTTTTGCTTTGTTTGAAAATTTGCTGGAAAGCCCTTTTTATACATACACCAGTTTTATTTTTTACAGGGACAGCCCAAGCATGCCTGCTAAAAATATCGATAACTGTGAGTATATATCTGTACCCTTTGTTGTGATTCCGCAAACTCTGCATGTCATTCAAGTCAGCCTGCCATTGGTCATCGATATTATGCACAAAATAAAAGTTTCTCGGAAATCGACGCTTTACAGGTCTATGCAAAGTGTATGCAGTTTGCTTTGTCAACCAATGTTTGATTGTTGACAATGGTATGGATTTTTTTACAGCTTTCCATAGTGTTGAAGCTGTAGAATAGGATGCTGGATGAGATGGATTGTACCAGATATTCTCTAATATTTTTTCGCTCATGGTTTGTATCTTGACCAAACTGGAACAGTACGTTTACGTTTGTGCCCTGGAAATGATGATACAAAAGAAATTGGTTCCTTTTCTTCTTCTTCTTCTTCTGTTAATTCTTGTGCCTCTTCTTGGTTAGCTCCGGACAGCGGAACATGGCGTCCGGGGTTGCCAAAAACAATCTGTTGAATAAACTCCTGTCTCCGGGGGTTTCCAATATATTCTTGAGGAATATTAGATAACGCCAGAGCTCTATTGAATAGTTGCCACCCAGCAGGATTGCTTGTTTTTCGTGGTCGAATTATATCCGATACTAGATCGACAATATTTGAGCCTTCAATTTTATTATTGTTAATAAAAACTGCCCCATATTTATCCCAATCAATATTACTATTATGTAAAAGACGTTCATACAACAGTTCGGCTTTTCTACGATACATGCTGGGTGTAGCAGCTAGAATTTCTTCTTTCATATCAGTCAACTTCTCAGTAGATTCTGTAATCGGTAGCGACACAGGTTCTCTTTGTTTTCGAGTAATAGACAGAAATTTTTGCAGCACAATACTGTAACGATTCCATTTTTCATCATCCGAAAGACCTTTGAGATTCAAAATTACTTGCATATCCTGATCCAATTGCGATAAGGATGTAGACGGTGCAGACATAACAGGATGTCTCATGTTATCCATAAATTCTTGAGATATTATAACCATTTTTTTGGCATGCTCCATGTTCAGATTTTTTTCACTTAAATAAACTTGATAACACACCACCTATTAAAGGGGCTAATGACGCAGGTAGAAATCCTCCGTGTTGCACTAGTATCTGTTTCTTCTGCTTTGTAGAGTGTCCTTTGGCAGAGAGATTACGTATCACCTTCTTGTACCGGATCAATCTTGTTTTCTGAGGTGTTGAAAGAGGAACATTCCCTTTTAGAACATTGTAACAACACTCACAGATTGAATTAACTAAGGAAGAATCAGCAGCTTGTAATATCGCTGTGCGAAGAGCTGGTTTAGCATCCGACAAAACTTGGAGCACTTTAGCGTGTTCAACTCTTGGAGCCATGATGACAGAATAAACGACTAGTGATTATGCTTGCTTTTTTTGTAGGAATATATACATAATTGATATCATCGTCGGGAAATATCCGCGACCGAAAACGTACTTCTTCCGGAGTGTTCTGCTTCAGATCAAACAGCAAATATCCATGGGGTTCAGCGGTGGCATTGTAATATGCATCTTTTATAAAATTTGGATTCTCCGGGTATACTTGTCTAAATAAATAATTAATTTGGGCTCTGTCTCTTGGATTTTTGAAGCATACAATATAATGACTATTTAAAGATATATCCCTATTCCCTTTTCCCTGATGGAATAGATTTTGAGTGATAAAGAAAAGACTAATATCACGATGATGACACCCTTTTGTAAATAAATCTGTGACTCTTTGATCGCATTCCCTCATCTGATCATCGATAATAATAAGATCAGGTCCAGAATTTGGCACAAATTGGTCAATATTAGGCATTCCTTCCCGAAATTGTACAAAACCAGGGAAATCATTGTATGCAGATTGCCATTCCCCGTAGCACACCAAAATATTGTTGAATTTTACATTTACCATTTGGGGTAAACACTGGAGAAAATGCTTCACAAAATATGTCTTTCCACATCCTGATGGACCAGCCAATATTGCAGAGAACGGGTGTTTCCACAAGCACTCCATTTCTCAAACTGTGAAGAATGTTTTAAATTACATATAATATAAAAGTCGAATGTTATGAATATTTTTCTAGTTGTTAGATTTTACTGATATGTTGTATCTTCAAATTACATATATATATATTATATTGTATTGTATTATATATATATATACACTTCATCAATAAATAAATATGCGTGTGTGTCTGTATATATATATATATATATATATATATATATATACACACACACAGATACAGACAATTTTCTTATAGTACAAAATTCATTTTACAACAGCACAACAAATGCCAGATAGCATTGTACGCATGCGCGTTTGTAAACCCCGCCTACATATTCCGAGCATCAGCGTTGTGTTAGATAGCTCTCCATTGTTTCAACAACGATAAACAGCTTGGTGGCCCAGATCAAATTGGTTCTGGAATCTACTGTGACGTGTACCGTCTACTTTGAAGTATAAAAAGGTGAGTTGCACAATATTACTATTTAGTGTCCAGCAATGCTGTCGACTTTAAATTTGCTTCACGGGTTAATATCAAATAGAGCCTTTGACAATCATCATGTTGGGGTTTTCGCAGCTACTGAATTACCTGTACATGTGGAACTACCAGCAGCGTTGATTGTAAATACAGACCCCAAAGATAGCCCCGGGAAGCACTGGGTAGCAATTTACATAGACAGTAACTCCCGGGGGGAATTTTTTGATAGTTACGGAAAACCTCCACATGTGCATAACCATTTGCGATTTTTGGAAAGTAACTCTAAATTCTATACGTACAACACTCATCAGATACAAAGTTACGGGTCTGTGTAATGTGGGCATTACTGTTTTCTGTATTTATTCCATAGAGCCTCTGGTAAACCCATGCATAAATTTCAAATTTTATTCCCAGTACCGATAAAAAACGACAATATTATAACAACTTATTTGCTGACTCGTAAATTAAATTTATAATACTCGGTACGTATACTAGAAAATATTGACAGTAAATACTGTTTGAAATTTTATACAAGTTACATATAGTCCTAATAGTATATTAATAATTTTGTAGCGTTACAGTTTACAACAGCTTACTTATAATCTTTATCTTGTTTTGTGTCTTTACAGAACAATGACGCAATATCCAGAGATGGGATCTTTCAATGCTAGATTGTCCTCTTTCAGAAACTGGCAATCAAAAGAATTCCCGTTTGTAGAAGCTCTGTCCGAAGCAGGATTATTTTACATTCAAAAAGAGGATAAAACATTATGCTTCAAATGTGGTGGAGGATTATACCGATGGAAATACAGAAACAATCCAATACTAGAACATCGTCGATATTTTCCATTTTGCCCCCTGTCTATAAACCTAATTTCAGATCGACAATGCGGTTGATGCTTTAATTAAATTAATTAATATTTGTTATCCAATATTTCCTCAATATGACGTTTATGATATTCTGCTGATTTTTCTCTCACCATTGATCTTTGTAACGCCCCGCCCCCTCCACCTTTTTTGTCCAGCACATGCTTGGTTTGCTACGCGCGCATGCGTCTCAAAAACACACCCACGCATTTCTTCAAATGTATATCTGCACGCTGCGACATGCAGTATCTCGCAGTTCTTAGTCATGGAATCCTCTATTTCGATGCCGCTGAAAAAAAGATTTCAACCGTACACTAATTTCAAGGGGGTTCTTCAGAAAGAGAGCGATCAGCATTTACCTGAAGAACAAAAACAAGTAACTAGTCTTATACGCCAGTCGATATTATTTGATCACGTCTACTATTTGAATGCTTCGAAAACAAAGGTTATCTCAATCGGACTTTCCTCTCATCTGGATTTCCAACCTGTGGTCAGGCTACACAGAAGCGGGGCGGCCGGTGTTGAACTACAGTTGCAGGAGTGGCACGCTCTTCAGGAATTGTTTCCAGTAATCGACAATTACATCGCTATTCCAGGTGAGCAGCCTCGTGCTTCCTACCCACTAAGTGAGCAACATGAATTGCTGATAACCACACTGTACAATCGTCGTCAGATCATTATAAGGAAAAAAACAGCTTACGGTTCCCTGGAGATAGTGTTCATCGCAGAAAGCTCGTGGCGGAACTTTATGAAGATATTTGTGTGCATCGAGCATGCGAAAGTTATGTGTGAAACAGTGTCGCCGTATCTGAAATCATATTTTGGAAACTGTGTGGAATCTTGCATTCTCGACCTTCGCGAACAATGTTTCGGTTGCACAGATATTTCCCCTGTCCATGCATGTAATATGGAGAAGTTTGTGCTTTCCCATCTACATGGATGTACAAAACCTGAGCCTTTGTCTATACAAAACATCGACGGAAAAAGACTTTCCAAAGAAGTGTTTCTTTTTTGCGAGAACATGCTTGTGGAAAAAATAGTGAAACATTTTAATTCAGTGGTTGCAGCAGAAAATGGATATGATAGTGACACAATTCCTTATGTGGGTGAGTGAACAAACTTGAAGAATAAAAACTTGTTAAATAACATGCTGATAAACTGGTGACACAATATAAACATTTTACATATGTATGTGTGTGTGTGTGTGCGGCTCTTTTGAATTTTGTAAATATTGGTAATAAACAGGGATAAAATATATGTCTTGGCTTTTTTTTCATTTATCACCCCTTTAAAAATCCTCATGGTTTATATTTTTACTGGTAACAATCGTTAATAACAACATTAGTAATTAACTATATAATGAAAAAATGTATATTGTGGACTTGTCGAAGATAAAGCATGAGAGCTTTTCTTCACACTGGTAAAAATCGGTGTTAATAACAACATTAATAATTAACTATATAATGAAAAAGTGTGTATTGTGGACTTGTCGGAGATAAAGCATGAGAGCTTTTCTTCACACTGGTAAGAATCTGTGTTAATAACAACATTAATAATTAACTATACAATAAAAAATTGTGTATTGTGGACTTGTCGGAGATAAAGCATGAGAGCTTTTCTGCACAGCGCTGGACACGCAAAGTCAAGTATCTTTATTTTCATTCTATTTCTAACAGTGATTCGCTATTTTTTCTTGTCACTATAAAAAAACTAAATCAATTTTTCTTTTATCACATCTGTCGCCATTTTGCTTGTTTTTGTTTAATTCCTCTTTATGCATTGAGGTTAATCGAAACATAACTTTAGACTTTTACATGGAATTGAAACATAGAATGTTGCCTCCTTTGATTGAATCGAACCTGTGACTCCTCTTTGATCACAAAACAATAGTGACGGCCATCTTGCTTATTTTACCTACTCTTTATGCATTTAACATAATCGTTACTGGGGCCCCACACGGCAAAACAACAGATTCTAATTTATTCACACTTCTTTTTTTTTATTTTAAAAACAACATCATTATCAGCCAATTTGACATTGTGAATCGAACCCGGGGACCTTTTCATTACAGCATAAACATCCTATTTCCAATTAGTTCATTTTCTCTTTGTGCACAAAAAGCTAATCGGAACTTTTAAACAAATACAATTGAATATCCAATTTTCACCAACATTGGGAATCGAACCCTCAACCACTTGGTTAAAACATCTCGCGGAATAAAAAACACCCCCGCGCCGCGCCGCGCCGCGCCGCGCCGCCCCGCTCCGACCCGCCCCGCCCCGCGCCGCCGCCGCCGCCGCTAAACACAAAACGCGGCCGCCATTTTGATTTTATTGAAATACTATTTATGCACAGATGGACTAATCGGGAACCTATAATGGCGGGACAAAACAATTGGCCTCATTTAACTACCTAGAAAATCGAACCCGCGACCTCTTCATTACCAGGCGACAACAATAACCACTAACCCAAGGCCACCATATTGATTTTATTCAAACACTATTTATGCACAGATGGACTAATCGGGGACCTATAATGGCGGGACTAAACAATTGCCTAATTTAACTACCTAGAGAATCGAACCCGCGACCTCTTCATTGCCAGGTGACAACATTAACCACTAACCCAACTCGATTTTCGAACTCAACCATTTTGTTGCCTTTATTTACACACAGACTAATCGAGACCATTCAATATTGACATCGTCGCCCTGTAATCAAAGGGTCCCAGGTTCGATACTCGGTGGAGGCACATAGTGGTCCGAATCACCACTTTTCAACTGTAGGTCCAATCCTGATTAGTTTTACCGTGCATAAAACGGACTTAAAAAAAACGAACTCAATCTATCAATCGATCAATATTGACTCTACCAGGAATCGAACCCTCGACGCCTCTTGTTTTACAGAGCAATAACCTTAGCCGCTAAGCTTTCGGGGGGGGGGGGTACAGCACCTTCGGCGCCATCTTTAAATCATTTATTCATGTCTTTCCATCATACGCAATGGTTGCGCGCGCATTTCCTCCACACACACACACACACAAACATATGCACGTGTTAGGTTAGCATACATCAAGAAACAACGTGACAAATCCATTGACCCCCTCCCCCACCGCTTCCGATGTCTTCAACGTGATCAGACACGTTCTGCTGACTCAACAATAAAACCGCTCGTGGCCCGCTACGACCGGATGTAACATAACACCAGCCGCATCAAATTTTTGCTGACGCGTAGGAACGAAGTGCTGTCATTCTACTGTAATCATTGCAATGTTTAAGAAATATATATTGCAATGTTGCAGGTCTTTCCTTTGTTTTATCTAAGCAAAAAAAAGTTTTAGAATGTTTAGTGTTTTTGAGCTGAAAACTGTTTATTAATGAAAATGCCATGAAATTGCGTGGCCAAGATTAGAAATTAAATTAAGAAAATTTTCAAATTTAGAACAAAACATTTCCACAACAGCAGCCGATGCGATTAGGGTACGTGAGTGGGGGGGGGGGAGGGACAGTGGCTACCCACTGTTTGCTCCTACACTATGCTAAACCTTATCTACGAAGGGAAAGTAAGCTCCCCCCCCCAAGTTTTGGCATCTTGCCCCCTTAGTATTGGAACCAAATCGCTGCCCCTGCACAACAGAATTAAACGTTATATGTAATTACAATTAATAAATAATCTTCGCAATGCTCTAATGATCGCCTTGAGAGGTCTGCTTTTACATGCACACACAAGCTCTGTTCTGACACTGGACTCCGTAACAACATATCAATTTTGTCCCAAGCGTCCATATTTCTCTACAACAAAACTATTTTGCTTCTTTACTATAACAAAACTCATTTCATATTCGCTGTCCGATGTAAGAATGAAATTAGTGTAAACAATACAAGCGAATTTTGAGAAATCCTGTTGTTTATTCAAACCTCGTATGTAAGAATCCTGAATGTTGGAATGTAGTTCATGTAATAAAACCATACCATCCAACTTAGTTGCTATACTGAAGTTATGGGATCTTATATTATGAATCGTTCAGCGTAAATTAATGGACACAAAATCACCGGAACCAACAAATAGGAAAGGAACTGTTTCTAAGTAGTCACGTGATTTTGTATAGATTAACTTAATTCTTGCAGTCTACAGTGATCCACAATGCCAAAAAAATAGGCAAAAATGGAAATTTTTATTTTTCGGTAAGGAAATAAAACACGGAGAGTTTTATAAACAACTAAATGGGACATAAAACCGAAAGAGAATTTTCTCTCTAAATCAAGTATTTAATGTTGTTTTTGGGCCGCAAAATGGCGGTTTGTGAAAATGGAATTTTTGCACTATATTTTGTACTTATTTCTAAGACTTGTTGTAGCAATATTTTTTCGCCGTACAATACAATTGTGCTAGGTAGGTTCTCAGCTTGTCACTAATGTACAGAAAAAGAACATAAATTTTAATGAAACTAAACTATAATGTATTTATTTTTGGCTTGAAAATACATCAAAAGTTACCTTGAGTTAAGATAGCTGTCGTCGCTATTTTCCGCGACGTCTACAGCAAGTGATACTTTAAGGTTGTGAAACCGACAAGCGAAAAAAGTTTTGTTACTTTTTGCTTGAAAGCTTGTTCCGCGTGGGTCATCTGGCAACCCTGAACAAAATGTGAACACGTGATTCTTGTGTGAACGCTGTGAAATGGGAATCCCTCTATTTCGCCATCAGCTAATGTTAAAATCATATAGCAGTTGTGTAGTGTAACAGTGATGTATACACACATCCCAACACCCCCTCCAATATTTCATCAACAGACCCAATTTATGGTCATTTTAGTTCTAAATGGACCTATACACCCTTCTAAATTCGAATGTACACCCTCCTAAATTTGAACTTACACCCTTCTAAATTCGAATGTACGTACACCCTCCTAAATTCGAACTTACATCCTCCTCAATTCCAACTTACATCCTCCCCAACTGGAATTTACACCTTCCTAAATTCAAATTTACCCCCTCCTAAATTCGAATAATATACCCTCCTAAATTCTAATTTACACCCTCCTAAATTCAACCTTTCCCCTTCCTCCACCTCCTCTGTGTAATGCAACTGAAGTTTTGTGTCTGAATATTTAACCCGTCAGGACTCTCGCTACGACGCAATGAACCATGCTGGGTAGACATCCATCACCTAAAAGCAAAATTATTCGGAATTAGGCTATAGTTGATACAAAGCATTTGGATACATTTACTGATTAAACTAATGTTACTAATTTGGAACACTTTTATTGTATTACACCATTGATATTGATAGAAATGAGAAAAAATGAAAAAAAGTAAAAAAGTAAAGTTCTGCTGGAATTCGAGGACTAGTGAAACTATGGGATAAGTGCATTCGTTTGGAACAGAGTCACATCGAGAAACAAGTCTTTTCTGGACTTATAAGCAAATTTCTTATATAATATTTTTCATATTTTTCCCAATAAATTATTGTTGTGCTAATCGTAAAATTGCACTAATTTGTTTGTCGAAGATTCAAATTCACTTTCAAAATCGTTTCTAGTAATCTAAGACTTCCAAATGCTTCTATAAGACCACTGTGCGAAATAAGCTTTTTGATTTTGGGGGAATCCCCACTCAGTGGAGTATCTTTAATTTCATTTCAGGGGTGAGTGGGTGGATGGTTGTTCTTTTTTTTTGGGGGGGGGGCGGTGTATGCAAACTTCTGTATGTATTCAGCTAGTAAACTAAACTACGGCCTTATGGTTCTAAGCACCAGAACAGTGGTTCTAATATTAAATATTATGATAAGCTTTACATGTTATTATTTAGAAACAGTGTTCTTGCATTCTAAGGAAATCCAAACTCTATTGAAGTAGTAGCTCTGAGAAAAATTGACTAACTTTATTTTGGTCAAGTTGACATTTATCTTCCATCTAACCTACCTTCATTTTTTTTCTTAAAATAAAATCTCCGCACCAGATGACACTGTTACCAAGTAAACAATATGCTGTTTAAAAATGGAACTTCAGATTTATTCCATAGTTCAGAAATTGTACCGGGTGGCCAGAATTAAAGTTACCCAACTCAGAACCGTCTGTAGCCTGTTTGAGGCATCGTAGAACTCTGAAATTTGGTGAATCCACTATGCAGACCATGGGGAAGAGGATGGCGATAAAAAAAATTGTTCAATTTTCCGCCACCAGGTTGAAATGTGGAGCTGTACTTCCAGATTTACAACCACTTATTGTTTTCATTTCCTTTATGTCCTAACATCTGTGTTCATGATAGCTAATAAATAACTTATGTATCCATCGTTTGGCAATTTTCTTCTTCTTCAATAAACAATAGTGTAGCTGAAAAATACTTTACACATTAGGTGTCCGGTACTGTGCCACCTCTCCCTAATAATACAGAACAGATGCACTTCACGCCAGTAGTGGCTTCTGCCTATTCACACATTCGCACGTGCACACCCAAATAAATCTGTAATGCAAATCATTATTATTATACTTATTTATTGAACTCTATCTCTTTCGAAACATCAAGTGTTCCCACGCCGCTCCAACAAGAGAGATTTTGGAGAAGCCTCCGATTAGAGGACTGCACAAGACCTGGAGCAGACCCGTTCGCGGGACATCGCTCCTGAAATGCCATGCAACCTGCGCAACACCCTCGCTTGAGCACCTTGCATGACCATCTGCCCAGATCGTTCTTCTTGGCACGTATTGAAAACCCTCCGGGTACCCGCAGTCGTAAGATACCTAGTAGGTCTCAGTGCGTTCATTCAATCAACTGCACGCCCCTCCCTCTGCATGACGTAGTTGCTTCGAGTAGAAACTGCACCGGGTCCACACCGTTCTGCAGTGTTGCCAACTGCAATAGATTTTCACTACTTAAAAAAGGGAACTCAAAGCTTCGTAAGCCACATCGCCAATGAAATGAGATTTACGAATGTTGCTACCCCCCCCACACACACACATTGAAATAGGTTTTCCGTGGCACAGGATCCATAAGTATATGTCGTAAACAACCAATATACGTATATATAGGGATATAGGGCAGGACTGAAACATGTCACGTTCGACGCTGAGGTCGCGAGTCGAACAACACACTGTTCTACTGCGAACACCAGGGCCGTAGCCAGCCAGGGGCATTACCGTTACCCTCGTTTGGGGGAGGGGGGCAAGTACTTGGATAAACATGCCAACAACAACAATAACAGTAATGAAGTAGCATGAAAGGCATTATTATCCTCATAAATCATGCAAAAAGTGGGTAGAAGTCGGTTCTCACACATTTGTGTTGAAACAGAGGATTAGACATTTTTTTTTTCAACTCGTCAATTTCACATTAGCTAATAATGGAAAACAAGCACACAAACTGTTTTTGAAAGAAAGAAAGTGCATGATAAATGCATTCCGAATGTACATACATATGACATGTAAACTTTCCATCTACAATATTTTCTCTTCACATGAAGCGACGTAAAATAAGAAATACATATGCTAACACTAAATTGTGTACATATTCAAAATTTCATTAAAGCAAATATATTATTTAAATACATTACATAATCAATTCATCCAACTCGTAACAAACCAACATTAATAGCAAATAATATCACGGGCCGCCATGGCATTCTCTGTTTTAAAACTTTTCTCACTTAGATCGTTCGGCGCCCAGGACCGACTCCCGCTACCCCCTAGCTACGGCATTGAACTTGATGAGACTGTATAATATTTTATAATATATTTCTACTTTCATAAAATTTGAAATCAAGGGGTTGCAATTACCCCTCCGTTCCCCCTCTGCAGGTGCCCTTGGCCGTCTGGAAGGAAAATGCAAGAAAAATATGAAAACTATTTCCATCTTGAGTATCCTTTAGCCCTGCTACTCTTAAATTCTGCTAACCTGTTTTTTCTTGTACTTAAATGTTTGACCCCCACCCTGACCCCTCCGCTAGACTTAATTTCCGTCCAAGGTTGTGAGCAATGCCACCTGCTCCCCTCTGATTGCGCCACTGCGTGCCTGGTTAAGTCACCATGCAATGAAAAACAATTAGTTTTCAGTGAGGAGATTTTTGTTTGCTCGATCATTGATTTAGATAAATGAAGCTGTAACATTGCATGCATTTCCTGGCAATAAGATAAAAACTGCTTACGCTGAACTGAAATCGCTAAGTATATAAATTCTCCTTGGAGGAGAGAGCTCCTCATAGGACTTCGTAGGATTTAGGAGCTACGTAAGTAAGCAACACTGGCTGCAGCTGTCCACGTGGTGATGAAACACCTGGAGCGACACGCTGCCGGAGGGCTGTTTCCTTCCAGCAGGTTTTGCAGGCGCCCGGGTCTTGTTGAATGCCCAGTTACCTTGTAAGCGCAGAGCGCCTTGAAGACCAAGAACCCGGGTAAAGACGCAAGTCGACTCGTTGCCGTGGACAGGCGAGCAGGTATACCTGTCCTCGCGGGCAAGCGGGCAGCGGGTAGGTAAAAGCCGGACTATGCAGCCCTTTGCCTGCGATCAGTGATATCAACCCGCGTAGACCAGGCCGTGATCGGGGCTGGAACACAATGGTAGTTTCGCTCGCTATGACGCTGTTGCAGCAGTCGCGTAGAGGACGCTGATTGGGTGTTTTGGCTTGAGCGCCATGTGAGGGGAGGTTGTATCATTAAGGAAGGCTGTGAACGCAGCGATCTGTGTGCGAGCAAATATAGTGTTGCAAACTCATTCCATCGGAGATCGTGTGACGGAGTCGATGCAACCCATACATCATTGCAAATTGAGGGATTTTTTTATGAATGGGAAATTTCGATGGTATATTGTCCCGAGCATAACAGGGGAAGAAAAGGAGGAGAGGGGAGGAGGGCAACTGAAACCAAAACGGGTGCTTTAAGCATGCCTTTGCTTCGTGCATCTTGGTCAAAATAAACGGCCTCTGTGGCACAGTAGCCGAATTATCAGCCCGCGGGGAGGGAGCGTGCATCAAATAGTCAGATGTTTTGCATTGTGTGGCTGTTACTGCTTAACAAAATTGTATAACTCTGTCAAAAGGTCGTTCCTGTTTCAGTGCGAAGTGTTTGATTTCATGATGAATAGGGAAACTGTACATAGATAAAGCAGACTTAATATTTAATTTTTGGAGGAAAGTTAGCTACAAAGCCTGTAATTACTGCAGTAATATATGGATACGGCGGAAGAGAAGGAAAATTCTGAAGTACGATTACGAAGCAGGGCAGTGTTAACTTAGTGAGTACTGTTATTTGCTTTAACATTTATTATTCTCTTGATGTCGCTTGATTTGCTTGGTTTGATCACGCTTTCATTATAAATAATCAACAGCTAGATAGATTACAACTTATTTCCTCCATGTGGTAGTTGGATCGGCTTATTTGGTGTACGCCAATGTTGTTATTCTCCTTGTTCATTAATATCAGCAGAGCGGGGGAGAAAGTTTTTACGAAATATTTTGCAAATCGACATTAGTATTGATATTTTAGATCGGGATTTCTATGTTTTCAGTGATTTTATCAGGTTATCGAATGCTGAATTACATACTGCACAATAACATCGCTCTTCTCCTGATTGGCTGGATAATTTTCGAAATATTTGAAATTTGTAAAAAAATCAGTGTTAAAAAAATCATGAATTACGTGTAACTCTGTCATAGCCCCATTTTCAGTGAAAGGTGATCAAAACTTGGGTTGCCAATAATTTATACTTTATTATGTACGCAAAAACGGGGTGGTATAACACTTTGGACGATAGACTGAAGTGCACACCCATAGAGCCAGACCACGAGCCGCCAGTGCTTCACGCATATTATATGCCCCAGATTCCACCACACCTATCTGGCGTCCATGTTGCTTTCAATAGTTTTTCTTTTGGTCTTGTTTTTTGGACCTAGCACTTTTCGTGGCATCTGAAAAGACAAAGTTGAAACCACTCCTGTAGTGTATATAATATGAGCCCCTTAAAATTTGGGGGCTCATTTTACAACCCTCGCCATATTGGAATTGGAACACGCATAACGAATCTTTGTTACTTGCAAAATTACATAGTATCTACACAAAAACTATCTTTTAAACATGCTTTATCCAATGCAAAAATGCACTAGGATGAGTTTAAATGAATAAGTACTGCAATTAAAAGCAAAACACTTACCTTTCAAAGTTTTTCAGATCGAGAAAACAAAGAGAACACGTTCACTCATCAACTATCAGCTGCAACTGAACGAGAACTCTGGCGGCAAAAGGCGTTACTAAACTAGCAGTTCAAATCGTCGGCGCCAGGTTGAGCGCGGTCCATGAACAGATATTGGGGGGGGGGGCTCATAATACATGAACAGCTCATAATACTACCTTTACCTCTAACTGATCACGTACCTCAGACACGACACCCCTTCAAGCCTCGCTTGAATATACAGCAGTAGTCCGTGTCCAAAACGGGAAGCTCGAATTCTTGCGTAAGAAATTTTTTAGATCGTAATTTATTTTTCAGTAGTTTTTCTAATCTCTAAACTGCGCTAATTACTCTCTCGAAACTTCATACTTATTTTGACAACAATTTCCAGTATTCTAAGACTTCTAGATGCTTCTATAAAACTAGCTAAACTCATTATACCGTTATCTTCGTTTATTTGGAAAGTTACATAGCAAACTGTAGATGGCACTACAAATACTTTATAAAACTCTGAAACAATAACGCCAACAAATTGACCAATTTTCAAAAATATTAAAGCATGTAGTAACACAGTTTTTACATTTTTCTAAATAGTAGAGCACATCAGTCAAAAGTTTAGTATTTAACTTGATTTCATCAACAGAATTTGAATTATCGAAGGAATATTACTTTATAATTGTTAGACCTCTCTTTAAATTAAGATTCGCTTCATAGCTAATTGGCTTTAGGTTGCATCTGTTTAATGTATTTTCTGTTTAATGTTTATAAATGTAAATACACTATCAGTGAAATGTCTTAATCGACCGATGCTACGGTATGGAAATATTACCATGGTAGCAGGGACCCTGGTAGACTGAAGTCTCAGGGTTTAAAGCCTCCTTCTTAATTCAAATATCCATGAAAACAGATCAGTGTTTGGAAGTAATGATTACCTTTTGTTAGCAATTATAACTGTAACTAGCTACTTAGTGACTGTAACTGTAGCAAAGCGTTTTACAGTCACTTGTTAGCTTGAACATTTATAACGTGGGGAAAGAGCTAAATTTGACAACTTTGTTTCCCAATATATGTTGTCTCTGGATGCTAAGGTGAAATGATTTTCGTGAAATCGCCTAAGCCAAGGAAGCTGGGCTTCTCTTGACACCAAATTTAGAACCTCCAAGTTTCACTGCAATTCCTCATTTCTAATTGCGCTTGAAAACTTCAGGGCATTTTATTTCAACATTCATTTGGAACAAGGTGGTTCAGCTAGAAAGAAGTGATTGTTGAGGGAGTGGATGTTGTTGTGGATTGCCACCGGTCCTATACACAGGCCGAGAACCAGGGAGGACTGGAGCCCATGCCGTCCCACAGTCGGAATCCAAAGCGCAGCGCCTTAGATCGCACGGCCATCATTCAATTGTTGTAATAATATAAATATATGAAGACATAGCCTATTATGTAGTTAAGCTCCAGTAACTGTAACTCAGTTACTATTAAAAAGAAACTTGGATAATATATTGAAAATATATTTGAAATTGGATATAATTTAATTTTGTTTTATTACTTTCTATTACTGAGATAGACGATACACGTCATATTTTGTGTTTTCGGATTTAAGAATGTCTCCGTACGTTTTGCACGGAATTACTCACATTCCAGAGAGCAGTGCTTGCGTAGTAGAAATTCATCGTTTTCAGTCAGAAAATTTAGCTATCACTGGCAACAATGGCAGCCACTTGTTCTGACAGGTTGAGTGATGATTAGACATCGGAATTTTAGGTTCTAAAAAGTGTGCTGTTAGGTTCCTAAAATATACTCTAAAAATTCTAGAATAGGTTCTAAAAATTTTAAAAGAGGTCCTAAAAATCTTAAGTTAGGCTCGAAAATCTTGAAGTAGGATCATAGGTGTCCCAATGAAAATGGGACACCTATATCCTAAAATACGCACTACCTTGCATAACATTATGTGCGTTGCCTAATCCTACGGCAATGGCAGAACTTACCATTGGAAATATACTATTAAAATCCACTCTTCGCCGTACAGTTAGGCAAAAATTGTTTTTCATGTTATCCACAGTCAAACTCCGCAATTTTTTCTGTGAGGATATACACAGTGCGTATGCTTAAAATAATCTTTTAACAAAAACATGCTCAGCGGTGTAAACTTTAATGCTGAAATGTGAATGCCACAAAGCATCGAAGTGATGTGAAAGTAAGCAAGACCACACAGCGTCGATGTTTTCACGAACTGGCGAATGTGTCAACTCCCCTGCATCACGAACCGGCGAATGTGCAAAATATTGATTTTGAGAAAAACGAAGTTGAAAGTAGCCAATTTTGCGTAACTTGCGAATCATTGAAAAAAATATTCGAGCTAAACTATATTTTGAGATAACAATAAATGCTGTGTGAGAAGGTAGTTCACATGAGAAAGAACACCGTAGAAAGAATTTTAATGAACAATAAATGAACAAAGGATTTCATTGAATCTATTCGTCAGTTCCTGAAAAAAAAATTAAAAAATTGGAATATTTTTAGCTTCATTCGTCATTGTAATTTTCACTAAAACAACTTATTTGTTGGATATTTATACAGAGTTAAATATTATACCAATTCTTAATACACTAATCATAACATACACCATAACAGTTTAATACGTAACAGTGAGAAACAGAGAAATTCACACAACACTAGACGTACCCGCAAATAAATTTCAAGAATAATAAAATTCAGGAAATAAAATGTAAGGAACAAAATAGTAATACATTGACCAACACTAGTCTGTTATAAAATACAAAGTTAATAGACGCAATATGGTTGTACAATTAGTGAGGTAATCTGACATAGAAGTTTCTATAATCAGGATGAGAAATTACTGGTACTACTCCTTGACATAATGACAGCAAGTCCTGGTATTTTTTCATAGGCAGTTTTGGCTTTGAAGTAAAAGCCCTTGGTGGTGTCCTCTTTAGCACTACGTGGATTAGGAAGTGATATACTTGAGTGTGTTTAGGTTATGCGATGTTTTTATAAATATATTGGGACAACCCTTGCGCACTTGAATTTGCATGACTTTTGTCCAGTCCACGGGTTGACCCTCATTTGTTGTTCTAACTTTTAGGATACGCAGGTACTGCGAATATTGTTTCCAATCTAAGACGTCTTTAGTATGCAACTCATGAACAGCATATGGTTGTTTCTTTCTTGCCATCCTGATTACCGGGATGAGTTGGGCAGGGATGAAGATATCTTCACTCCGTCGAAATGCGTTTTCAATTGTACTGTGAATAGCATCACCCATCACCTTCACTTTGTCCGTGACTCGTTTCGAAGAAGAAAACATGAATGGTGTTGATGTTTTGTGCTTCATTGTTTGAAAAATAAAGAACATACAAGGCAGGATACTGTTTTTGTTCTGAGATGCACATCCATCGGCGAAGAACGCTACCTGTTTTACACCTCGTTCATCTTTCATCAGCAGAAACTTCCTTAAGTTTGTTGCAACTTCATTTGAACCTCTTTTCGCTAATCCTTCGTGCCAAATGTAGCAATGACCGCTTTTACTAGCTAATTCATAAATTGTAAAATTGTAGGCTGATAATTTTCTTTTGTAATGCAGTTCAGTTCGTTTGCTCTGTGGTAGATTTATGACTTGCTCTATGTCAAAATAAGCAGCCACGAACTCCTGTGGATTTTGTACAGCTGTATCTTTCATCGCACCTTTAATTTCCCTCACCTTCTGTTTTTCCTGTATGTGCCTGTTACATTTTTCAATCAAGTCAGAATGATTCGATAAACAATTAACTGATTTCAATGAGTTGTACGTCTCACACAAACCACAAAGATCTTTTTTGGGAGAACGAAATTTTAACTTCATACATTTAAAAACGGATCTGTATAAGGAGTAACGTGCCGAGCTGTTTGGAAATTATTTTTTGAATAGTTCATACATCTTTGCAATACTTAAGTTGGATGACAAGTACTGTTGGCTAGAACTTCTGCGGCAAAAATTAGATTCCATCCTAGGGAACATATTTATGTGCTTTTTAATATCTGTACGCATTTTTTCGTCTCTTTCTTTTAACGTTGTCTGACGTCCACCTCTCTTTTCTTCTTCTACCATGCACTGGTTCTTTAACTTCATTAGCATTGTCCTTACTTGTCTCTCAGCAATTGCAAGTGTGTTAAGAAACATTTTACGACATACTCTTTGTCTTACGTTATGGTCATCTGGTAAGAAATAATGAAACGTTCTTTCCTTCCTCTTTTTGTCTTCTGACTTCGTTGACCTTACAGGAGCATTGGAAGCGATGAACTTACTCAACCATTCTCGTTGTCGGGAAACATTTCCTAAATTATAATACGCATTATTAACTTTCATTCTTGTGTTGTCATCAAAATCGTTGTACTTCAATCCTCTTGTTTGGCATGTCCGTGACTGACATCGTGGACGAAGCAATCTAGGAGAAGGAAAAACTTGACTCTTTTCACTTACATACTCATAACCCAAAGAACGACAGGCTTTTACATTTTTTCTTACTTTTTCCTTTTCGGAAACCCTTCGCTTTACTGGAGTAACATCCTCCTTTTGAGAACCATGTACTTTAAAAATCTGTGTGGCTTGATCCCGGAGGGTTGTTTTTCTCTTGTACACTAACACGTCTGTTGTGCTCGGCGCAATCCAATATGAAGTGATTGTAACAAACCAAATCTTGACACGTTACGCATGCAGGAAATATTTCTTCTTCACAATGCAAGGAACTATATACAGCGTGAACATTTCTCTGTGAGGAATGTACGCACGATTCATTATCACTGGAAGATAAGAAAATCAGGATCCTTGTCCTCATCATCCGCTAACGTTTCTGAAGAACTGTCAACGTCACTAACTACTGCACTCGAGTCATTGATCACACTACCTGAGCTCTTCTTTGGCACTGACAGAGGAAGTTCATCACCTGTATCACCACTTTCAGAATCTTCTTCAATCCCGATCACACCACCTTCATAATAAATTTTCTCGGGATCCCACCACATTTTTACTTTCGCTCCATATTGCAACTTCTTCATTCCACGGGGGAGTGTAAGTTCTTGTGTACATTGTTCCAATAGAAACACAAGCAACTGTGCCTTACATGTTTTCTGATATCTTACAAATGGGTTATATATCGTTGAATACGATACCGGAAATAGACACTGTTAGACTCTAATCCAAAGTTTGTAGGTCAATTTGCCCCATGTATGTTACAGTTTCCCTAGAGCAAGCTCTACAGGTCGTTAGGGCTGGGCCTACCTGCTGACTGCCGGCCTCACTCCCAGCTATAGTAGTGCCGCCATAAGAACCAGTCTCCATTCACAGCACAGAACGGTTATTGTGACAAAATCCTGCTCCCCTGCTGGCTGCTTCGGGGAGGAGGGATTTTAAAGTTGTCGTTTCTTGCCCAAAATGATTTAGCGCTGTCTCACTGTAAACAGGAGGGCACCAAAACACAATTTCCACACTTTATTCTCTGTTCCTCATTGAAGGCCATGACTTCCTGTACGCAGTACAAAGAATAGTGAACATAATGTGATGAAATCTGAACCTTTACATTGTTAAAATGTTTTACCTTCAATTATTTCTCCATGTAACGAACATCCGTGAAATCACACCCAGGACATTGCACAGGTATCAAGGCATTTGCCTTAATTTTGCTTAAAAGTAAATATTTTTATGGCTTAACTGTATTTCAAATGAGAAAACGTCACTGAGTCAGATACCTAATCATTGCTTTGTTTCGACAATGTTAGGTATTGTTTCCATGGAAAGAACATTAGATAGATTAATATGAAGTATTATGCTAAGTTTTCAAAGTGTTGTTTTTAGTACACTGAACGTATTCTTTATCTCAACTGTGCAAATTGCTGAAAACATGTTATTAGAGACATCACAGCTCTGTAAGAAAGGTATTCAGTATATTTTGCGAATTTTCAACTAGAACCAAAAGGTGGAGCAAGTCAAAACTTATTCCATTATGTTTCTAGCACTTCATAGATCACCTTGCTACCTTCGAGTATTATTAAACCCTTGGTGTCATAGGCATCAAATTAAACAATAAAACAACACTATTCTTCTTAAAATTCATGCTTACATTTGATATGTAATTAAGTTAAATTGTGTTACGTTTAATTAACTATCCGAACTATGTGTCTCAGGAATAATAGCAATAATAAAAATGGTAATAATAATAATAATAATAATTATTATATATTTTTATTTTATTTTACGTGGATGAGCACAATTTGAAATCAGGTACACCACTATGTCAAAGTTGATCATACAAAATTACAGAATTGAATACATAATTATAAAATAGTACAGTGAATCCTATAATGTTATACATCATCATAAATTCAAATTGTAGGTTTCAACAAGATCAGCTACTCAACCTCTGACCTTATTTAGACGTGGAAGAATTGAGATGTTTCTCTGGGAATATCTTGGAATTTTATAAGATATATTATTCAAAAGTATTCACTATCTATTTGGAAAGTAAAAATCTTTTGTACAAAATTTATCCTTCTCATTTTTCTTCTTTCTTCTAACGTAAACGGATTCAACTGTGTTAACCATTCAGTCATAGTAATTTTTCTTAACCCTAGCAGGACCAAGGTTTGATCTGTTACATGCTGGACTAAGGGTGGCATTTTGTGCCACTTTACTATTCCGCTACATTTGTTAGTTATTTTGCACTGCTAGTATGTTTTGTTTAATATAAGTCATAGTTTGTATATTTTTAATGTTTGTTAAGTATTTTTTTTATTTTGAAAGATAAGTAAGTCATATTTTGTATATTTTTAATGTATGTTAAGTATGTTTTATTTGGAAATGTACATCTGCGTATTTATTATTAACAATAATAGAATAAAACATTATAACATTATAACACATTTCAGTTCTACATTGCCAGTATATTACAGTTCCTCAGCATTACTCACTATTATTAGAAATTACATAGTTGTCACAGATCTGAACTTTCATGCAGTGTCTTCCACAGACACATTTACCACAGTCATTGCATGAAATTGTAGTTCGTGAGAGTTTGTTTCTTCTTTCTCCATTGGAAATGCAAATGTAACACCTATTTCCTTTTCTCGAAGCAGTTGCATAAGTAGATATATCTATGGGATTGTCAACCGTTGACCTAATTTTCCTTTGAAGAACGTTTTCCATTGCCGTACCTGTATTTGCATTCAATCCCTCAATGTTCTTTGCTCTATCTGCTACATGTGGCTCAATCAACTTCAGTTTAAAAATTAAAATGGATAAAATGTTCTCTTGAATTTTAGCAAATATGAAAATATACATCTGAATTGACAATAAACAGGATTTTTAATTCAATTGCTCAAGGCAGTTTCGATTACCAACACAAAAACTTCAAAAGTGGTACTTTATGCCACACCTTGGTCCTGCTAGGGTTAAACCATAATTCGTTAGCATATTCAAGTAAATTTATAACAATAAATCAGGTCTACAACCAAAAAACTGCATAGGATATTTCAACTGTTTCTTATAGATTTTTGTATGCTGAATACGGGAAAAATATTTTAAAAATTCCATCACGTCCGAGTTTCTCGCAATAGTTATTCTTGTGGGTGTACAGCTTCGGAATCTTACACTGAACAAAAAGTCGTCTTAGTTATTCTCGATTTGAAAATTCTTATTAAAAAATGACTTCCAAAATAAAGATAAAGAGTAAAAAAAGAGAAAATGGAGGGCAGTGAGGGGGAGAGGAGAAGGAAATAGTGGATTGGATATGTGGGGAAGGGGGATTTGGGCCAACTCACAGAACCATCATGTCTTCACGTGATTCATTCGGTTCTTGGGAAAAGTTGTCGTGGAGGTATGGGTGACAACAAGATTTATCCATCATTACTAGTTCTGCATTGAAGCTTGCCAGTAAGAGGTCATCTTCGTGCAATATGGCTCAAGGAGGCTGTGTTATTTCTCCGGATAGCTTTTGTTTTATTTGTGGCGAATACATTGTTAAAGAGCAACGAAGAAATAAATATAAGTGACTTTGTGAAGACAATTTATTTCGCATACTTCAAACTGAAACTTGGGGGTGAAGACAAGGCCTGGGCTCCCCTCCGCATAAGGTGTGCAGGAGATGCGAAGATGATCTCCGCTTGTGGTATAAGGGTAAGAAACAATCTCCTCGTTTTGGCATCCCAATGATGTGGCGTGAACAGCAGAACCACAGTAATGACTGCTACTTTTGTTCGGTCAATGTTAAAGGTTTCAATAGACGAGACAAAAAAAAATAACTTACCCAAATCTAAATTTGGCTATTCGTCCAGTCCTTCACTCCAGCGAAATACCAATACCACATCCACCCCGTAATTTGGATGATATCAGATTGGAATCAGAAGAAGAAGATGCAATACCAGCACAGGAAGATTCTGGCTCTGATTTTTCTATCGATGAGGGGCCTTTACTTCTTTTTCTCAGAACGAGTTAAACGATCTTGTTAGAGATTGGGCCCTTTCAAAAGATGCTGCTGAATTGTTGGGATCAAGACTCAAGAATAAAAACCTTCTATGACCTGGAACGTCGTTTTCGTGGTACAGGCATAGAGAGAGAGAGAGAATTCACATCGTTTTATTCTAAAGAGGGAAATCTCGTTTTTTGTAGTGATGTCTCTGGGCTCATGAGGCAATTTGACATAGAATACGAATCATCCCAATGGCGCTTATTTATAGACTCTTCCAAAACAAGCCTCAACGCAGTCTCGCTGCATAATGGAAATGAATTCGCTTCAATTCCTGTGTTGGACACTAAGTGCATCTGGAAGAAAGTTATAAAGATTTGGCTCTAATTCTTGAGAAAATCCAGTACAAAGGTCATCGCTGGATGGTTTGTGGAAACGTAAAGATACTAACCACGTTGTTGGGCCAACAGTCAGGCGCTTGTGGGATAGTCGATCCCGAGATCTTCATTGGAAGAAAAACCGACTGGCCACTTCGAGATGCCTTAACTCCTGGTGAAAAGAACGTCATAAGTAAAAGCTTGGTTCCAAGTGAAAAAGTTCTACTCCCACCTCTTCACATCAAATTGGGACTTATGAAGCAGTTTGTGAAATCTCTACCAAGAGATGTTTCAAATACCTGTGCTCCAAGTTCCCGAAACTGTCTGAAGCCAAGTTGAAAGAGGGAGTTTTTACAGGACCCGACATACGTCAACTTTTGTCTGATTCCTTGTTTCCAGACTTCATGAATGAAATTAGAAGAGAAGCATGGGATTCATTTAAAGATGTGGTTCACAAATTTTTGGGAAATAACAAAGATCCAGATTACAAAAACATTGTAGAACGAATGCTGTCTGCATTTAAAGCTCAAGGCTGCAACATGAGTTTAAAGGTCCATTTTTACATTCCCACTTGGACTACTTTCCTGAAAACTTAGGAGCCTACAGTGAGCAACAGGGGGAAAGATTCCATCAAGATGTTATGGAAATAGAGAGACATTACCAAGGAAGATGGGACGTGAATATGATGGCTGGATGCTTAAGTGGGAAACTGGAAATACCGAGAAACGAAAGCGCACCAGGAGAGGTATGAAAGAGAAGAAAAAAAGGTTTCACAGGTCAACATTGTGAATATTGAACATGTATCAATTAACTGTGTTTCATGGATGACAAATTTAATTGTGTTATAGTTGATAATAAAATTATGTTTTTAGACCGAGAATTCTGAATTCAGTACTATTTTCTCTTCTTTTGCAAGAAAACGGTACGTGCTGGGAAAAAATGGAGGTCATATTCAGATTCAGCACACCAAGAAATATAAAATTCACTAAAAAGAACCCATGCAGCTGTTATTTTTTTTGCAGACCTGTGTAATAATAATAATAATAATAATAATAATAATAATAATAATAATAAATTTAAAATAATTATAATTATGTTAAATTCAAGTAACACTTATTAAAAAATTAATTAATTTATATTAACTTATTATTACATGAATAGGTGAAGAACCTAATAAGAATAGAGATAAAAAAGACTGTATTCATTATCTAGCTTGCCTGTAGTTCAGATAGGCATAATTTGTGTAAAACAAGTGCCCTGGCAAAGATATTTATGTCAAATAGATGAAGAATTCAATATATATTGAATGAAAAAGGAGTGTTAGATCCAGCTGGTGAAAAGTAAAGTTACTGATTAATGTTTTAAGCATATTATCATAAATAATAGTGTGCAAGCATAAAACTTTGGTACTGTAATTCAAAGCAGTACCGTAAAAGGGGGTAACTTCGACTTTAGGAGTAACTTCGACAGGGTAGTGTGATATCCCATTCGCAGCTGCGTTTGAAACAAAGGCACGCTTCTAATAGTGCTGTTGGAAAGCAAGAAAAAATGGCAGAATATTTCACTTCCGGCGGAGAACGTGCCCTTTGGGGGCGGATACTACATTAATTCCCGAACCTAAACGCCCCAGACCCCAAGATTTTAAGCGCTTGTTTGTCCGTAATGGCGTCTTCAAAATGGCGGCCATGACAAAGATTCTACTCCTGTTCATTGCAGTTATTTATCATTTATGACGTCTTATATCCACCTAATTTGCAGTTTATAACTGTATTATGATAATAAGAAATTAAAAAGATCCACTTTACCAAATATTATTATTATGGCGACCAATATGGCCGCGAAAAGTCTATGTGATCATGTTTGGGATAAAACCTTATGTTTTGGAGGTTCCAGAACTCAACGGTGGCATCAAAAGTAGTGTCAGACTAAGCCCACGAAATAATAATAGTTCAATTTTTTTAAATCTGTATATATACATATACAGGGTGTTTCAAAAGTCTGACACCAAAGAACAAACTGCGTTATTAGTGCAGATGGCGAAAAATGGAAACAGAGGAAAGTTGTTGTAAATATGAGGTTTTAAATATAATGTGCTTGAATTTTCAACGTAGCATGCACCGTTGAGGCTGTACGCTGGTACGAGCTTCATTGAGAACTGACATTGCCTTGTTGCCACAGGCTTCGTCCTTAAAGGGAGCATTTACGTTATCGCAACACCGTAATGTACTCGGTAAAGTGAGAATGATGGCGCAAAATTAGAGGCAAAGTAAGAAGTGCGTGCGTGCGTGTGTGTACAGAAACACAGACACACACGTACGCACAAGCACACAACTACAAAACCTGTAATTGTGGCTAACGTTTTCTGAAATAGAAGTTGTTCATTAGGGTATAGTGATATGAACAAAGGATAAAATTTCGAAACTAAGGGGATCTTAATTTTTCCCTTCAAATCAGGGTAGATCACCACTCAAATATATTTGCGCTCAGACATCTTCTGTTGACAAATACCGGAAATGCCAACAATAATGACGATTAGCAAGGTAAGGGGTCGCGCGGACTTCGTTTTCGGTGCCCAAGGTTCGCCGTATCGAGTAAGTTGTGTGTCTCAATGAATAAGGAAAGACATCTGGGACCGTTCATCGAAAGGATGGAAGCAGTGGACCAAAACCACAGAAGAAAAATATTAAAAAATGTAATGATTCGTGTATTACGAGTTGGTATCTTCGGTCATCACGCTGCTTCTCCTCCAGACGCCTCTGGCACACAGCCACACGCTTGGACGGCGTCGATATCCATTAATGATGGGCAAATAGCCAATTGACTCCAGTAATGGTGTTAAATGCCATCCAACTTGTCAATTAAATTATTAAAATATTTACATACCTTAATTAGTGTTATTATTATAATCTTAATTATTATCATAATTATTATTAATTTAGATCAGAATTACTGTAATTGTCATTTCTAATATTATAAATATTAGTGAAAGTCAAAATATTAAAAATTATCAAAACTTATCATTTAAATCAAGGTTATCTGGGGAGTCAAGTGATAACACACAGAACGCAAAGAGTTATGACATGCTATCACGTATTTTCCATCTCTAGGCATCCCAACCTTACCAAAAAATCATATTAGAACTCGTCCCCCCGAGTGGCACCGACAACTTGTCTGGCTCAAGGCCTATTTGCGATGAATTCAATTCACAAAATGGTAATTTTAAGTTTCTGGGAAGCACTGCATTCGTAAGAGAAGAATTTTGCTTCTCTCCGCTTGTAATGAGCGACCTTACACGTCGCTTCGGCTCCAGTAGGCAGCCACGGGAGATCGTGGCGAGAGCGTAAGTCTATGGAAGACGCCTGTTCGTTCTTTCAGACGAAATACGTAACAATCGTGCTTCACTTTTGTGTCAACAATACTTGCATTATTTCCATGCCATACTACTGTTGTCATGGAGTTCTTATACATGCAAAATCAAAAGTTACTCTTAAAATAGATTGTGCATCAACGTAGAAAGCCTTTGAATTGTGACCCGTTTGCCCAATAAGCTTTCTCCAACGTGCCAATAGAAAGGTTACGCTTTTTTAGGAAAGGTAAATATAATACTCTTAATTCTTGCCAGGACAAATTCACAAAGTTCTGAGGATATCCCACAATTTCACAGTGGATACAAATTGCCTCATTTTCTTTGAGAACAAAACATAGTGTCTCAGTAGCTACAAGGGTCGTTCAAGGTTGACCAGGACTTTCGTGCGTAAAATATTAATGAATCAATTTAGCACTGCATTATTTCGGCAGGGCAGACCATGATTCCTTGCGAGTAACCATGATCCTTTGCGACACATTTGGAGCATGCGTAGTAGTGTAAACAAAGATGGCGGCAAGTAGTGTATCTGTTGCTGTGGAACAGCGGTGTATAATGAAATTTCTCGTGAAGGAGAAGATGAAACCTGCTGAAATTTGGCAAAGACTGCAAGCACAGTATGGTGAACAAACACTGTCACGGGCAAGAGTGTACGAATGGTATCAACAGTTCAGTGAAGGGCGGGAGTTCGTAGCAAATAAACCGCACGGATTTTTGAACGGTAAGATTTTGGGAACTGTCTTCTGGGACATGAAAGGTGTTATCCATGTGAATTTTTTGGAGAAGGGTGCCACCATTAATTCCTAGTATTACTCAACACTGCTTCACGGTGCTGTACGTGGGGCCGTTTGGAAGAAAAGACCTGGAATGTTGTCGAAACACATGTCATTCTTCTCCATGACAATGCCAGGCCACACACGGCCCATTTGACTCAAACAACACTGACCAACTTGTACTGGGAGGTTTTACCACACAGTCCTTGCAGTCCAGATTTAGCCCCCACTGATTTCCACTTGTTTGGGGCTATTATAGAGCATTTGGGCGGGACACACTTCCAGACAGATGAGCAACTCAAGAACGCTTTCCTGCGGTGGTTACGACACCAAGCTACTTCTTTCTACACCAAAGGCATCAAGGAACTTCCACAACGATGGCAACGGTGTCTGGATGTTCAGGGGGAATACTTTGAAAACCTGACATAGTTTGGTGCTTCTATGTATGTATACTTCCTGTCTAGAAATAAAAGTCCTGGTCAACCTTGAACGACCCTTGTATAATCGTAGTCTACTTCTTCTTCATTTCATATATAAGGTAATATTCAGCTAATAGGATTGTAATGTACAAAAAGAAAAAAAAGCCATTTAAAATTACAAAAAAAGCTGTTTTACCGATAGACTTACATTTTTATTTTTCCAGTCAGTGACAACATACGTACATATATTAAAGCAAAGTGTCTCTGACAACACTGTGAAGCTCCTTTTCACTTCTACCGATGTCACGGCGCAGGATTCCTGCACAGTTGACATCTGAACAACCAGCAGGGTTTTTCAGAAGTCATGTACATTGACAATAAGCAAGATAATGTTGTTTTTTTTTTTTAAAAAAAAGAAGAAGATTCAAATGTACTAAGATGCCATAACCGCCCTCCCCCCACCACCACAGAAAAATGTCATATCCAAAGGAAGGTATTTAAGGACAGAGCGATAATTATGACTAGAGAACGGATTTTAAGGTGCAGCACATTTCCAAAAATGTGATATGTATTTTAGGACATGAGATCAAGTAAAATAAACACACTTTGTTGCACCTTTTTGATTCTTCAGAACCTTTTCCCTTCCTTTTCACTCATCTTGAGCAGCTACATAATATCCTATAGTCTCATTTTGTAGAGCAAAACGGGAGCTATACAATCGTATAGTTCCCAAGACAATGTAGCAAAAGATAATGTGGAAGCTTTTGCAACTTCGACTGAACTCCCCTTCCGTGTGCTTACAAGATATGCTCCATTGGTTTCAGTTGATGCTGAGCGGAGTTTCTGCACATTCTGTAGAAGGATCTCCAAGCGTCAGCGACTTACATTCGAAAACATAGAATGGTTGAGCTAATCCAGTATAACAAGCTGGTTGAAACCCAGTAAATGCTACGTTTACTTCCTAAATATTGGTTACCTTACGCAATTATAACTAATTATTTTATTTGCTGCAGTGTTGAACCTTTTTTTCTTTTTCCGTCCATAATTTTGCACCTTAAAATCACTTCCATAATAATAACATGCTAAATAAACACTTAATACTACGTAGAATGTTCTGTAATCTGCCTAAACAATCGCAAAATGGGATTATACAAGGTGACCACGAATTAAGGGGGCACCTTTTGTCACTGCAACTTTTGTATGAATTGAGCTAATATTTTTCTTCCCTTTTTATCTTTCTTTACACGTATGTAAAATCTAACAAACATAGAGGAAGAAGTGGAGGTTGTTTAATAATGGCAACAAGTCGCCTAAGTATTGAACAGCGTGTCAAATGTGTCCGTGTATTCCGTTAACAATAACGTGTAGGTAAAGTTCAGCCACGAATGCTGCAGGAATGTGGACCTGTAGCATTTAACAGTGACACTATCTCAAGAATCAACAACTTATTTGATGCAACCGGAAGTGTTTCAGACTTTTAAAATCTTGTAAGCCACGAACAAATAGAAGGAAAGCCAATTACGTCTCCAAGCTTGCATTGATTTAAATAGAGCTCAAATTGATAATTATGTGGAAAACAGATAACATTTCCATTGTGATTTCTGAGTAACTATCTTCAGATAATAAAAAGTTGAAAATATTGATTGATTGCTTGCTTTATTTTACTTCGCTTCTTGTGCCACTTTTGGCTAATTTGCGAAGATAGGGATGAGTGATGATATGATGAAATTGATGAATGGACACTCGAAAACATCCATGCCCAGTCCAGGATTCGAACCCGGGACCCCTGGCGTCGTAACGCGATGTGCAATATTATAAGTACTGTTCTCATTGTTAAACGTAATTGATTATCAAAAGGTGCCCCTTAATACGTTGCCACCCTGTATAATAAATGCAAAATATGAACAGAATCTAGATTTATCGTGAATGTTTCGCTTTGTAGCGAATTGCGTCTGCTCTAAACCCTACTAACACTAAAGATATCATTATTTTCAGATATCCATACAATCCACCTTCGACATCCGCCCAAAAGCCTTGGGGACCTACAATCGTCCCACAGCCGCTCATCAAGGGAAAGGATGTCACATTTCCAACGCCTCGCATAATGCACAAAATGCGTGAGTAACCTATACATACGGAGAGGTACGTAGTGCTCTATAGAGATCCTTAATTCATGCATTTCGTTTTCAGCAAGAAGAAACACGAAGTCATTAAACGTGGGCCTCCTCGACAGCCTGGTGGTTAAGGTTGTCGCCTTGTAGTCAAGGGTTCCCGGGTTAGATCCCGCTGGAGGCCCCTTACTTGTTTATCTCAAATACCTGACTCGAGAGAATAAAGCGCGGTAGAGCTTTTTTCGAATATTTACCCGAATGGGTTTAGATCAGTGGTTGTCAACCTTTTTCAGTCCGGGACCCACCTAGAAGGACGTTACACTTCATGGGACCCACAAGCATGGGCGACAGCAGTATTACTTGTAGGGGCGTGCACCCACTTTATAAACATATTTTTTTCTCACATCGAGTACTTTAAGAAGCCTTCCTCTATGCTTGCTTAAACAAATTACACATATTTAATTTTTAAAAAGTAAATATGTAATTTTAAAGACTAATTTACTCCAGTCTAACATCTAACTACACACACATGCTGAAATTGAAAACATTTTTCTTTTACTGACCGAACTAATGTGCAATGGTAGAGCGCGACTAACAGAAATGTACAAAATGGGTTGAATTTAAATTGATAAAACAATATATCTTAGTCATTTACATGTAAGAGCTTATAAGACACATTAAATCAATTTTCGAGCCCGACTTCGCAACCCACCAAACATCCTCTCTGAACCCAGCATTGGGTTGCGCCCCATAGGTTGAGAAAAGATGGTTTAGAATTCATAGAAACCATCTTCCTTCGATGTATTCTCAAGAGGGGTGCTGCAGCAAAGGAACGATACTTGAACGCTATAACGTAGCTCAAACAAGATGAGAAAGGCCGATCCACGTGTCGGAGTGATTAGCACAAAGCTTCCTGATGCCAGAGATCCCGGGTTCGAATCCCGGTCTGGGCGTAGGTGTTCTATGTGAGTGTCTCTTCACCAATTTCGTCATATCACTCATCTTCGCGATTAGCCAGAAAGTGCCAGAATAGCGAAGTAAGATGAACCAAATCAATCAATCGATCAATGAAATCAACGAGATGAGAAGAACCGGGGCAAACTCGTAAACTAAAGTGGAAAGTTGATTGTTTTATTTTCGCACTTCCCATTCAAATCTGCCCATTTGCCTCCCAAGGCGTTCCTGAGATATCTGGAAAAACTTCATGCAATTCGAATGGTAAAATTGTAGCGATATTTTTATTAGAAATAATGTTTTCTGTGATTTAGAGGTTGTACAATAAAATAACTATAAAATATTTCACCAGAGACAGAACGCTGTTTGCCGTAAGGTGCCTAGAAGGACAGAAAATGAGTTGGCGCCTGTGTCTATATCTGTGAATCGTACGAAAGTACAAAAAGACAAAGACGTCTTTTAATATTATTTATTACTATCATTACTGCAACTACTCGTGGCTATTTATTTGTGGTTTGCGTTCCGGCTATTGAGTGGAACCACGTACTGGCGATTACACATGGGAAAATACCGCACATTTTGGCACGGTAAACAGCTGATTGCATCGCCCATGCTTCCTCCGCTCCCTTGCGGTTGCAAATTCGACGAAAGCGCCACAGAGGCTTTCTCATTTTGGACAAGCTGCGTATTTCCAATAAATTATTTATAGTATCTTCTGCTTTCATTTCGTATTAATTCAGGTGCGTAGGAACAGGGACAAACAGCGAATAAGATGAATATGGAGAAATTACAAAACGAGAATGTGACTTTTGTCGTTACGATTCCGATTGATTCTGCAATTGGTGCGCATTGTGCCCTACTTGCACAGCAAAGGTGCTGAACGTGCTTTTGATTCTCTCTAGTCAGGTGCGGACAGTGCACTCTCCACACCCTTACAAAAAGATTTGACGATAACGCGTTATCGTTATGCTCAGATTGAAGTACATGAAGTTGCAGTCTCTCTCCCTATGAAGCTATCTTCTGAATAACCGACATTGACAAGCAGGTACGATCTTTTTCTTCAGACTAACATCATCTTCGAACCATTCACACAAGAACTGCTTATGAAATAAGTTGTATTATTTACTACAACCTAATGTCAGTTCTTAGGAATTAGTTGTACTATATTTCTCACGAAAATTAAGTAGTTCTTGTAATAACATTTACTGCCATCTAGTGCACAAAATTAAATCAATACGATAATATTATTAACATCCCACATACTGTACGTCGTGGGGTAGGGCGTCTCAGCGTCCCACACTATATACAAGAAACCTGGGTTCGCTGCCCGGTGGAGGCACATAGTACAGCGGTTCGGATCCCACTTCAAACTGTAGCTCCAGTCCAGAATAGCCTTTCTGTGCATAAAGTGGACCAATTCAAATATATATCAGAAAAAATTAAAGGGTAGACCAGAAGAGAAGATTTCACTAAATTTTTCATCGTATTTCACAACATTGATATGCATTTCGATTAGCTAATTTTATTTCCTTATGAAACAGTACTTTGTAAATGCTCTACATAAAACATCTAATGTATGCAAAATCCATGCTAGAAGATTACGTGCAAAGCAAAAACGTTATTTAATTAAAAAATTGTACTGTCTTGTGTGTTGTTGTAGATATACCTGTTCTTAATAGTCATCGTTTCTGTATTTAATCTTATGGTGACTACAAATGCTTGTGAAAGTGGACTCATTTTCACACCAGAGAGGAGGTCACACAGCGAAAGCGATGAACACCGTACGTTCCATTCATCGAGGACATCCTTATACATCTGATGTTACACAGGACAAGAGTTTGAAATAAAATAGCATATTTTTGGAGATAAGTTGTAGGACGTTAAGTTATATATGTTTTGTTGGCTTACGATTATGATGTTAAGTTCCAAAAAGGGAGAAAGGTAAATGATTGGCAATGCATTACTTTTACCAAGGGTTTGTTGTTCCACCAATAGATGGCACTGTTAAAAGTAAGGGGCAAGCCTTTGAGGTAAGAAAATCATTTTGATTGGCCACGGAACATGTACAATAAGTTGGCTTTCTTAATCCTGCCAGGAAGTGTTATAGCCAAGCAGAGAAAGGGAAAGGGAGTAGTGGTATTATTGCAATGGTGTATAGTGGTCTTAAGTTTCTAATAGTGTAATAGTTGAGCACAGGGCTGCTTCTTCTGTTTAGGTTGGGACCTATTACCATAATTGACCTTGTAAATGAAAATAATGGGCATTTTATTTGCTATATAAAGTATATAGACACGAAATAGTCACCCCCTTCCCTTTTTTATCAAGATGGTTTACAATACAGGGTTTTCGAAAAGTCCTTCCTACATTTAAATTGACTATAACTTTATAAAGAGCAGACATATTTCAGTGAAATAAAGTTTGTACTTCACTATTTAAAGTTTTACCTGGAAACACTGCGTGTTTGTCGTCCTCATCGCACACCTCCAACGGGCACCATTCACATCGATGCATTCTTGCAATCTCGTCCTGAATCCGAAATTCCCGCAATGACTGCAGATGTCCTTGCTTTGAGGTGATGCAGATGTCTTTGGTTTCCCGTGTACACTTCCGTTTTGACATATTCCCACAGCCAAAAGTCACACGGATGCAGATCTGGCGACCTAGCGGGCCACGACGTGGGTCTTCTGCGGCCAATCCATCTGCCTACTGAATCGACGCCATCTTGGAATCACCTGATCGCTCTCAATGCGTAGTGGTGCCAGGTAAAACTTTAAAGTCTGCTGTGCGGTACAAACTTTATTTCACTGAAATATCTCCATTCGTTACAAAAGTTATAGTGAATTTAAATGTGGGAAGGACTTTTAGAAAACCATGTTATTTTATGGTATTCTTATTCGTTAATTTACAATCAATGCATTGATTTGTAATTGAGGTTTATGCTGTTTCTTCACAAATTGTGTATCCGAAAACTGCTCAGGAACAATGTTAGAATAATGTGATTTGAAAATAACCTTTTATCTTCTGACTGACTACAATTCCTACAGATATAATATTATAATCTTTATGTAATTTTCCACCCCCACTGTACCAATTTAGTTGCATTAAAAATTGCAAGAATACTAGATGAACAAATTCTGTCACGCTATCGACTACTTGAGTTCTGGAATGTTTCAGACTAAATAACACACGAAGACCACAAACGAGTTAATATGCCAACGATGAAGATGAATGACGAAATGAAATTGACGAAAGGACACTGAATGAAATGCCCATGCCCACACGAAGACTCGAACTTGGAACCTTCGGTGTCTCCACAATCATAGATATTGGCTTCGTCGTGATAGAACCCTATACATATTTCGTTTTAATTGCATTGAAGTTTACTAATGAATGGTATTATTAATTTCTATTTTCTCCATTCTCTTGCAAGGTACAGTACCGTTTGTGCGAGATGCTAGAAGCTGAGAGGGGACCAACTCGCTGAGGACTAGTTCTGAGAGAAGAAACACAATCCTGTACCCTTTTCCTGGACCAACGATTAAATTCCTTGATATATTGAAAAAAAATGTTTTTCTTTCCAAGTGATGTAGATGGCTAGAACAGGCACGTATCCCAAATCTTGCAGTTTCCACTTAGTTTAGGAGCTAGGAGAGTTCTGTTGGAATTATTAGAGCCAGAAATTCTGTTTGTTTGTATGGACTCTACTATATGCAGTCACATCTTATTTGTGGTCATTTTGTAGAAATTTCCGCCATCTTGAATTTTGATGACTCTTTTCCCTTTAAATTTTTATAGAAGAAACCAACCCTGCACCCACAGGGGGATAAAGGATAGAGAATAAGAGTAGTGTTGGGCAATATATATCGTCCAGACGATATATCGCGATATTGAAATAATGTCGTCCAGGCGATATTAACTAAACGATATATCGTCACGATATTTTGGCGATATATAACCTATCGGGTAGGCGATATTTTGGCGATATATATCGTGTCGGCGATATATCGCCGATATCACGATACGGAAAAATATCGTATCGTCTGTGACGATATTTTCTTGACGATATATCGCGATATCAAATTTCGGATATCGGCCATCCCTAGTAGCGTCCCGCTTAAGTTTACCCTCGAAAGCGTTTTGCTTCGCTCGGAATCGTTTGGAGGTTTCGAATGTGCAACACTGTATCAAGGTTACGTTGCAGACTAAACCGTTAAAGTGGTTTTTGTGAGCATTTTTTTCAATCTGAAAGCTCCGAGCTTGAGTTGTTCTTTCCTTCGCGACTACAGGTGCCCTGGTCAGAGCTGCGAATGGAGTGAGGAACAGACCTTGAACCGTGTTAATTTCGTACTGTGTGAAAGAATGTGGTTTTTAGTTACTTGCCGTGCTACTTCTTTGTGTAATTGCAGTGTGTGTGTGTTGTGTGTAAGTGAGTCGTTTGAAATGCCAGCCGGAAAGTTCAAGTTAGAACAAATAATGTTTATGTAGCCTATGACACTTACGTGAAAACAGACTCATGTCTAGACGTGTGTAGGCAATTTGCACGGAAATTCCCTGGCGTTTTACCTCCAGGTAGAGAGACGGTTAGACCTTAAAAAAATAGAGTCTACCGAAATAACCCTCATAGTATCGACGAACTGAAAGACAATATAAGGGTGGAACTTGGAAGAATTACGGAAAAAGAACTTTTGCGTGTGAATCAAAATTTCATCAAACGATGCCAGGAATGTGTGTTTGTAGGTGGACATCACTTTGAACAACTCTTATAACACAGGTTAGTGCTCGTTTTGCAATGTTAATATAAATATCTGCATGCTAAGGATATGTCTATAAAAATAAGCTGGACGTTACTGGTCGAAAACGTCGGCATCTCCGTTGGCGCCGCCCGCCACACTTCACCCGATATCTCGCAAGGAACTGGACGCACGGTATTTCTTTAATTTTTTTTGCCTTTCTCTCTCTCTCTCACAAACACACACGCATACGTGCACGCGTAATACTTCCGTCAGTTCATCTAATCAAATTTCTCATCTGTATTCTCTTTATCCCCTCCACTCAAGAAAAAGGTGGCCAAGGAGCTCGATACCATCACCTATTGAAGAAACACTTGGCAGGTACAGACCCTGAAAGATCTGTTGCTGCTCGGGGGTTTTCCCTTCTATTACTTCTACAGTCTTTCCTATGTCAGTCTTGATATAATCTCCCTATTTCTTTCTCATTTAAGTCCCTCTTTCTTTCATTGTATCTGCCTGTCCGTGATTTCTACTCCTCCCTGTGTACTTCGCTTTGTATAGTGGATATATTGTCTTGTCCTCTTAAGTTATTAAGGAATTTTCCACAACCTACTTTGTTAGGTAAACGTAGCAAATAACAGCAGGCTGTACTGTTTAATTCATGTGAAAATTATGAATTTGTCAATGGAAGAGGCAGCGTAAGTTATTTGGCAACAAGAAATATTTATATTTGTGAAACCAGCGCCGCCCCTAGGAGAGGGGCAAGGCTTCGCCCTACATGGAGAGAAGCAACCTAGCAGAAAAAAATATTTGAAATGTAATTGCAGCATACCTGGTATCAGGGGCGCCGAAACCGCCCACCCCCCAAAGTTCATTTAGGCCCCCCTAGGAGGGGCCCAATGTATTACCTTCAACATTGTTTTCAAACAAAATTTAAACGTATGACGAGAATTTCATAAATTACAAATTGAGGATTTTGTGAGACTCTTATTTCCTCAGATTTCTGCTTCGAATTATTTCATTTATTTATAATTACAAAAACTTTCACACACAGGAATTTTGCATACAAACAGGCGTTAAATTACGCAGGATTCTGGGCATATCAACTCAATTTGGAGGATTTTACCCAGTTGAGACAGGGGCTCCGGATACGAATCCCGGCCTGTGTATGGGTGTTCTTTATGAGTGTCCCTTCATCAATTCGATAATTTAATCACTCATCCTCATCGTCGCGATTAATCAAAAATGGCAGAAAGCAACTCTAAATAAGAAAAAGCAAATCAAAATGAAATTAAATTCCAATAAAGGATAGATGGAAATAAGTGTTATAAATAGAACTCGATAATCAAATTCTTAATCAAGAGTTACATGTAAAGTATTATGTTGTATACCGGTAATTATATAATCAAACATGGTGATTTTCTTCAGCTAATAAAGTTCGTGGTACCCTGATATATATGTTTAAGTTTGCAGAGCTAACTAATTGTAATTACAAGTTTTCAAATGCTTTTCTCAAGTGTTTTCTCTTAGATCCGCATTAACAGACCCCCCCTCCTTCCCGCAAACCGGAAGAAGTCGGTATTTAGGCTTTGCTTAGCTTCTCCTCCCCCAATTGTCGGAAGAAATCGGCGCCTATGTCCGGTAAAAGCACATAGTAGTTCGGATTCTACTTTAAACTGTAGGTCTAGTCCCCATTAACCTTACTGTGCACAAAGTGGACTTAACGACTGTAATGTAATTTTAGCGTTTTAGATTTGGGAAGCAAGTTATGAGAAAATTCGACATTTACACTTGCACAAGTTTCAACTGTCCTCCATTATTTGCCAGTCTTAATGTCATTTTTTAAAAGAAATACTTTGTTTTTTATTTCAATACAACACATGCTGTGCGTGTAGGCTATATTATATATTCAAGGATGGCGACAGACAGTATGTAAACACAAAAACAGTGAACATTTTTTTGTTGTTGTTTTCTGCATAATTCAAATGAATGATCTTAATATGCAGTTTTAATATTATGACTTTTTAAATGGAAAGAGTGCTCCTTCCTGGATGAGGGTTAATGAATGATCCTTTTACTTGGCTCATGGGGGATTTTCAAATTGATTAAGTGCATATGAATCTTTGTATTTAATTAATGTCTTATTGGGAAATTTTTAAAACATAGAAGGAACGCGCATTTTTTGTTCATTCTGCATTAAACTTTCCCCGCATGAAAAACTAGAATTTTCACACAAGATATGGCTGAAAAATTGTAAAAATAAAGGAATTTGCGCAAAATGAATATCGAAAGATTGACACCATTACAGAACGATCACTTACTGAAGTAAATCTTCATCTGGCCAATGCAGGAAAAAAGATGTTCTATAGGGTTCGGAAAACAAATACTATTATATACTATATTGTAGAAAGTAATTTAGACCAAAAAATTAATAACATTTATAGTAATTCTTCTCTTGTTCATAGCACTTTAAACCTCTTGGGAAAAGTTTAATTTACTTACAATATTCGATTTAGGGGGCAAGGCACTTTCTCCCTCCCTCAAATTCCTCAAGAAGTACTATACATTATACATAAAATAAACAAAAAGTTATTGTTGTCAATATTGCCCCCCGCCCCCGGCAATGTTTAGCCTATATGAAGTTGGCATCCTCTGATAATCAAACTATCGAAAAAGGATATCCATTACCCTAACGCTAGGATAGGGAAGCCTTGTCATGGATCGAAGTTCTTTTTCATACCATATGGAAGTAACGCGAATAAGGTGTTCTTATTTACGTGTTTGGTTGTTTTAAGATATTTGTTTTATCCTGTATGATTTTGTACTCTCTATCTCGCAAAATGTGCAGATTGACTGAAGTCAGATATTACACTACTTCTAGCCACAGACGTATTAATTAGATTATGTTTCAAGATATAAATATGAGATATATTTGACAGGTATTATGTATCAATATATTCTCTAACGATTTCCCAACGAATTCAAAAACAGCGAAACTTCTTGTACGTATTATAATTTGTGAGCCTTTCTAGAATCGACAATACTCATTAAAAGAATGTGCACGGAGTCATGACAAGAATATACTTTTTCTTATTGAAGCATTCATATTTCCCTAAACAGTTACGTCTTAAATTTGTTCAAGTGGGCAATCGGGTGGGCATAAATGGTTCTAAAATTAAAATTATTAATATGGTAGACTGCAGACTTCCTTCTGGAGTCTCCCTTTATTCAGAAAAAAAACATTCATTTATGCAAGAAGAAAATCGAAAATCTGCCCTAAAAAAATAATCATGTTAGGTATTTATAGGGCGAGCATCTCCCCTTGCCCCCCCCCCCTTGGGTACGAGCCAGAATTCTAGCCTCACTTGATTCTAGTCTGATTGACACGCGGGAAACCCGGGGTGGGTGATCTAAGGTCGGAAATTTCCCCGCATAAAGCGACTGTAGGACACACCCAGCTTTAAATCAAATGGTACCCGGTGGGATAAAGGCGGCCGTAGCGTGGTGCTGATCACATCACCTCCAAGATGGCCGACATGGGAAATATAAGGGCCTACCCCCACATACCCTACATGTGCCTTCATGGCACGGTACTATATGCGCAGGGCACTTGAACTTTACCTTTATATATTGTATACTATTCGTTTCTGTACCCCTGACTAACCAAGTTTATTTTGTACATATGCACATACGAACCCTCTACTCTGTCAATGGCTGAGGGCCCCCTAAAGGCTTCATTGTCTCCGCCCTACCCCCCTACCCCCCCACTTGCGGCTTGTACAGAGCATTCCCTGACATTCGCTACGAGACTCGGCGGCAAGCGGCCCGGCGTCAGCGCTTGTCTTTCCCGGTGAACGGGGTCTGCGACAGTCGCTAGAGTTGACTATTAAAATTACAGTTTTCATATTGTGTACAAACCTTGACTACAGAAGGTGTTGAAAATGATACCCCTCTGCTGCAACACATTCCTGGCATCTCCGAAGGAAATTGGCATTAACACGTACGTGCAAGTTCGTCTACTGTAATTCTCCCGATTTCTCGTACAATACTCTCTTTTAACTCACGGATGGTGTGCGGATGTCTTTGTATACTTTATTTTTTAGATTTCCCCATTTTTCTTTCCACTTTTATTTTATTTATTCAGAACTGACCCTGTTACTCTAAACATTTTTACGAGGTTTAATATAGTGGTCCTATGTGGAATGGGAACACCAGGAAATTTAGTGGCAAAACGTCGTCGCACTTCTCCACAATACCTCTTTCCGAAGTAACACTCGACAAGATAAATCCTTTGTTGTAATGTAAACTTTTGTGGTGCCATATTAAGCCACACTCTTCAACACACGGACACGACACAACTTCCGAGGGGGATTATACTGGCGTCAGTCTGCAACGTCAACAGAAAGGGAAAGAGAGCGAAGGCAGGGAGAGCGAAAGAAACAGACTGTCGCGGACCCCGTTCACCGGGGAAGACAATCGCTGACGCCGGGGCGCTTGCCACCGAGTCTCGTAGCGAATGTCAGGGAATGTTCTGTAGATCCGGCACTGATTATGACGATTTTTTTAATAGACAAATTTCGATGTTTACGTAATATAAAATCGGTTCCAGCACGCGGAAAACACATAACGGAGATATATGATCCCAAAATATGGCCAGAGTAAGTAAAAACCTGCAATTTAGGAGTACTTTGTCCGCTTTTTATTAATAAAAACTGTTTGTATGCACACTAAAATAGCAAAAGAAAACCTCGGAAATTGCTATCAGCTCCAAATCGAACACTGCTAACTTAACGACATGAAATTATAGCTGATGTTGTGGAATGTCGTGTTGGGTGCTATACACAGAGAAAAATGTTTGTTTGGATTAACCAAAAAAATGGTAGTGGTGAACAAATAGTTTGTTTAAATAGGCATCAACCAAACACTTGTTCACCAGTACCAAAAGATTTGGTCAAGTTCTATTTGTTTGTCGTAAAAAAATTTTTGGTTACCAAAACCAAATATTATTTTGGTAAGTCTAACAAAACGTAGCCCATTTGTTAAGGAAAACCAAATAATTTAGTCAAAATTACCAAATGATTTGTTAAATAATTTATTCATAACTACTTATATTGTAATGTGGCTAATTTTAGCTAGGGTGGATAGTTTGTAGAAACTAAATGATCCCAAAATAGAAATACACATTCAGAATAGAAAGTTCACGTGAACTTACCGATTTTCGAGCATATTTGTTTTTCTGCGGAATTTTTTTTTTTTTTTTGTCCTCCTTTTCCATTTAGAAGGCTACACCTTCTCTTTGGTAAGTGAATTGTTTTCATAAATGTTTTCCCCTCCAAGGTGATGGTCTAAGTGTTCTCAGTAATGAAGTGCTACATATTTACTTATTCTGAGGGTAGTTCACTTAGATCTTATTTATTCAGTAGTGGGAATATTACTTCAGTTAGGAAAGTAATAATTTGCTATGCTGCGGCATGTGTTGGATATATCACGTGCCGTAGTTCCGGAGGATGATAGATATTATACAGCTGGTAGTCAGCATGCTGTGGATCTATCAGGAAGGTGTACATGGTTAAGAGATGCTGTAATGGTGTGCAGTGGTATGTGGGAGGGCAGTCGTGTAGAGCATCTTCGTACATTGTGCTAAGAAGTTGTGGATGGTGCGAGTTCATTCGACCAGTTATATATTTGTGACGGATGGCTTCGATGTGGGTTGTGATTTCGGGAAAGGTTATTCGCTCGTACAGTAGTCTTGTAGGACTTGGTAGGACTACTCTGAAGGCCAAACGAAGAGCATGTCTTTCCATAACTTGTAGTTTGTGATAGAATGAGTCTGGGGCTGATATCCATGCAGTGTGGCCGTAAATAATTGCTGGTCGAAGGAAAGCCTTGTAGGTATGTAGGACAACCTGGGAGTTGAGTCCCCAGGATGTTCCAATTAGCCGTTAGAGCAAGCTCAGACGATTTGTAGCTTTTTGGACGATGTTGAGCAATTGAGGTTTCCAGGTTAGCTTGGAGTCAAATATGACTCCCAGGTATTTTGCAGTGGTGGCAGGCAGGATTGGAGTTCCCCGTATTTTGATGTTTAATAATGTAGGGTTCCTTTGGATCTTCGAGCGACAGCCTGTCTGTAGAAACACCAATGCTTGTGTTTTGAGAGCATTAATTGTGAGACGCCATGTGTCACACCATCTTTGGAAGGAGTTTATAGCTGGTTGGAGAGTTTTGTTTATGGCTTGGATGATTGAACAACAGGCGAGAAATGCGGTGTCGTCCGCAAATTGGTAGATAGAAACTTGTGGGGGTTTTGGCATATCGGCAACGTATAGTATGTAGAGTAATGGTGATAAAGCAGCACCCTGTGGAACGCCAGAGTAAGGGAAAATGGGGTATGACATTGCTCCATTTACAGTGACATAAGCGACCCTATTTGTTAGGAAGCTGTGTACTAATCTGACATAGGAAAGCGGTAGGTGGAATTTATGGAGCTTGTAGATGAGCCCAGTATGCCATACTTTGTCAAATGCTTTCTCCAGGTCGAATAGTACTAGACAGGATGGTTTGGATGTGTTGAAGTGATTTGTGATGCGAGTCGTTAGTTTTAGTAAATTGTCAAGGACACTGTGTTGAGGTCTAAAGCCTGCTTGGTGCGGCGGAAGTAAACTGTGTGCTTGTAAGTGCATGTGTATGCGTCGAACAATGATGCGTTCGAATATTTTGCTAAATGTTGATGTGAGCTGAATAGGTCGATAGTTTGTTGGGTTGGTACTATCTTTGTTTGGCTTTGGGAACATTAGAACCTTTGAAATCTTCCAGTCTGTCGGGTAGTGTCCTGTGCGGAGGATAAAATTGTAGATAATGGCCAGAAAGGACAGCAATGCAAGCGGGGCCTGTTTAATCAATACGTATGTGATATTGTCCAATCCGGGAGCAGTGTTTCTCTTCCTACGCACAGTATTGATAATATCATCTGTTGTGATAGGAACAGTTAGAGCATTTGTAGGATCAATAGTGTGCGTATTACTGGGTTGCAGTTGCCTGTTATTGGGGTTGGTGACTCTGTCAATTTTGGTCTGGAGGCGGAGATTTGGAGCTAGTTGTGGTGTTGGAGTGAAAGTGTCTTGCAAGACATTTGCGAAGGCATAAGCTTTTTCAGTGTCGGTGTTTAGGGCTGCGTCCTTGATTGTTATTGGATAAGGAGTACTACTGGATTGTCCAGTGAGCACCTTGAAACGTTTCCAGTATTTGGTGGGATGGCTTTCATCACTCAATTGGTTGCACGTTTCAATCCATCGACGTTGTTTATAAGCTTTTATATAGATTTGTACTGTACGCAGCCATTGACGGTGTAAGTTAAGGGATTCAGGATTTCTGGTCTGGAGGTAGTCCCTGTATGCTCGTCGTGATGCTGTGATTAGGTGAAGATATTGCGGAGGTAGCTTTGATTTGTAACTATTGAGAGTGGTCGTAGGTATGTTAGTGGTTGCCGCACTGGTAATCTGAGCAGTAAGATGTTCCACCGCCGTATCGAGTTCCTCTGAATTGTTTGGTGGTGGATGCGGGTGAGAAAAAGCATTCTGTAGCTTTTCACTATATGCCTCCCAGTTCGCTTTGTTGTAACACCAGATTTTTCGAGGTTGTATTGTACTGCTCGTATTGCGGTTACCAAGATTTAAGGTAATTTTCACTGGGTCATGGTCACTGCCGATGGAATCCAGCACAGATATGTTCAAGCAGGCACTTAGAGATGTTGATGTTATAACAACGTCAGGGGTAGTGTTACTTATGGGACGTGTGGCTCTGGGCGGTACATGGAATTCTGCTGTAGTGTTTTGGTCCAGAAATTGTAAAAAGTTTGTTTTGTCTTGCATGCTACGACTATGATAATTGATGTCCGCTGCTATGATATAATGTTTGCTAAGGGTTTGGATATGTTGAAAGAATTGGTATGGAATAGTCTCCCCTGGTCTTACATAGATGGTAGCAAAAGTAACGACCCGGGATGGAAAATAGATGGTACTAGCAGTATGTTCTGGCAAGTGGAAGTTTGGTGGGAAGGTAACTGTTCGATATGGTAATTTTCTATCTACTCCAATTGCTGTGCCGCCGTTTACTCTTAAGCCCGGCGGACCATCGTGGCGTAAGATGTTGTATGGTGGAATATGACAGATCATTTTTGGAGCAAGATAGGTTTCGTTTAGCGCAAAGCAGTGAACAGATTCTTCCAAAAGCAGGTGTTGCAATAAAGCTTTTCGTTTAGAAACGGATCGGATATTTAAAAATAGAAAATTATACATATTCCGTACTGCCATATTCAAAACCTTAACCGCAGTTTCCAAGTGGGATATGTGGAAATGCACATGAGGACCAGAGTATGTTGCATGGAGTTGCAAGTTGAAAATTGTTTTTGCAGATGCTGTTACTTGGGTTAATATGTGCGTTCTTAAAAATGGGTGCACATTTTGGAGAGTCAGGGTGAAGAAACGTATTAGATCTTCCACTGTTACTGGATGTCGTAGTGAATTGTCAGGTTCTGTAGCAGTGTCATTGGTGCGCAGGGGAACTGTTAGATCAGGGTGTTCAGGTATTGCATCTGGCTTGGCTTTGCATTTGTAACTGTATGTAGGATGGTTTCCCGTACATGTGACATATTTTGGTGCAGCAGTTTGGTTTTGACATTCTCTGGTTGAATGGGGTCCTGAACAGTATCCGCATTTATCTCGATTTGGACATGCAGCAGTAGTGTGCTTGTTATACTGTTGGCATTTTTCGCACCGCAATGGAAGAGGTTGTTGAGAACGGGATGGTTCAACTTTGTACCTGCGTCTGTATATGTATGCTCCACTGTGTAGTAGGGTGTCTACAGCGTTTTGTGAGTCTGTTAGGACCCGCACCATGTATGTGGGTCCGTTGTTATTGCGAATACGGATACATTTGCGGATTTGTACACCTTCGCATTCCAGTTCCTCAAAAATCTCTTCGTCTGTTAGACTAGGTTCTACACCCCTGATGACAACTGATAGTAGTGGGGATTTATGTGGTGGTGGTGGTTGTTTTTGAATGGAAGCATTTAGTGTTTGGATGTTTGCTTTGGCTCCATAGATTTCAAAAGAAGCTTTGTTTCTAATTAGTTTTGCAAAGTCTGGATCTGGTGATTTCAATATGATGCCATTACGGGTGAACAGTATTTGTGCAATTTGTGCCCTTGGTACATACTTAGATGTTTGTTGGAACACATGTTTTGCTGTATTGAATTTGGTGTCGTAATTGGTGAGCAGGAAGTTGTATAAGCTGTTATCCTGTTGTTTGGATTTTAGTTGGGTTGCATGAGCTGTATTTCCTGTATCTCGTTTAATTGGTGATCTAGATCGTTGACGTTGAGGTAGAGGTAATCCTTCGTAGGAATTGCGACGTCGGTGTTTTGTGGAATAGCTGGACGTTTGCATTGGATCATTGGTACTTCGTGAATCGAGCATCGTCTCGGAGTTTGGACCCTCCGTCCGTTTAGTACCTCCGGTGAAGGTTTTCACCCCTTCTCGCTGTCGTAGCAGCGTTGCAGGAAGACCATGATGCATATCAGAAGACCACAACCGTGAGTTGTTTATATGATCCAATAGAACAAACGCAATTCCTATAGGAAAAGAGGCACAAACTCAAGCCAACTGACAACTCAATCCAAAGAAGCGAATCCAAATTCCAAACTAATTGTAGAGCCCAAGACAAAAGAAGAGGAAGGATGAAGGTAATAAGGGAAAACAGTTTCAAAAAAATAGTGCAAGTCGTATGTCTGCTCCACTCAACGTGTTCAACCAAAAAGGTTCCTCGCAATCACCTAACCACCGTATAGGCACAATTGGTACCGTTTGTCGTTCCAGACTTACGGCTTCCACCTGGAATAATTGGCCCACGATGCGTGACACAAGAGAGACCGACTTACGATTACCTATACCTTGATCTTTCTGCGGAACTTTTTTTTTTTTTTGTCCTCGTTTTCCATTTAGAAGGCTACACCTTCTCTTTGGTAAGTGAATTGTTTTCATAAATGTTTTCCCTTGCAAGGTGATGGTCTAAGTGTGTTTTCAGTATTGAGGTGGTACAGATTTACTTATTCTGGGGGTAGTTCACTTAGATGTTATTTATTCAGTAGTGGGAAAATTACTTGTTAGGAAAGTAATAATTGCTATGGTGCGGCATGTGTTGGATATATCACGTGCCGTAGTTCCGGAGGATGATGGATTATATACAGCTGATAATCAGGATGCTGTGGATCTATCAAGAAGGTATACATGGTTAAGAGATGCTGTAATGGTGTGCAGTGGTAAGTGGGAAGGCAGTCGTGTAGAGCATCTTCGTACATTGTGCTGAGAAATTGTGGATGGTGCGAGTTCATTCGACCAGTTATATATTTGTGACGGATGGCTTCGATGTGGGTTGTGATTTCCGGGAAGGTTATTCGCTCGTACAGTAGTCGTGTAGGACTTGGTAGGACTACTCTGAAGGCCAAACGAAGAGCATGTCTTTCCAGAACTTGTAGTTTGTGATAGAATGAGTCTGGCGCTGATATCCATGCAGTGTGGCCGTAAATTATTGCTGGTCGAAGGAAAGCCTTGTAGGTATGTAGGACAACCTGGGAGTTGAGTCCCCAGGATGTTCCAATTAGCCGTTTGAGCAAGCTCAGACGATTTGTAGCTTTTTGGACGATGTTGAGCAACTGAGGTTTCCATGTTAGCTTGGAGTCAAATATGACTCCTAGGTATTTTGCAGTGGTGGCAGGCAGAATTGGCGTTCCCCGTATTTTGATGTTTAATAATGTTGGGTTCCTTTGGATCTTCGAGCGACAGCCTGTCTGTAGAAACACCAATGCTTGTGTTTTGAGAGCATTTATTGTGAGACGCCATGTGTCACACCATCTTTGGAAGGAGTTTATAGCTGGTTGGAGAGTTTTGTTTATAGCTTGGATGGTTGAACAACAGGCGAGAAATGCGGTGTCGTCAGCGAATTGGTAGATAGAAACTTGTGGGGGTTTTGGCATATCGGCAACGTATAGTATGTAGAGTAATGGTGATAAAGCAGCACCCTGTGGAACGCCAGAGTAAGGGAAAATGGGGTATGACATTGCTCCATTTACAGTGACATAAGCGACCCTATTTGTTAGAAAGCTGTGTACTAATCTGACATAGCAAAGCGGTAGTTGGAATTTATGAAGCTTGTAAATGAGTCCAGTATGCCATACTTTGTCAAATGCTTTCTCCAGGTCGAATAGTACTAGACAGGATGGTTTGGAAGTGTTGAAGTGATTTGTGATGCGAGTCGTTAGTTTTAACAAATTATCAAGGACACTGTGTTGAGGTCTAAAGCCTGCTTGGTGCGACGGAAGTAAACTGTGTGCTTGTAAGTGCATGTGTATGCGTCGAACAATGATGCGTTCGAATATTTTGCTAAATGTTGATGTGAGCTGAATAGGTCGATAGTTTGTGGGGTTGGTACTATCTTTGTGTGGCTTTGGAAACATTAGAACTTTCGAAATCTTCCAGTCTGTCGGGTAGTGTCCTGTGCGGAGAATAAAATTGTAGATAACAGCCAGAAAGGACAGCAATGCAAGCGGGGCCTGTTTGATCAATACATATGTGATATTGTCCAATCCGGGAGCAGTGTTTCTCTTCCTACGCACAGTATTGATAATATCATCTGTTGTGATAGGAACAGTTAGAGCATTTGTAGGATCAATAGTGTGCGTATTACTGGGTTGCAGTTGCCTGTTATTGGGGTTGGTGACTCTGTCAATTTTGGTCTGGAGGCGGAGATTTGGAGCTAATTGTGGTGTTGGAGTGAAAGTGTCTTGCAAGACATTTGCGAAGGCATAAGCTTTTTCAGTGTCGGTGTTTAGGGCTGCGTCCTTGATTGTTATTGGATAAGGAGTACTACTGGATTGTCCAGTGAGCACCTTGAAACGTTTCCAGTATTTGGTGGGATGGCTTTCATCACTCAATTGGTTGCACGTTTCAATCCATCGACGTTGTTTATAAGCTTTTATATAGTTTTGTACGGTACGCAGCCATTGACGGTGTAAGTTAAGGGATTCAGGATTTCTGGTCTGGAGGTAGTCCCTGTATGTTCGTCGTGATGCTGTGATTAGGTGAAGATATTGCGGAGGTAGCTTTGGTTTGTAACTATTGAGAGTGGTCGTAGGTATGTTAGTGGTTGCCGCACTGGTAATCTGAGCAGTAAGATGTTCCACCGCCGTATCGAGTTCCTCTGAATTGTTTGGTGGTGGATGCGGGTGAGAAAAAGCATTCTGTAGCTTTTCACTATATGCCTCCCAGTTCGCTTTGTTGTAACACCAGATTTTTCGAGGTTGTATTGTACTGCTCGTATTGCGGTTACCAAGATTTAAGGTAATTTTCACTGGGTCATGGTCACTGCCGATGGAATCCAGCACAGATATGTTCAAGCAGGCACTTAGAGATGTTGATGTTATAACAACGTCAGGGGTAGTGTTACTTATGGGACGTGTGGCTCTGGGCAGTACATGGAATTCTGCTGTAGTGTTTTGGTCCAGAAATTGTAAAAAGTTTGTTTTGTCTTGCATGCTTCGACTATGATAATTGATGTCCGCTGCTATGATATAATGTTTGCTAAGGGTTTGGATATGTTGAAAGAATTGGTATGGAATAGTCTCCCCTGGTCTTACATAGATGGTAGCAAAAGTAACGACCCGGGATGGAAAATAGATGGTACTAGCAGTATGTTCTGGCAAGTGGAAGTTTGGTGGGAAGGTAACTGTTCGATATGGTAATTTTCTATCTACTCCAATTGCTGTGCCGCCGTTTACTCTTAATCCCGGCGGACCATCGTCGCGTAAGATGTTGTATTGTGAAATATGACAGATCATTTTTGGAGCAAGATAGGTTTCGTTTAGCGCAAAGCAGTGAACAGATTCTTCCAAAAGCAGGTGTTGCAATAAAGCTTTTCGTTTAGAAACAGATCGGATATTTAAAAATAGAAAATTATACATATTCCGTACTGCCATATTCAAAACCTTAAACCGCAGTTTCCAAGTGGGATATGTGGAAATGCACATGAGGACCAGAGTATGTTGCATGGAGTTGCAAGTTGAAAATTGTTTTTGCAGATGCTGTTACTTGGGTTAATATGTGCGTTCTTAAAAATGGGTGCACATTTTGGAGAGTCAGGGTGAAGAAACGTATTAGATCTTCCACTGTTACTGGATGTCGTAGTGAATTGTCAGGTTCTGTAGCAGTGTCATTGGTGCGCAGGGGAACTGTTAGATCAGGGTGTTCAGGTATTGCATCTGGCTTAGCTTTGCATTTGTAACTGTATGTAGGATGGTTTTCCGTACATGTGACACATTTTGGTGCAGCAGTTTGGTTTTGACATTCTCTGGTTGAATGGGGTCCTGAACAGTATCCGCATTTATCTCGATTTGGACATGCAGCAGTAGTATGCTTGTTATACTGTTGGCATTTTTCGCACCGCAATGGAAGAGGTTGTTGAGAACGGGATGGTTCAACTTTGTACCTGCGTCTGTATATGTATGTTCCACTGTGTAGTAGGGTGTCTACAGCATTTTGTGAGTCTGTTAGGACCCGCACCATGTATGTGGGTCCGTTGTTATTGCGAATACGGATACATTTGCGGATTTGTACACCTTCGCATTCCAGTTCCTCAAAAATCTCTTCGTCTGTTAGACTAGGTTCTACACCCCTGATGACAACTGATAGTAGTGGGGATTTATGTGGTGGTGGTGGTTGTTTTTGAATGGAAGCATTTAGTGTTTGGATGTTTGCTTTGGCTCCATAGATTTCAAAAGAAGCTTTGTTTCTAATTAGTTTTGCAAAGTCTGGATCTGGTGATTTCAATATGATGCCATTACGGGTGAACAGTATTTGTGCAATTTGTGCCCTTGGCACATACTTAGATGTTTGTTGGAACACATGTTTTGCTGTGTTGAATTTGGTGTCGTAGTTGGTGAGCAGGAAGTTATATAAGCTGTTATCCTGTTGTTTGGATTTTAGTTGGGTTGTATGAGCAGTATATCCTGTATCTCGTTTAATTGGTGATCTAGATCGTTGACGTTGAGGTAGAGGTAATCCTTCGTAGGAATTGCGACGTCGGTGTTTTGTGGAATAGCTGGACGTTTGCATTGGATCATTGGTACTTCGTGAATCGAGCATCGTCTCGGAGTTTGGACCCTCCGTCCGTTTAGTACCTCCGGTGAAGGTTTTCACCCCTTCTCGCTGTCGTAGCAGCGTTGCAGGAAGACCATGATGCATATCAGAAGACCACAACCGTGAGTTGTTTATATGATCCAATAGAACAAACGCAATTCCTATAGGAAAAGAGGCACAAACTCAAGCCAACTGACAACTCAATCCAAAGAAGCGAATCCAAATTCCAAACTAATTGTAGAGCCCAAGACAAAAGAAGAGGAAGGATGAAGGTAATAAGGGAAAACAGTTTCAAAAAAATAGTGCAAGTCGTATGTCTGCTCCACTCAACGTGTTCAACCAAAAAGGTTCCTCGCAATCACCTAACCACCGTATAGGCACAATTGGTACCGTTTGTCCGTTCCAGACTTAAGGCTTCCACCTGGAATAATTGGCCCACGATGCGTGACACAAGAGAGACCGACTTACGATTACCTATACCTTGATCTTTCTGCGGAACTTTTTTTTTTTTTGTCCTCGTTTTCCATTTAGAAGGCTACACCTTCTCTTTGGTAAGTGAATTGTTTTCATAAATGTTTTCCCTTGCAAGGTGATGGTCTAAGTGTGTTTTCAGTATTGAGGTGGTACAGATTTACTTATTCTGGGGGTAGTTCACTTAGATGTTATTTATTCAGTAGTGGGAAAATTACTTGTTAGGAAAGTAATAATTGCTATGGTGCGGCATGTGTTGGATATATCACGTGCCGTAGTTCCGGAGGATGATGGATTATATACAGCTGATAATCAGGATGCTGTGGATCTATCAAGAAGGTATACATGGTTAAGAGATGCTGTAATGGTGTGCAGTGGTAAGTGGGAAGGCAGTCGTGTAGAGCATCTTCGTACATTGTGCTGAGAAGTTGTGGATGGTGCGAGTTCATTCGACCAGTTATATATTTGTGACGGATGGCTTCGATGTGGGTTGTGATTTCCGGGAAGGTTATTCGCTCGTACAGTAGTCGTGTAGGACTTGGTAGGACTACTCTGAAGGCCAAACGAAGAGCATGTCTTTCCAGAACTTGTAGTTTGTGATAGAATGAGTCTGGCGCTGATATCCATGCAGTGTGGCCGTAAATTATTGCTGGTCGAAGGAAAGCCTTGTAGGTATGTAGGACAACCTGGGAGTTGAGTCCCCAGGATGTTCCAATTAGCCGTTTGAGCAAGCTCAGACGATTTGTAGCTTTTTGGACGATGTTGAGCAACTGAGGTTTCCATGTTAGCTTGGAGTCAAATATGACTCCTAGGTATTTTGCAGTGGTGGCAGGCAGAATTGGCGTTCCCCGTATTTTGATGTTTAATAATGTTGGGTTCCTTTGGATCTTCGAGCGACAGCCTGTCTGTAGAAACACCAATGCTTGTGTTTTGAGAGCATTTATTGTGAGACGCCATGTGTCACACCATCTTTGGAAGGAGTTTATAGCTGGTTGGAGAGTTTTGTTTATAGCTTGGATGGTTGAACAACAGGCGAGAAATGCGGTGTCGTCAGCGAATTGGTAGATAGAAACTTGTGGGGGTTTTGGCATATCGGCAACGTATAGTATGTAGAGTAATGGTGATAAAGCAGCACCCTGTGGAACGCCAGAGTAAGGGAAAATGGGGTATGACATCGCTCCATTTACAGTGACATAAGCGACCCTATTTGTTAGAAAGCTGTGTACTAATCTGACATAGCAAAGCGGTAGTTGGAATTTATGAAGCTTGTAAATGAGTCCAGTATGCCATACTTTGTCAAATGCTTTCTCCAGGTCGAATAGTACTAGACAGGATGGTTTGGAAGTGTTGAAGTGATTTGTGATGCGAGTCGTTAGTTTTAACAAATTATCAAGGACACTGTGTTGAGGTCTAAAGCCTGCTTGGTGCGACGGAAGTAAACTGTGTGCTTGTAAGTGCATGTGTATGCGTCGAACAATGATGCGTTCGAATATTTTGCTAAATGTTGATGTGAGCTGAATAGGTCGATAGTTTGTGGGGTTGGTACTATCTTTGTGTGGCTTTGGAAACATTAGAACTTTCGAAATCTTCCAGTCTGTCGGGTAGTGTCCTGTGCGGAGAATAAAATTGTAGATAACAGCCAGAAAGGACAGCAATGCAAGCGGGGCCTGTTTGATCAATACATATGTGATATTGTCCAATCCGGGAGCAGTGTTTCTCTTCCTACGCACAGTATTGATAATATCATCTGTTGTGATAGGAACAGTTAGAGCATTTGTAGGATCAATAGTGTGCGTATTACTGGGTTGCAGTTGCCTGTTATTGGGGTTGGTGACTCTGTCAATTTTGGTCTGGAGGCGGAGATTTGGAGCTAATTGTGGTGTTGGAGTGAAAGTGTCTTGCAAGACATTTGCGAAGGCATAAGCTTTTTCAGTGTCGGTGTTTAGGGCTGCGTCCTTGATTGTTATTGGATAAGGAGTACTACTGGATTGTCCAGTGAGCACCTTGAAACGTTTCCAGTATTTGGTGGGATGGCTTTCATCACTCAATTGGTTGCACGTTTCAATCCATCGACGTTGTTTATAAGCTTTTATATAGTTTTGTACGGTACGCAGCCATTGACGGTGTAAGTTAAGGGATTCAGGATTTCTGGTCTGGAGGTAGTCCCTGTATGTTCGTCGTGATGCTGTGATTAGGTGAAGATATTGCGGAGGTAGCTTGGGTTTGTAACTATTGAGAGTGGTCGTAGGTATGTTAGTGGTTGCCGCACTGGTAATCTGAGCAGTAAGATGTTCCACCGCCGTATCGAGTTCCTCTGAATTGTTTGGTGGTGGATGCGGGTGAGAAAAAGCATTCTGTAGCTTTTCACTATATGCCTCCCAGTTCGCTTTGTTGTAACACCAGATTTTTCGAGGTTGTATTGTACTGCTCGTATTGCGGTTACCAAGATTTAAGGTAATTTTCACTGGGTCATGGTCACTGCCGATGGAATCCAGCACAGATATGTTCAAGCAGGCACTTAGAGATGTTGATGTTATAACAACGTCAGGGGTAGTGTTACTTATGGGACGTGTGGCTCTGGGCAGTACATGGAATTCTGCTGTAGTGTTTTGGTCCAGAAATTGTAAAAAGTTTGTTTTGTCTTGCATGCTTCGACTATGATAATTGATGTCCGCTGCTATGATATAATGTTTGCTAAGGGTTTGGATATGTTGAAAGAATTGGTATGGAATAGTCTCCCCTGGTCTTACATAGATGGTAGCAAAAGTAACGACCCGGGATGGAAAATAGATGGTACTAGCAGTATGTTCTGGCAAGTGGAAGTTTGGTGGGAAGGTAACTGTTCGATATGGTAATTTTCTATCTACTCCAATTGCTGTGCCGCCGTTTACTCTTAATCCCGGCGGACCATCGTCGCGTAAGATGTTGTATTGTGAAATATGACAGATCATTTTTGGAGCAAGATAGGTTTCGTTTAGCGCAAAGCAGTGAACAGATTCTTCCAAAAGCAGGTGTTGCAATAAAGCTTTTCGTTTAGAAACAGATCGGATATTTAAAAATAGAAAATTATACATATTCCGTACTGCCATATTCAAAACCTTAAACCGCAGTTTCCAAGTGGGATATGTGGAAATGCACATGAGGACCAGAGTATGTTGCATGGAGTTGCAAGTTGAAAATTGTTTTTGCAGATGCTGTTACTTGGGTTAATATGTGCGTTCTTAAAAATGGGTGCACATTTTGGAGAGTCAGGGTGAAGAAACGTATTAGATCTTCCACTGTTACTGGATGTCGTAGTGAATTGTCAGGTTCTGTAGCAGTGTCATTGGTGCGCAGGGGAACTGTTAGATCAGGGTGTTCAGGTATTGCATCTGGCTTAGCTTTGCATTTGTAACTGTATGTAGGATGGTTTTCCGTACATGTGACACATTTTGGTGCAGCAGTTTGGTTTTGACATTCTCTGGTTGAATGGGGTCCTGAACAGTATCCGCATTTATCTCGATTTGGACATGCAGCAGTAGTATGCTTGTTATACTGTTGGCATTTTTCGCACCGCAATGGAAGAGGTTGTTGAGAACGGGATGGTTCAACTTTGTACCTGCGTCTGTATATGTATGTTCCACTGTGTAGTAGGGTGTCTACAGCATTTTGTGAGTCTGTTAGGACCCGCACCATGTATGTGGGTCCGTTGTTATTGCGAATACGGATACATTTGCGGATTTGTACACCTTCGCATTCCAGTTCCTCAAAAATCTCTTCGTCTGTTAGACTAGGTTCTACACCCCTGATGACAACTGATAGTAGTGGGGATTTATGTGGTGGTGGTGGTTGTTTTTGAATGGAAGCATTTAGTGTTTGGATGTTTGCTTTGGCTCCATAGATTTCAAAAGAAGCTTTGTTTCTAATTAGTTTTGCAAAGTCTGGATCTGGTGATTTCAATATGATGCCATTACGGGTGAACAGTATTTGTGCAATTTGTGCCCTTGGCACATACTTAGATGTTTGTTGGAACACATGTTTTGCTGTGTTGAATTTGGTGTCGTAGTTGGTGAGCAGGAAGTTATATAAGCTGGTATCCTGTTGTTTGGATTTTAGTTGGGTTGCATGAGCAGTATATCCTGTATCTCGTTTAATTGGTGATCTAGATCGTTGACGTTGAGGTAGAGGTAATCCTTCGTAGGAATTGCGACGTCGGTGTTTTGTGGAATAGCTGGACGTTTGCATTGGATCATTGGTACTTCGTGAATCGAGCATCGTCTCGGAGTTTGGACCGTCCGTCCGTTTAGTACCTCCGGTGAAGGTTTTCACCCCTTCTCGCTGTCGTAGCAGCGTTGCAGGAAGACCATGATGCATATCAGAAGACCACAACCGTGAGTTGTTTATATGATCCAATAGAACAAACGCAAATCCTATGGGAAAAGAGGCACAAACTCAAACCAAGTGACAACTCAATCCAAAGAAGCGAATCCAAATTCCAAACTAATTGTACAGCCCAAGACAAAAGAAGAGGAAGGATGAAGGTAGTAAGGGAAAACAGTTTCAAAAAATAGTGCAAGTCGTATGTCTGCTCCACTCAACGTGTTCAACCAAAAAGGTTCGTCGCAATCACCTAACCACCGTATAGGCACAATTGGTACCGTTTGTCCGTTCCAGACTTACGGCTTCCACCTGGAATAATTGGCCCACGATGCGTGACACAAGAGAGACCGACTTACGATTACCTATACCTTGATGTCTGTGGAACTTTTTTTTTTTTTTTTTTTTGTTTTTTTTTTTTTGTTTTGTCCTCGTTTTCCATTTAGAAGGGTACACCTTCTCTTTGGTAAGTGAATTGTTTCCATAAATGTTTTCCCTTGCAAGGTGATGGTCTAAGTGTTTTCAGTAATGAAGTGGTACATATTTACTTATTCTGAGGGTAGTTCACTTAGATCTTATTTATGCAGTAGTGGGAAAATTACTTCTGTTAGGAAAGTAATAATTTGCTATGGTGCGGCATGTGTTGGATATATCACGTGCCGTAGTTCCGGAGGATGATGGATATTATACAGCTGGTAGTCAGGATGCTGTGGATCTATCAGGAAGGTGTACATGGTTAAGAGATGCTGTAATGGTGTGCAGTGGTATGTGGGAAGGCAGTCGTGTAGAGCATCTTCGTACATTGTGCTAAGAAGTTGTGGATGGTGCGAGTTCATTCGACCAGTTATATATTTGTGACGGATGGCTTCGATGTGGGTTGTGATTTCGGGAAAGGTTATTCGCTCGTACAGGAGTCGTGTAGGACTTGGTAGGACTACTCTGAAGGCCAAACGAAGAGCATGTCTTTCCAGAACTTGTAGTTTGTGATAGAATGAGTCTGGGGCTGATATCCATGCAGTGTGGCCGTAAGTAATTGCTGGTCGAAGGAAAGCCTTGTAGGTATGTAGGACAACCTGGGAGTTGAGTCCCCAGGATGTTCCAATTAGCCGTTTGAGCAAGCTCAGACGATTTGTAGCTTTTTGGACGATGTTGAGCAATTGAGGTTTCCAGGTTAGCTTGGAGTCAAATATGACTCCCAGATATTTTGCTGTGGTGGCAGGCAGAATTGGAGTTCCCCGTATTTTGATGTTTAATAATGTTGGGTTCCTTTGGATCTTCGAGCGACAGCCTGTCTGCAGAAACACCAATGCTTGTGTTTTGAGAGCATTAATTGTGAGACGCCATGTGTCACACCATCTTTGGAAGGAGTTTATAGCTGGTTGGAGAGTTTTGTTTATAGCTTGGATGGTTGAACAACAGGCGAGAAATGCGGTGTCGTCAGCGAATTGGTAGATAGAAACTTGTGGGGGTTTTGGCATATCGGCAACGTATAGTATGTAGAGTAATGGTGATAAAGCAGCACCCTGTGGAACGCCAGAGTAAGGGAAAATGGGGTATGACATCGCTCCATTTACAGTGACATAAGCGACCCTATTTGTTAGAAAGCTGTGTACTAATCTGACATAGCAAAGCGGTAGTTGGAATTTATGAAGCTTGTAAATGAGTCCAGTATGCCATACTTTGTCAAATGCTTTCTCCAGGTCGAATAGTACTAGGCAGGATGGTTTGGATGTGTTGAAATGATTTGTGATGCGAGTCGTTAGTTTTAATAAATTATCAAGGACACTGTGTTGAGGTCTAAAGCCTGCTTGGTGCGACGGAAGTAAACTGTGTGCTTGTAAGTGCATGTGTATGCGTCGAACAATGATGCGTTCGAATATTTTGCTAAAGGTTGATGTGAGCTGAATAGGTCGATAGTTTGTTGGGTTGGTACTATCTTTGTTTGGTTTTGGGAACATTAGAACCTTTGAAATCTTCCAGTCTGTCGGGTAGTGTCCTGTGCGGAGGATAAAATTGTAGATAATGGCCAGAAAGGACAGCAATGCAAGCGGGGCCTGTTTAATCAATACGTATGTGATATTGTCCAATCCGGGAGCAGTGTTTCTCTTCCTACGCACAGTATTGATAATATCGTCTGTTGTGATAGGAACAGTTAGAGCATTTGTAGGATCAATAGTGTGGGTATTACTGGGTTGCAGTTGCCTGTTATTGGGGTTTGTGACTCTGTCAATTTTGGTCTGGAAGCGGAGATTTGGAGCTAGTTGCGGTGTCGGAGTGAAAGTGTCTTGCAAGGCATTTGCGAAGGCATAAGCTTTTTCAGTGTCTGTGTTTAGAGCTGCGTCCTTGATTGTTATCGGATAAGGAGTACTACTGGATTGTCCAGTGAGCACCTTGAAACGTTTCCAGTATTTTGTGGGATGGCTTTCGTCACTCAATTGGTTGCACGTTTCAATCCATCGACGTTGTTTATAAGCTTTTATATAGTTATGAACTGTACGCAGCCATTGACGGTGTAAGTTAGGGGATTCAGGATTTCTGGTCTGGAGATAGTCCCTGTATGCTCGTCGTGATGCTGTGATTAGGTGAAGATATTGCGGAGGTAGCTTTGGTTTGTAACTATTGAGAGTGGTCGTAGGTATGTTAGTGGTTGCCGCACTGGTAATCTGAGCAGTAAGATGTTCCACCGCCGTATCGAGTTCCTCTGAATTGTTTGGTTCTGGATGCGGGTGAGAAAAAGCATTCTGTAGCTTTTCACTATATGCCTCCCAGTTCGCTTTGTTGTAACACCAGATTTTTCGAGGTTGTATTGTACTGCTCGTATTGCGGTTACCAAGATTTAAGGTAATTTTCACTGGGTCATGGTCACTGCCGATGGAATCTAGCACAGATATGTTCAAGCAGGCACTTAGAGATGTTGATGTTATAACAACGTCAGGGGTAGTGTTACTTATGGGACGTGTGGCTCTGGGCAGTACATGGAATTCTGCTGTAGTGTGTTGGTCCAGAAATTGTAAAAAGTTTGTTTTGTCTTGCATGGTTCGGCTATGATAATTGATGTCCGCTGCTATGATATAATGTTTGCTAAGGGTTTGGATATGTTGAAAGAATTGGTATGGAATAGTCTCCCCTGGTCTTACATAGATGGTAGCAAATGTAACGACCCGGGATGGAAAGTAGATTGTACTAGCAGTATGTTCTGGCAAGTGGAAGTGTGGTGGGAAGGTAACTGTTCGATATGGTAATTTTCTATCTACTCCAATTGCTGTGCCGCAGTTTACTCTTAAGCCCGGCGGGCCATCGTGGCGTAAGATGTTGTATGGTGGAATATGACAGATCATTTTTGGAGCAAGATAGGTTTCGTTTAGCGCAAAGCAGTGAACAGATTCTTCCAAGAGCAGGTGTTGCAATAAAGCTTTTCGTTTAGAAACGGATCGGATATTTAAAAATAGAAAATTATACATATTCCGTACTGCCATATTCAAAACCTTAAACCGCAGTTTCCAAGTGGGATATGTGGAAATGCACGTGAGGACCAGAGTATGTTGCATGGAGTTGCAAGTTGAAAATGGTTTTTGCCGATGCCGTTACTTGGGTTAATATGTGCGTTCTTAAAAATGGTTGCACATTTTGGAGAGTCAGTGTGAAGAAACGTATTAGATCTTCCACTGTTACAGGATGTCGTAGTGAGTTGTCAGGTTCCGTAGCAGTGTCATTGGTGCGCAGGGGGACTGTTAGGTCGGGGTGTTCAGGTATTGCTTCTGGCTTGGCTTTGCATTTGTAGCTGTATGTAGGATGGTTTTCCGTACATGTGACACATTTTGGTGGAGCAGTTTGGTTTTGACATTCTTTGGTTGAATGGGGTCCTGAACAGTATCCGCATTTATCTCGGTTTGGACATGCAGCGGTAGTGTGCTTGTTATATTGTTGGCATTTTTCGCACCGCAATGGAAGAGGTTGTTGAGAACGGGATGGTTCAACTTTGTACCTGCGTCTGTATATGTATGCTCCACTGTGTAGTAGTGTGTCTACAGCATTTTGTGAGTCTGTTAGGACCCGCACCATGTATGTGGGTCCGTTGTTATTGCGAATACGGATACATTTGCGGATTTGTACACCTTCGCATTCCAGTTCTTCAAAGATCTCCTCGTCTGTTAAGACAGGTTCTACACCCCTGATGACTACTGATAGTAGTGGGGATTTATGTGGTGGTGGTGGTTGTTTTTGAGTGGAAGCATTCAGTGTTTGGATGTTTGCTTTGGCTCCATAAATTTCAAAAGAAGCTTTGTTTCTAATTAGTTTTGCAAAGTCTGGATCTGGTGATTTCAATATGATGCCATTACGGGTGAACAGTATTTGTGCAATTTGTGCCCTTGGTACATACTTAGATGTTTGTTGGAACACATGTTTTGCTGTGTTGAATTTGGTGTCGTAATTGGTGAGCAGGAAGTTGTATAAGCTATTATCCTGTTGTTTGGATTTTAGTTGGGTTGCATGAGCTGTATTTCCTGTATCTCGTTTAATTGGTGATCTAGATCGTTGACGTTGAGGTAGAGGTAATCCTTCATAGGAATTGCGACGTCGGTGTTTTGTGGAATAGCTGGACGTTTGCATTGGATCATTGGTACTTCGTGAATCGAGCATCGTCTCGGAGTTTGGACCGTCAGTCCGTTTAGTACCTCCGGTGAAGGTTTTCACCCCTTCTCGCTGTCGTAGCAGCGTTGCAGGAAGACCATGATGCATATCAGAAGACCACAACCGTGAGTTGTTTATATGATCCAATAGAACAAACGCAAATCCTATGGGAAAAGAGGCACAAACTCAAACCAACTGACAACTCAATCCAAAGAAGCGAATCCAAATTCCAAACTAATTGTAGAGCCCAAGACAAAGAAGAGGAAGGATGAAGGTAGTAAGGGAAAACAGTTTCAAAAATATTGCAAGTCGTATGTCTGCTCCACTCAACGTGTTCAACCAAAAAGGTTCCTCGCAATCACCTAACCACCGTATAGGCACAATTGGTACCGTTTGTCCGTTCCAGACTTACGGCTTCCACCTGGAATAATTGGCCCACGATGCGTGACACAAGAGAGACCGACTTACGATTACCTATACAATCAGGGCTTCAGTTGTCACCGTTAGGTTTCCACCTTGATTCTCAGGGATTGGGCCTCCCCGGATGCCATGATGTCTGTGGAACACTTACCTTCTACTTATATACTCCAGAATCAAAAGGTTGCTCATGGGAGATTCACTTTTATTCACTGCAGTACATTTTTTTCTTTAATTTATGTTCACATATCTTACGAAGAATGTTAAAGCACAATTTTTCACTATGATTACAATCAAACGTACCATTATTTGTTGTACAAAAACTTATGTTTCTTGTACAAATTTCGACAGAACCATCTAGCGGCCGGTGTAGGAAACTCAGTATAAAGTAAGTATATTCTGAGCTATTTTTCAGAATATTAGGTTATACAGCAACATAAAGACTCGCTTCAAGTAATTATCTATATACAAGAGTTTCAATTTTCGACAAAAGATTTTCATACTACACTCGACGAAACTGGACAATCGTTATTTCAAATTCGGAAGCACGCTCACGCACATATAGTACATTTAACCAAACGTTTTGTTTCTCTTTACTTACATATGTATCATTTTGTTTACGAGTACCATATTTTGTCTGACCAAATTTTTTGGTATTCTTAAACAAAATGCTTTAGTAATTACAAGCAACATTTGGTTATCGGAAACAAAAAGCATAACCAAACAGCTCAACCAAACTTTTTTGGTAATTCCAAACAAACCAGTTTTTTCTGTGTATTTACTTGCGCCAGACTTCACGATAAGGAAACATGCTAAGGTAACAGACGTACTTTACTTCACAATAAAACATTTCCGTGAGCTAAAAACAATTGAAACCGTTAAGGAACAGCGTAATTTTCGTAAACCAGGAAAAATGTTTCACTTTCTCGAGGGGGTACAGAGGGACAACACTACCACTGCTATTTCACTAAAACTTCATAACAAGTTAACCATATAGGTTCATATTAAATAACACGTCGTTCATTAAACACAAAAGATCACACAAAGAGATAAAGTAGCGGTTCAAAGTTAATTTCCACAGTAAGGCTTCGAATATACTGTATAATTAGGTATGATCTTATTTTGACGTCTTTTCGTAGTGTTACAACACTTCACACGTACATTTTTTTTTTTTAATAGCTTAGAACATCTATACGAGAAAGAAGCTACAAGTAATCAAGGAATAAACTGTGTGCAAGGGCAAAAAAAAATTACGTTTTCATGTTCAATTTGACTCTAGAAGAATAGCCGATGTACACGGAACAAAACGAGAGCCTGTTTCGGCTAAATTTGATCGTTTGGTAATAGTATATACTTACCGACATCTGCGAAAAGAAGGTAATTACTTAGGAAACAACTGACACGGTCGTGCCAGATTCAACCATAGGACATTAGTCATAAGAATATATTTATCTCAATACAAATTGAGAATGAGCAAGATGAGACTCTATATTGGTATACGCGTGATACTTCCCAGGGCACGGGAAAACATTAAGATTTGCAGTAAATAGATACAAAAACACAGAACTTACGTTTTAACATATGAATTCAGAATCTATTTATCTTGATTATGCAATTTGAAAAGAACCAAAGTTTTACATCATAACGAAACTCACAAATAAAAATCACAGTAACAGCACAATCTTTCTCTCACGCACTTCCATTAATCTCGTCCCTTCCAGCCAAGATTCATATCTATCAGGCGGGATGGTGTACTTCAACAGTCTGTTCATACGTCCGGGAAGGACATGTCACAACGAAAATGAATTGTACTTACGATTGAATGTTCCCGTTGACTCTCGTCCTGCTTGCAATGCCATTGGAGAAATATGGAACAAATACACGCAGTAAGGCTCACCATTCGTGAGTCTTTGAAACGAAGATGATAGAAAATACGGAATAAATATATTTAACCACACTCAAGTTGACAGCACATTTCTCGCGAACAAGGAAATATAACGTACCACCTTTCAATCCGGTACCCCACGACTCACTGCAAACTACCTACATCGGTCACCCTCCAGTAGATGTCTCTACTTGCACAGAATAGGATCCTTTTCACGTATTCATTACACATTAAAACCACAGCAGTAATTTGTGGATAAAATTGCCTGGATATTTGATATCAAGAGTCACAAGTGCTTAATGCTTATTAATATGTAATAAGGTATATATATATTTCTGTACATCTTGATTAATAAGCCGAATGATACATGTTGCCGGCCTCAGTGACAGTGTGGTCAGTGCAGGCCCGTAGCCAGGGTGTCGTGCGAGTAGCGCACGTACATCGAGCGCAAAAGGAAATTTCGTACATCGAGCGCACACTTCCTGAATGACCTTTAAACGACCGTATAACGAGCGCACACATATTTTTCTACCTTTGTGATTAAATATAAACCTTCCCTCACACTTTTTTCCAGATTTGGGATTGGACAATGTGTAATTTAATACACAATGGTGGTTTAAAGGTTGTTGTGTATTAGCAACGGCTTCGTCAGATTTTTTAGGATTAATACTTTTTAATTCAGCACTCAGCTTCGTCAAAACCTTTCACAATAATGTTTTCAATTGGCAATACCCTCGTCACATAAGGTTAACCCTTAGTACGCTGCGCGGTCTGACGAAAGTAAGCCCAGTGTCGCCGAGGCTTTGAGCGGGAAATTTGAATTCGTATACATAATGGACAAAAATCGTAATAACCGGACCTTTGCTTTTTTTTAAAGAATGGACCTTCCGCAACAGAATGAAACTTGATTCATGTTCGTGGGTGCAATACAATTTGAATAATAAGGCAAAACGTAAAACTCTAGCGAATCTTAGCCAATTTGCATATTATTCATAAAATTGTTATAACTGACACTATTGGACCAATCTACTTCGGATAACATTTGTTTTGCAGGCAGAACATCAGTGCATGCAACCATGTAAAATTTGGATGCCCCAACCGTGGGGGAGGGGTCTTACGAGCGGGGGCTGCATCCCCCGAATTTCAATGAAAAAAACATAAAAATGTGGAGTTTGCCCCCTCTTCTCCAGCTACTTTGGGGAGAAAACCGGACCTTTGCTTTTTTTTAAAGAATGGACCTTCCGCAACAGAATGAAACTTGATTCATGTTCGTGGGTGCAATACAATTTGAATAATAAGGCAAAACGTAAAACTCTAGCGAATCTTAGCCAATTTGCATATCATTCATAAAATTGTTATAACTGACACTATGGGACCAATCTACTTCGGATAACTTTTGTTTTGCAGGCAGAACATCAGTGCATGCAACCATGTAAAATTTGGATGCCCCAACCGTGAGGGGGGTTACGGGCGGGGGCTGCATCCCCCGAATTTCAATGAAAAAATCATAAAAATGTGGAGTTTGCCCCCTCTTCTCCAGCTACTTTGGGGAGAAAACCCGAACTTTTGCTTTTTTCGTTCGCACTTGCATCTTGTGTAGCTACTGTGAATCTTTCTTCCCTGTTGACTCGGCTCTTTGTGGAAATATGTCCAGAAGGAAACGATTGTGCCTTAGGGAAATCGATGAGCTGTTATATGATACGAACTGTTTATGGTGATGCCTTTGTTAGTCCTAACAGAGGAGGGAAGGGAGCCTTTGCAATCGTTTGTTTTGTCTATACTTCTGGATAGACGCACGCTTTAGACTCATGCTTCTGGCCTCTGGCTATCGTCAAGCTTCATTGCATTTCTAACATAGAGGCGACAGAAAGCTGACACCGCCAAACCTCATCCAATCCCCTCTCTCCTTGCCCCCCCGCCACTACTTCAGCTGGATCACCAGGTCTAAACACAAAGAAGAATGTGTGCCTTATCAGTACTAAATCACAGCGTTGGAGGAAAACAGCATCGTAAATACCAAGCACTTATTGTGTCTGTCAACTGAAGAGCGAACACGTGTTTGGGTGAGCCCAAACACGTGACATATTCCGAGAAAGGAGGGGGGGGGGAGTTTGACATTTTCGAAACACGATTGCAAAACATGTTCCCGAACGAACTGTCAGTGTTTCAACCTCAATATACAAATATAAGTCTGGCAAACCCTAGATAATTGTATCTAAAGCTGTTTGTAACATATGTGTTACAGCGGCTACAAGGGACATACTTTTTTTGTAACATATGTGTTACGGCGGCGAACTAAGGGCTTTCAACCAAACTTAGACACATACGATAGAGCTCTCAGGCAGTGAAGCAAGTCCTCAGTTTCAGCATATTTTTCTAGAATGGCTTGTATGCGTCTGTCCGTTTCAATGTATTTGCGTCTCCTCTTCCTGCTTTGGATTCCCAAATCTTGAGCCATTATCCTGCCGCTTATCTCTTCCGCTTCTTCTTTCATTTTCTGGAGAAGCAGGTAAATGTTCGGGCTCTGTGCTCCAACGATCCTGTTGAACTTGTTTGTTCCATCCTTCAACCGGATTATTTGTCTGGTGTCTTTGGCCGGAAACATTCCATACATTGATTGGTATATTCTCGTTGTTCAACCACTGCTCCACAAAAGAGCCCAGGGATGTTGTTAATTTTAGATCCTGTGGCGCACTCTCCATAATCCCGAGCCAGGCTTCGTCGACTTTTTCTGTCGGTATCAACGCCAAAGCAGCACACATCATACATGTATTCCTAATCTTCTCGTTTTCTTTGTACTCCTTTGCTAAGCCTAGTTGCTGTATCAGCCTCCATACACACTAGTTAAAATGATAATTACAACCACACGAAAGCCTGTGGGAACACATCTTTGATCGCCTGTATCACCGCTATCTCAAAGTCCAATTTAACGGTTATCGGAGACTAACCCCGACGTTTAACGCTTCAAAAAGTTACACGTACATCGATTATCCTCCAGTAAGACGTACATCGCTGGAAATATTTTTGTTTATTTTTATGAACTTCCACAATCAGCATGGATTCTATAAATCTGTTGAAACTGTTTAGAACAGCTTTTGAATGTACCGTCTAAGAAGAAAGAGTCTCTGGATTGTAATAACTTTCTGCCACTGTCGCTTCCAAATATCATGCATTTATTTCCATTATCCAGAGTTATGTCGAACATAAGGAAGCTCGTCCTGTTCTTTTCATTGAACGAAATTTCGGAACTTTCGGCCGGATTTTGCGTAGTCCCCAGAGCTCTTCTGCATTCTTGGTACAGATTGCCTTTAACGTTCTCGTATCTAGGAACTTCGGTCACCAATTCGTATCCCCTATTGAACAGTTTGCCAAACTCTTGCTTGTACAGAGACTGGCGTCGAAAGGTCCTATCTGGCTCTTTTCCTGCATTTATACTTGGCTTTCTCTACTTCCGACTCAGCAACGTTTGGCACACATTGGTGAGGTGTCGATTCCAAAACATTGTTGTTCGATGACGTTTTCATTGAGCCCTTGCACTTTGAGTTGCCGTTCCTTCACACACCGCCAGTGAACAATGTTCTCAGTTTGACGACCAACATGGTACTGATATCCGTCTAGCAGAAGACTAGATTTACTCTTGTAAGTGGTGAATACTTCCATTCGAAAAACTACACAAAAACAATGCGCTCTGAACTACGACTTTCTCACTACAAATACTTTACAAGAATTAACCCACTTTACAAATTTCAATCTCCCCCTCGTCTGCACCTTGGATATTCTAGGGTCAGTTATGTGACCTTCACTTGCGCTCGATGAACAGCTTCTCTTCTGTTTGCGCTCGTTGCACGTGCGCTCGCAACACGTAATCCTAGCCAGACAGGGCCATCATTCCCGCCCCCCTGGCACTGCCTCCAGCCCCCTTGACATTAGGTAAAACTATTTTGTATTCTAATTTCTTTGAGGTGAAGAATGAAAATGTAGACAGCATATATTATTTTGTTCACAAGTTCGCGAGGGATAAATTCACAGAGCATGAACAGCAGCTATTAGATTTGTTATCTTGTTTGTGAGGAGAAGTCTAAGTACCGACAAGTATTTAGAAGATTCTCTTGACTAGAAAGTTCTTTCATAGGGGAGCTTCTTTATCTGTAACTTCCCTGCCCCTGTTGCAGCCTCTCCTTTGACAAATATCTGGGACTTTGACGTCATCATCCACATTCCTTCCACAGCTGCGTCAAATGCCAAAAGATCCATAGTTTTGGGAACGAAGAGGAGTTTTATTGCTTCGGCCGGGGTGCGGAAGGCACTATGATTGAAGTGAATATTGTACATTTCTACTTGTGTGATATAAATACCTGAATCATCAAAAATGTAGTATAGGGTGTGTATTAAGGGATGGTGTCGGTAGCAGTCAAATAACACTTCAATAAATGTTTTAGAAGATATAAAAGAAACTGTAGTATTTGCATGATATTTCTATTTTTTATGTTTTATAACAACATAATGCCCTCACCCAATTTACCTTCATTTAACACCGTTATACTTTTGAAAACTGGACTTGGTTTACAAAGCCCAACCCCTGATAACCCGCGAGCCCCCCCTGGAGATCAATTCTAGCTACCAGCCTGGGTCAGTGTAGCGTTTGATTGATTGGTTTTATTTTACTTCGCTTTTATGCAAATTTTGGGTGATCGCGAAGATTAGGATAGAATTGGGGGAAAATGTTATATTCCTAATTTGAGAGCTTTAGTTACAACAAATCCTCTGTGTTTACAATTTTTTCTTTCCAAAAATAATAATAACCACGGAGGAGTGGCATTGAGTGTAAAAAGGTTGTGGGTGACCAATTGAATTTAAGGATCTATTTTTAAATTATAAATTATTATTGTTATTATTAAATTAAAAATTATTTTCGTGTAGAAGTGCAAGTTCCACAGAACACTCAACGTTTTGTTTGTGTGTGACCTTATCGGTTGTAAACCTTTGTTATAACATACGCTACACTAAAAGGGAAAGAAACATTAATTTCAAAACTGTCCTTTGGAATGGGATCATTATTCCTTGCCATTGTTAATAGGACAATAATAAATAAAAATTAAGAACAGAAATTTTATATGTTTTTTAAAATTTAGTGTCGCTTTTCTTCCACTTTTGGCTAATCACGACGATGAGGATAAGTGAAGACATGATGAAATTTATGAAGGGACACTCATAAAGAACAGCCATTCTCAGGCCGGTATTCGAACCCGGGATCCTAGCGTCGTAGCGCGCTGTGCTAACCACTCCACCACGGAGGTTTGCTTAAGAACAGAAATATTAATCAGTGGGTATGAGTTGCAAAATGTGTGCAAAATTGTATAACGGTGTTGTGTTTATCATGTTTTTTTCATGTAATAATGTTTTTCTTAAGTCCACTTTATGCACAGCAAGGGTAATCGGGACTGAACCTACAGTTTAAAGTGGATCCGAACCACTATGTGCCTCCACCGGGTATTGAACCTGGGACCCCTTGATTACAAGGTGACGACGCTACCACTGCGCCATCTGGGAGGCCCTAATAATGTTTGATATAGTTAAAGCACAGATAAATTGTTGCTTAAAATAATGCTTTCATAGCCGAGCAAGAATTCTGCAAATAAAAAGAAATTAACACTAGAACGGCGAAGAATCTGATACCCTCTAGAACAGGGAAAGGGGTTGTTTTGACCCCTCGTAAGAAATGCATTTAGCTAAAATTCTAATTATTTTGGAGTGGAAACATATTTTTAATTTATATTATTTTCTGTGCTTTATATAATCAAAGTGTTAGGTGGTTTATGATACATTTTGATTAGAAATAAAAATTATAATCATCAACAACTGAACACTCCAGAATACTAACATTTGACCACGAGAAACTGCTACTTGATGCGATATGCTCAGAGACGTCCTTCCCAGTCCAAGAACACTACATACATGATGACATGTACACTGTGACAAGTGGAAACATGCTAAAGATAGGTTGACACAGGAATCGCAATCTAATGCTGATATTGCAGCATGCATAAATGAAACTTTACAGGGGTCAAATTGACCCCTCCCACTGTTCTAGTAGTATACCATGAAATTTCACAGCCGGAAATTATATTTTTTAGATTTCAATATACCATCTTAAAAAGGACAAAGAATTATGAAAAGTCCCAAAATTTCGATGGAAAAATAAGAAAAACGGGACAGTTATTACAGAAACTGTGAAGGTTGGGGCCATTTTGACCCCTGCCTCCGTTTTAGTGTTAAATAAACATGTACGAACTGGCGTTTATACAGGAATATGCCAATGTTTTGAGTTTTCTTCATGAGTAACTGCGGATGGTCATCGTTTATTTAAGTTAATGAATTTTCAAATATTACACATCTTAAAAGGTGCATTTCTTGACATCATGTACAGTTGTATTTCACACAGGAAATAGCCTCGATACTTTGGAAAAGAAGCTGGACATGTACTTGAAGAAGGGACATTCAGGTTGAGACAGCGCACTACAGCGCCAGGGGTCCCGGGTTCGAATCCCAACCTGGACATTGGTGTTATTTTTGAGTGTCCCTTCATAAATTTCATCATACCTCAAGCTGGACACGTGTCTGCATGGGCATGTTCACCCCTTTCAAAAAAAAAAAAAAAAAAAAGTTCATGTGAGCAGTACTGGGTTCATTACTTTTTATTAACTTCGGTATTTGGTTGTTAATTCTAAATATACCTCAGTTGAAGCCAGTGCATAATTATCTATAGACGAATGTTGATACTCCAAAATGTGCCGGAAAAGTTTGTCTATCGTATACGCGACCTAAAGGTACGTTCGGGCTAAATAATCAAACATGCAGGTAGCGAGTATATGTGTTGTATTCCACGCATCTTCTTTCCGCCGTCTTCCAACTATTATCCATACTAGCTAACTGTAAACCAGGCGAACGAGAACAAGTCTCTGTGCAAGTAGTGACGCTAGATGGCTCCACCAATGAACAGTGAGAGAAACGGGATTGTGTAATGGGCGAAGAGAGTTACCCGATTTTCTCCTTCGCTATGCAGCGTTGCAAACTTTTGAAAAGGATAATACCGAACGCACATGGCAAACGGACCGTATTCTTGTCTCCAGGTCCATACGATTGGTTTAAGATTTTCTTAGGGAAATATTAGGGATAAAACTGCAAGAGCAAATTTTGACAAGCCGTGCATTTAGCGTACGGACCCTAGGTCTGGACCGTACGTCCGTACATGTATGGTCAGGACCGTATGGTTGGCAACGCTGCGCTTTCACCACTCGATTTTCCCCCTCCTCCTCTGCCGATATGCATGGCCCTGCTCTGCAGTTAGCTGGGACAGGGTATAGCAGACGACTATGTTGACCTCAAATAGCGAGAGAATTTTATGTTGTGTGAAACCGCGGTCGCTCCTTCTCAACAACCAGGTAGCAAGTGCCTCCGGGGTTCTTGGTGTGAAGTTTCTGTGTGCAAAATTATGTAATATGTTGAAAGTTATTGGTCCCCCTATTGGATGGGTGGGCAAACGAGAACTGGAGGTGCCCCCGGTTTCGTTGCCCCTGGCGATGTGATATATATATACTTATATATATATAACACTGTTTTCTCACACCTGGAAAATGAAAATGACACATTTGTTACAATAATGCAGTCATAACTTTTCCTGATTAAGATAGGTTGAAGAGATATTCACCACTGCATTTCTCGTGAAATTCTAGCCTGATTTGATTCTGATCTGACTACCACGTGCGAGACCCAGGGTGGGTGATCTAATGTCGGAATTTTCCCAGCTTTGTCTCCGCATGAAGTGGCTCTAGGGCCCACGAAGCCTTAAATCAAGTGGTACCTGGTGGGGTGTAAAGGCAGCTGGAGCATGGTGCTGATCAGATCACCTCCAAGATGTTCGACATTGGGGCCCTAAATGTACCTTCATGGCATGATGCACAGGAAACTTAACTTTACTTGTATATATTGTATTCGTTTCTGTACCCCTGAGTAACAACGCTTATTTCTTTACATACACATGGCTGAGGGCCCCCAAAAGGCTTTCTTGTTTTGCCCCCCCCCCCCCTCACTGCAGGGTTTTGAGGCTTGTAGATCCGGCACTGCTTTCCAGATGTGCAGATACAGGTTTCCTCGGCTTGCCCCAGCCCTCAGCTGTGCAGATTATGAGCAATTGACACTTTACCCAGTATGCTCCTGCTTCGCAACTTTGCAGTTTTGAGCTTCCCTTGGTTTGCCCCAACATTATCCGTGCAGATACGAACATGTCAGCTTCTTGCTATGTTGATTGTACAAGACTGATCCTCATCAGCTTCTGGCTACAGTTAGCTACCATACATGCGGAAGGTGAGTTAATACTTTAACCCAGTAAGTCCTGAGTGTAGTGTAGTACAGCTACTTTATCTCAACAATGTAAGTAAGGCTATCTTTGTAACATCTCACATAATATGTGACCCTGGTAGAAAGATATTGCAAGTGCATACACATTAATAACTGTTTCAAAATTCTCATGGCCAGATCTTTGAAAATCCAAGGCATATCAGATCTGGAGTAGTTCTATTGCAAATTCTAATTTCACAGATTCCTTATAATGCTAACCTGCTGACTTTTCCATCCTAACACATTGCTTAAAATTTTGAATAGAGCCATACTTTAGAGTAAACTGACACCAAGCTTACTGATTGAGTTACCTAGATTAAGTTAAATTCATGATCTTGCTAACGAAAGCCACAGACACAGCTTGCACTCCCATGTGTACAATACTTAATTTGCATGTTGAGATACTCATCTTAGACAATCAACAAGCCGATCTTTTCCATAACTAAATTAATGTAGAACACAAAGTTTGATATTATAGTGATATCGAGAACAAATGATATGGGATGAAAGATATATGGAAATTACCTGGAAAAACCAATCCACATTATTTTTAAAAATAAATTAAGTCTTACATCATTATCAAACATTGCTGGTTTTGGTGTTCAAGCTACATTATACACAGAAATTGTAAAAGAATGTGAGATATGAAACATCTAAGTTCCAGTTAATTAAATTAAGTCGAGCTTCAGTTAATTAAATTGATCGGAGCTCCAGTTAATTAAAAAAATCATGGTGGATGTGGTAAACGCAGTTTTAGTATTCCATACGTGGAGAATGGTGATTTAGCATCTGTGAAATTCACAATGCAGAAACGCCAATCTTCACATATGAAATAATTACAAATATTTTGATTGTAAGTTAACAAACTTAATTCTAACATCAGTGAGAGAATATCACAAAAAAATCTTACCCAATTAAAAGTATAGTTGCAACTAAAGTATAATTAAAAGTTTTAGCACAACAAACTAATCAATTATTTCAATAAAAATAACATTTATTATTCTTCAAAGACATTTTCACACATATTTTACAAATATACTTACATTACTAATCTGTAGACAGCGTACATGTTACATTAACAACATGAATTCAATATCAATACTGTTTGATGGTGTTATTAATGCAATTACTTAATTATGAAGTACAATCAGTCATGCACACTTTGGTGATATTTATTAAAATTACATTCAGCACTGCAATAACTCTTTAACAATCAACATTCTGTAAAAATTCTACAAAAAATTCATAACATTTTGTGTCATGATGATTGCTAATGTGGAGAAAATATGCTAAGTTAGATAGTTCAATGTAACATTTAAAAATATTTTTTTTTACACCAGTTTACATACCAAACTAATCTACACTGAGCAATTCTCTTACATTTTTCAATACTGTTTCAATACAGTTAAGTGTTTCACAATTTAATATCATCACAATAAAATTATCCTCACATCAGGCCTCAACAATTCACAACTGACCAACAAGATACTTAGTACAAACATATATACACTATTCACATATTTTCATTCAGCATTAAGTAGACTGATACCCATTATATTAATGATATTTTCTTGTCCATTCAAAGAGAATAAAATGATATAATTGTCTTGTCATGAAATTCTGTTTATAAAATGAAAGAGATAGGAACAATTAAATGTACAAGCTCTAGTAATACTTTTGTCATTTTATAAGTAAACGTAAATAAATTTAGCACCTTATATTATGTAAATTCTTTTAAAAAAGGCAGTAATTATAAACTATAATTTCATCATGTTTTCTGAAATTTCCTTTACTAGTTTCAACTACTTTAAGACATATTGATGATGCCAAGTACTAAAATGTACTGAAATGTTCTTAAATTACATTACAGCCTTAGATTTTAAACTAATGGAAAACACACATTTTCAAGGTAAAAGTTCAATTTACAAGCCGTTTATTGTTTGATTCATATGTGATTGCACTAAGAATAAAATTCAATTTAATATCCTAACATTTAATTTAAAAAATAGTAACTTTATGGTTTATAATTCCTATTTAAAATATTAATTTAGAATGTACAAGGAACTTAACAATTTATTACTAAGTATTCTGACTGAACTTAAATCTTCAATAGTCATATTTACTTCAAACTCTCACAAATTAATAAGAATTGCCATTATGGTGAAAGTCTAGAAACAATGAAACCTAATGCCACAAATTAAGCTATTCTTATTCCTTGTACAGAGAATAGTAGAGTTTATTGATGCAACTTGGGACCTATAAGTTTAGGAGGGCAGAATCAAAAAAAATTCTATCACATGAAAATAGCAGGTAGGACTATTTTGCTAAACTACTATTAAATTGCAAAATCATAAAAACTACTCTTTAGTTTGCTTCTCAGGTCTGAGGAGATTAACATTAACTTGCAAATGTTAATAAATGTGCAAATTTAGTGTGTGTGTGGGGGAACAAGCACCCCTTGCCCCCCACCCAAGATATGCCAATGGTATCTCAAGTGTTCTCTAAAAAAAATTAATCAAAAATATAGCACTAACACTATGCATAGCATCACCTATGCAAGGAGAGTCTCATATTTCTAAGATTCTCATTATCTATCAACAAATCACTGAAAACAAGGGAACACTGATGTCGCAGTGTATAACATCTCATTTGCTAATAGATTCTTAGAACTCTTCTTCTACACAACTTTCTGTCACTATATTACGAAGCACAAAACTAATAAAAACAATGGTTTTGCTTCCACGTTTTGCTTGTCACATTCATTTTGGGCAGACAATTCCAGTTAGAGAGTGACATTTCATCACTGTATAAACATTAACAATGGCTTAGCTACACTGCAGAGCCATAAATAACTAACAGTCAGTTTGGGATTAAAGACCAGAAAAATTGGTCTGACAATTACAGTAGAATTTCCTACTAGTTTCTTTCACTGTCTTCCTTACAATTTGAAAGTATCTCAAATGGGAAACTTGCATATTGCATTAGGAAAAAGTACCTATGCAGGGGCACCAGAACCTGCACCTGTGAATATGGTCGACAAAGCTCTAGCTTTCTCGGTCACAACTGTCTGTAGTGTACGTGCAGCACCCTAGAAATAAACAAGAACAAATTCTGTTCAATGATTCTTAAAATTTTATTTATTCAATTGCAATGCTGCCAGACCCGTATCTGGAGCTAATTTTGGGATGGGCAAAAACTCATGTAATAATAATACGTAACAACAAAGTCTATAATGATTAGATTAATAAGATTAATATGTCTAATAATAATAATTGGATTATTAAAATCATCAATTAATAATAATATATCTATTAATAATAATATTAAAATAGGGCAATTATTAATTATTATTGTTACCATTACATGCAACATATTATTGTTGTTATTACATGAACAGCTTATGTCAATCTAGCAAAAAACACTAAAGTCTGTATAAAAACAACTGTCCTACCAAAGAAATGTTAAAAAAAATTAAAATTGGTTATCTTCTTTATTCCAAAAAAGGCTGTAAGACCCAGTTGACAAAAAGTAAATTTCCTGATCATTATTTTTATACATATTACTATTAGCAGTGGTATGCATAAATTTTCACAGGCATTGTCAACACAAAACAGTATAATCAAAATCTAATCCTTGTCTTTATGTAAGTTCTGTGGAAATAAAACAACTTCATATTATACAGTAGGAAATAAATACGTATTCAATTTCGGACTTGGTTAGTCTCTTGGAGGCACTCTGAACCCTCTCTAAATACATCCTTGAATGGTGCATAACTAATTTTGCCAATTCTTAGCTTTCTTTTGTTTCATTTACCATATTCCACCTCATACTCATCACCACCGCATAATCGTCACATCCTGTTTTTCAGTTTATAACCTTTCATCACTTAATCGTCACATCAGTATGTCAGATAACAAAACCAATAATAGCAAAGCAGAATCTTCCACTTTGCAACACTGTAGTTAATTTTCTCAGGTGTAATATTTCCACTATAATATGTTAGCTATTTTCAGAGTAGAAAATTTTTCTAAACTGTCGCAAAGAAATGATGTGCATCAATTTGGACTATTCAAAAAGTTTCACATAATGGTCGCACCCCACGTTTTTGAAGAATAGAAAAGAAAGAAAAAAAGGAAGCATAAAATCTGAAACTATTATCCGATGAAAAATAGAATGTTTGGAAAGGTTACAAAGCACTTTTTATTTACATCTGCCTACATATGTAACTTTGAACCACATTATTATGCAGTAGAACAGCTATATACCCTGGGAAGAAGTTTGTGGGACTCTTTTAGCCTAAAACTTGGAATAGAAGAAGAGAAGGACCCCCCCCCCCCCCCGAAGGACTTGATACTGAAAACAAAAACAATAACATTCTGGCTAATGCAATTGTCTTGTCATCAAGGGGTCCCTGATTTGATTTCCAGTGTAGAGATATATTGCACAGTGGTTTAGAGATCGAACTTTAAACTGTAAAGAAGCATTCAGACTGAAGTAATAAGCTACAAGTGACACTTGAAAATGAACCTGCAGAATAAATACAATCTTTCATACTGGAGTAATACTTACCCTTACAACAGCTCCTAGAATTCGTGACACTACCCTAGTAATGTTGAGTGCTATTTGCACATAGTCTGGGCCTCTAGGAGCCCTTGTACTGGAACCAGCTGTTAACTGCAAAATAAAATAAAATCAATGTTATTACTTATTCCTTACTGAAAACAAGAAAACATGCTGTTTATAACATAAAGTAGTGAATAAAAATATAAACAAGTTCAGGATTACATAGATTTTATTGCATGACATGCTTGTCAGAATAATGAATACCATAATAATGGATTGACAACAAATCATTACTCATAAAATATAGGATCTTTCAAATGAAACCTGCAAAAATTAATAATTAGTTTTGTTTTCATCCCACAGGAAAAACAACTACAGTTGTCAAATGAGCATTGTTCAAAATTTATTTAAATAATAATATGTTCAAAGTATCCACCATGTCTGTTCAACACTTGATTGTTTGAATTCACATGTTGTCAAAAACTCAGTTTAATGGTTGAAGGTTACAGCACATTGTCCCACCTTCAGTCTCACTTCCCTAGTGTCCTTGGTGTTTGTTTAAAGACTTCTTGATTTAGAAAGCGTCAAGTGAAAATAAGTTTTATCATTGCACCAAAGGTTGTTCAGAATATTGGGTTGCTGTTTGATCAAGATAGAAAATTTGTTTACTTGTTTTTTTGATTTGCAATGTTTGTTAAAGCATGAGGGACCTGGATTTTATGTGTAAAGCTGGTCTCACATGGTGGATAAGTAGGTCCTCACTTCCCGACCCACCTCCGACTCGAAACTACCATAAGATTTCTTATGTCTTCAGTTTGCGAAGGCAGTAAAGGGGTTTCACACGATCCTTAAAATCGCATCTTTAAAAATGGTGACTGCACAAACACGGTATACCACTTCGCAAGTGCAGATGCTAATAACTGATGAAGATTTGAGAAAATAATGTTTCCTCTTAAAAAAATAAGAGAATAACATTGGCACTATTTGAAAATACAGCACATGTAGCCCGTGACAGTGAATGTGAGTATATAACATATGCTAATTCAAGTTGATATACCACTTTACAAACACATTAGAATAAAGTTGTATTACCCGTATATTTCGATAGAAGTTACATATTCTAATGAAACCCTTCTTGTACGGTTTTGAAATATATTCCCCATTACAAACTAGTCAAATAAATTACATAAACTTCACAACATTCAAAGTGCGAAAATTGTGGTGTTTACATTAAGTTACCATATTATATTTATATTTCATTGACACTTCTTTGCTCCTAAAATACTTATTGTGAAATTTACTTTGAAGTAAATGAACTAATTACAATTCATAATTTATATATCATTACAGCACTAGCAGATTTATTTACTGCGTTGCTACACACAGCACAGTCTATTTGTTAGAGTACAACCAACAAACCAGAGAGTACATATATACGTACGTGGCTGTTCAGTGCTTACTTCAAAATAGTATTTGCGTCGGTTGTGAAAGTAAAATAACAGTATTACAGTAGGAAATGTAGACATACAAACTATTTATTTAAAAAGATTAAGATTAAGATTAAGATTTCAAAATTGTGGGAGCGTCAGCACTTAGGCTATTTTGCTCCCGTCACATTATACGGGGGCCAGCCCCTTATCATTACAAAGAACAACTCTGACGTTGCATAATTAAAAATCTTAAAATGTTCTGACTTCTGTTAAAAGCTGAGGCTATAAACGGACACTCAGCACACATAAGGACAACAGGACAATACAAACAAAATTATACTGGCCATGGGGCCAGTCACCAGAGCCTCGTTAGTATTCAGTCCAGGGTGTACTAATGTGGAAGTGAGGTTGACATTTGGGTGTACTACGTGGAAGGTCACCCCTTACACCCCTATTTATTTAAAACTATAATAATTAGTAGACTCTTCACCTCACTCAACAAATATAATATTCAACCCAATCATTTGTACAGCTGTATTGGTAGAATCTTTTTCTTCTTTTATCTGCCTTGAATCAACAGTCGAACATCTATTGTCTTTCTTCTTCTTCTACTTCCTACTTCAACTGGCCAGCGTGCTCCTCATTTCTGATTGGTAGTTCTATGGTATTAACGATGGATTTAGAGATGGTTTCTAATTCTGTCGGCAACTGACACACGATCGTTAAGTAAGGAAGCTAGAAGTTGATGGTGAAGTGAGGACATACCTAACTACCGTGCGAGACTGGCTTAAATCTTGTCACAAAATACGCCATACTGGTGTCCCTAACATGCCATAATCGCCATCAAGATTTCTTTTGTGGACTCTTGACAGCTTGACACACCTTTGCAACATGAACCAGTACTCTGACTGTTGGTTGCATGCAATGTTTAGGGTGACCTTGTACATTGCCTGTCTCATTAAACTGCTTCACATATTGCCTAATTGATGTTCAATCTGGTGCCTATGCACAAGTTCCATGTTAGAACTTTCATTGGGCTGTGATTGCTGACCTGCACTAAATTCTGTTCTAAATTTCTTCCTGTCCATTGTTCATTACCAAATTCCATCCACTAAACACTTACAAAAGCCCATTCTTCTGAAAATCTTAAATATCAAACCCTCACGAGATACATAAACTGGCAGACCATGTATTCCTGCATAAGATAGCAGTTAATGGTACCATCAGAAGGGATCACCTTCTGCAGGAAATTTCCTTTCGAGTGCCATCTCACACAACAAGAAGCATTCAACTTTTTGCTTCTCAGAAGCCAAGGTTATGCATCCTACAGCATCCCGTGCTCTACAAACTACCCAGCCTATTCAACAAGTTAACAGGACAAATAGACATTTTTGATAATCAGACATGCTTTAAAAGGCTGTTGTACAAAAATGTGTAAGGTTCTTTATCGGATGTAATTTTTGTTTGTTATTTTTTGTATTTTCATTTTTCTACTGTTATACATTACAATGTAAAATGGCTAACGCTGTATTTGGAATTCTTTGTTAAACAAAAATATATAATAAATAAATAAGTATGTAAACCAGATGATGACATTCCTTTTCTGTTCACCACTCACAGAAATCTCAAACTACTCTTCTACTATTGGAACATATCTATTGTCAATATGGAGATGTATATGACAGACATTCTCTATGACAAAACAACAGAATTAGAGTGGAATCACAAGGGTAAAGAAAAAGAGGCTGAGATGGAGAAATGTGGAAAAGAACTGTGACCAGAGAGTGTGAGGAGACAATCATGGATACTTCTGGTATCGTTTCAACCCAGAAGTGTCTGTGGCTGTACAAGCTGGGGAGAGGTGAAGTTGCTGGCTGAAAATGAAATGCTAAGGAGGACTTCATATCTACCATTGATATTACCTGAGTAAGAATTGGTTCCAAAAATGGCCTCCTAGTTGTCGTTGTCGCCCTTGGTCTGTTAGTTGCTCTCTTTGTAGTAGAAGACTAGAAGTAAAAAAAAAATTGAAGGTAAGCAAATACAAGGAACATACAAATTCTGTCAAGATAATGTTCAGCTCGACCTTGGGTCTTTATCAATAATCTTAGGTAAACATTACGTTCTCCATGCTCGTTGCATTGTGCCATGAAGCACATAGGGGGTTGAGGAGGTAGGGCTTCGCACATTCACCATCTCCGGGTTTCCCCCAGTCAGTGTGCGAATTAACAGGGGAATGCTGGTGATTTCCCCTCACAAAATATTTTATCCCCTGCAAAATAAAATTATTTTTATCCCTGCCAGGGATGCATTTATCCCCCTCAAAGAAAACGGAATTAAATTCATACAGTATACCATTTCTTAACATGAATCAAACACAATTGAAAAAGTATTTGTGTCCAGCACATTGTGCTACGACTCCAGTGGTCCTGGATTTGAATCCTGGTATTGGCATGGGTGTTATTTGTGAGTGTTCCTTCATTAATTTCATCATATCATCACTCATTCCCATCTTCGCAATTATCCAAATGGCAGAAAAATTAAGTAAAATAAACCAAATAAATAAATAATTCGTGTCCATTGATGATCCATTCCGAAAAGTATGCAGTCTTGTGGATTAAAGAAGGACAATTATGCAACTGACCAACCTCACAGAATATGTATTAAAATTTTCACAAGAAACTTGTATAGGTACGTTAAATGGACATTGACTTTGAACCTGGTAATGGAAATTTGGATGTCTTCGGTGTTACTAGTTCGATAGCTTTATCCATGAATGAGTTTTGGTTTTCTTAGAATGTAGATACACTCTTTCTAAATTGCATTATAAAAATATATTAAGTAAGATTTAATGAACTAGGTTAGAACCAATGTTCTGAGGTACTTAGAACTGCAAGACAAAAGTTTAGTTTACTGAGTGGGTAACATGTATACAAATTTGCGTACCTAAAAAATCTACATCACAAATATGCTGCTGAGTGGTCCAATGCCCCCCTCCCCTCCATTCCCCGAGATATGTAGAAAAAGTTTATGTAGTTCGAATGACGAAATTGTGGCGATATTTTATTGTTTTCTGCAATTTACAGGCTGTCATTATTTTCCTGTAGTTTACGGTTATTACAAGCATAAGAAAACAGTTTATCTTTGTGACGTTTCAGGAGAACACACGCTCCCTTCATCAGACATTTTTTTCATTTGGACTAAAGATACAGTTATAAAAATGGTTAGTAATTTTTTAAACAAAAAGAATCTGTTATACAATGGATGTTGTCAATGTTACATTGTTGTAATATTGTGATTTCAATAGAGAAAGCACTGAATTTCTTACATGATGGGGAGGAAAAGAGAAAATTACGAAGTCTCACACATGATGCTCTTGATGAACGGTTAAGTTTTGAATACAACAGAAGAAATAACAGAGGTCCAAAATACACAGAATGGGAGAAAGAGCATATAAGGTTGGGGAAAAAAGTTCATGGTTTCAAGATCTGGTTGAAAGAAAACGACATTTTCTTAATAAAATCGGACAAGGAAAATAAACCTGTCCTTATCCGAATTAAGGACTATAAAGAAAAAATGGAAGAATGTTTCAAAGTAAACAATTTCAACAACCTCTCGAAACCCTATAACTAAAATAATAAATGAGGTAAAGAAAGTAATTGAAAGCAGTATCACGATACCAAGAGAAATGAAGAAAAAACTCATTGTCAAAAATTCAACCCTGCCAATTGCCTTTGGACTACCAAAAACTCACAAACCGGGAACTCCAATACGACCCATCATTGCAACTTTCACACATCCTGCATACAAACTATCCAAATATTTAGTTGAAAGACTTGCTATAATTAAACAACAAACACCATTCAGTGTTAAAAATGCATATGAAGTGAAACAGAAACTAAAAAATATTGTTTGGAATAATGAGTATCATATTGCAAGTTTTGATGTTGAAAATTTATATCCTAGTGTCCCAATAGAAGGTGCCACAGATGCATTACACAGATGGCTTATTGAGATGAAGGTTAACCCAGTAGAATCATGGGAAATGGTTCGATGGTTTACTGTATGTGCAAATTACAATTACTTTATATTTGATGGCAAAATCTATCAGCAAAGTAATGGTCTATCAATGAGGAACCCAGTATCCGGAATCATCTTCAACATTTTCCTTCATTACATAGAATCTCCAATTGTTAATGCGATAGGTGCGGATATCAAACTCTACATCAGATATGTACTAGATGATGTGCTAATTATTGCTAAAAATGAGAACACCATCATGGACGTATTTAAATTGTTAAATGAATCACATCGTCGCATAAAATTCACTTGGGAACCTATGAATAACAATGTAATTTCTTTCCTTGATCTGCAAATTAAGACAACTGACTCAACAATTCAAACATCAGTCCATAGGAAAAAATTAGCGGGGGAAAAATACATCCATGCCAAATCAGAACATTTGCGTATAACAATGGATAACATATTTTCAAATTTTTTCCTGAGAGCACAAAGACTATGTTCTAATAATGAGGATATAAAAAATGGAGAAGAAAGGCTCTTTAATATAGCAAAAGAAAATGGCTTTCACACTAACAGAATAAACCAAATCAAAAAACAAGTCGCAAGAAAACTAAAGGAAAAGAGAAATACAGACAAAGATGAAAAATCTGTTGAAAAGAAATTTGTGTGCATTCCATTCCACAAGGGATTCTCACATAAAATTGCAAAAATTTTTAGAAGTTTTAATTTCAAAATTGTTTTTAAATCACCAAGAAGTTTGGAATGTACATTTAATTAATTCAAAATGAGAAACTCTCTACCAGATGTGGAAACCACAGGAATATATAATATAAGTTGTTCATGTTCAAAAGATTATGTGGGTCAAACAGCAAGGAAAATGGCAATAAGATGGCACGAACACGATTTGGACATTATAAATCTAAACCCAAGAACAGGTTTGTCAACTCATATCATCGAAGAGAAGCATTTGATTAAAAAGAGAAGGGTTTTAAAAAGATTAACGGGAAACACAGAGTTGAATGTCTGGGAAGCCTCGTTCATTGCGGAAGAACACTGGAATAAATTAAATAATGAAAATGGTAATATAGATCCAGTGTGGAGTTTTCTTTTTCACAAATGGAGTAAGCCACCATCTTTAAAATTTAATGTAACAGAAAACATCAAGAGACTTTGTGAAAACAATGATGAATTTGAATTACCTGATGATATTTGGGATTCATAATTTTAAAAAAAATCTGAAATAAAAATAAAACAGACTGTTTTTTTTCACAGTGAAGTTGCTATATTACAACAATGTAACATTGACAACATCCATTATACGAGGGCCGTTCAAGTCAATCGGGGACTTTTATTTTTTCCAGATTTAAATAGACGCCTAGGCTGAAGGTTTTGTATGCAGTAGGAACTGGCAACTGTGTGCTGTTACTGGTAGGCGGCACTCATTTCCCGCGCTTCTGCATAGACCGTTATTCAAGATGGCGGACAACAGTGTGAACGTCTACATGGAACAGCGTGTTGTGATGAAGTTTTTAGTGAACGACGACAGAAAACCTGCTGAAATTTACAGAAGACTTCAGGCTCAGTACGGTGATGAGACACTCTGTTTCAGTAAGACATTTGTATGGTGTAAGCGCTTCAAAGATGGCCATATCTCTATTACTGACGATCCCGGTCGTGGTGGATCACAGCCCACGGCAGTCATTCCTGGGAACATTCAGTGCGTGGAGCAGCTGATCCTGGACAATCGTCGCATAACCTGTCGTGAAATTGCAAGGGTGTGTAATCTGTCGTTACGAACAGTGAACACAATAATTCATGATCATTTGTTGTTCCGAAAAGTGAGTGCACGCTGGGTTTCAAAGCAGCTGTCCGCTTTTGACAGACACAGAAGAGTTGAAGTCTGCAGAGAACTCAAGGACCGCTATGACATGGAAGGCCAGGATTTTCTGAATCGCATCATGACATGTGACGAAACATGGGTTCACCATTTCACTCCAGAATCCAAAAGAGCATCGATGAAGTGGAAGCATACGGAATCACCACCTCCCAAGAAATTTCGAACAGTTGCGTCTGCTGGTAAAATGATGGCAAGTCTCTTTTGGGATAAACAGGGTATTAATATTATTATTATTATTTTTACCTCATGGTGTCACTATCAACAGTGAGTATTACTGCCGTGTTCTGCGTGATGTGCATAAGAGTTTACGGAAGAAACGTCCGGGTTTCATCACAAAGGGTGTTCTCTTTTTGCAAGACAATGCACGGCCGCATACCGCTCAACGCACATTCCAAACATTCCAGGAAATCGGTTGGGAGATATTACCACACCCCCCCTATAGTCCTGACTTAGCGCCAAGTGACTTTCACCTGTTTGGACCACTGAAGGAATTCCTTGGAGGAAAACATTTCAACACTGATGATGAAGTGAAGAATGCTGTCCTACAATGGTTCCGCCGTAATGATAAATCTTTCTATGCCGAAGCATTCCAGGCATTAGTTAAACGCTGGGATAAGTGTATAACTGTAGCAGGAGGTTATGTGGAAAAATAAATCCAGTTACCACACTTTGAAATTTGTTCTTCTATTTTTTTTTAAAAAAAAAGTCCCCGATTGACTTGAACGACCCTCGTATAACAAATTATTTTTGTTTAAAAAATTACTAACCATTGTTATAACTGTATCTTTAGTCAAAATGAAAAAAAAATGTCTGATGAAAGGAGCGTGTGTTCTCCTGAAACATCACAAAGAAAAATTGTTTTCTTATGCTTGTAATAACCGTAAACTACAGGAAAAGAATTCTATAATGCAAGCAATGCGTACATACAAGAAAAACTATTACAGGCTGTCACTTACAACAATTAACTGCCATGTTCAACAAAATAATGAGAGAACATTTTCACATGAGACATTAGAATCATATTGACTGCCATAACTATGGGTGTGCGGGATGGAAAATTTTGGGTCGAGATGGAATTAGGAAGGAAATAATAATAATTCGGACATTCGAGACTGAAAAATTTATCCATTTCCAGACCAGGTAGAAATTTCAAAACATTTCAGACACATATAGACTAGCGTAGAAATGATCAAGAATTAACCTCGTTTAAATAAGATCCTTTGGAATTTCTCCGCTGTTAGGGATTACGAAAAGTCTGGATCTGACCTTGATAATTTATATCCCATCATTTTGAATTATTACTTTTTTCTTTACAGTAGCCTACTCTTCGGCATGTAAAAACATGAAACAGAGGTACAATGAAGACCGCTCTCTGTTTGAGATATCTGTGCATTGTGAAAAAGTACAAAAAGATATAGAATAAACTGTCTGAACTTGTATACAATGCAAAAGTATTTACAATTTGAATTTTATGATTTTTAAAGTAATAATAATAATATTACAATAGTAACAATAATAGTATAATAATAATAACAACAACAATACATGTTTTTTTTACTGAAGGGCACGATTTGAAATCTTACTATGCTCCCCTGAGAATAAAATCCTTTGTGCGGCCTTGTAGTGGGCATCCCCCCCCCCCAAAGCAAAATGTTTAATTCACACAGTGCTCCCAGTTAATAATTTATTGGAGGCTGGGTGAACCCCAGAACCACTTCATGCAGGAAGAATGGTCAGGAAGTTCCTACCTGGGATCACTCAGCCTAAGATTCAAATGCAGATATCCTATGTGGCAGTCAGTCTATGGTGACCAGTTATCTTGGGTTTCACCTAGAGATTGTGGAGTCATAACATATATTTTCAGAATGTTTAACTACTACTGAGCAATTTGATTTTATCATCATCATCTGATAAATATGACAAACCATATGGTCAACATGCTTTTGAAGATTAAGACTGTAGACCCTTTCTACTGTATTGGTATTTAGCACTGTGCAAGAATGCAGCATCTAGGCAATAATATTTTACTCTTGCAATATATGCTACAAATTGTTTACAACATTTCGAAACTCTTTATTGTTTTATTTGATATTTTGTGTAATGTAGATTTATTTCCATTTCTAATATTGAACCAGGGGTGATTCCTCCAAGTAGGAAGTGAGGAACTTCCTACAGTTCATTTGTACTTGCTTCCAGTTCTCTACTTTTTAGGAGTTCAATAATAATGAGCATTATAAAATTATGAGCGCAATGTACGTACAATTGCCTAGGTTAGCTACTGTCAAGAGTTGACTTATTTCGGTCGCTTCAGCCCCGACCCAAAGACAATGGACACACGGCACGGGCTTTGCTGCGCTCGCTGAGGAACGTCGGTGGTCATTCTACAGACAGATGGGTAATGAGTGGAAGGGAGGGGGGGGGGGTTGCAAAGATCCGAGGAAACAGTAAGAGTTTCCTCAATCAGCGATGCCAACCCCAGATAAATGGTACTAAACATAGCACAATTTGATTTTCGTTGGCACCTAAGCCCCGCGACAGGTTAAGTTTGCAGCAGATTTTATGTATCAAACCACTTGAGAACGGCACTCAGCATCCCCGTGGCAGTCTCGCCCTAACCGCTGAGCTGTTCATATCACAGACAGTGAGAAAATCCGAAGTATTGCAGCGGAACTATATTCTGCATGCATGTTTGGGTCTATGTTTGCAAAAATTGCTGCAAAGTTAACCTGTCGCACGGCTTAGCACCCTGCTTTTGGCATAATCATAAAATCTAGTAGAAGCTGCAAACGCAAGTCCCTGGGAGAGGGAAATCGAATTCAAAAGAATATGTTTCCAGGAAACAAAAATAAAATTATGTCCAAATCTTATTTCTACTTCAACAGTGGACATGTTAAAATAAAAGGGAGTATGCCGACCCCGCAACAAGCTTTTTCCAACCATGTATGATACATCCTCTATCTTTTCCTTATCCTGCCCGATTTAGTTTGGGAAGAAATTATAGGGCAGAAATTGGTAAAAATTTTGGAGCAAACAAATAGTTTTCTCAAACCTTTTCAAGTTCTATGCTGAACCTGTTTCGTTTGTTGAGGTATTGTAAACAATTTTGTGGGAAAATAAACAATAATACCTAACTGCAGTGAATAATAAGTAACACAAGTTCGAAACTCAAAAAGTAGATGCATAATTGAATTTATAACTACAGTTATCTGAAAAAAAAATTAAAAAATTAATAGTAAATTCTAGCACAATTTAGAAGCATGTAGAATAATTTCAGAGTTTAAGCAGCACTTTTTATTATCTTAAATCCATACGAACCATACCTTGTGCATGGGTCTGCAGCTAACATTCTAAATGCAAAGGATAGTACAAGCAATACTTTTGAATGTAATTGAACGCATTTTTCAAACCTTCCTCGGTTTACCATAACTTCTTCCTACACCCCAAAAAAGACATGAGTCCCCACTGTATTAAACATTCTAAACCTACTGATATAATAATAATAATAATAATAATAATAATAATAATAATAATAATAATAAATTCTTTATTTCCGTAGACCAATATCCATGGGTGTGGAAAACGTCATACAATACTAAATATTACAAATGGAGTAAGATTACAATAAAAAGAACAAAATGCAAACACAAAAATACAAATAAATCATATGGGTTAAACATAAACAGTTATAAGTGTTACATACTAAACTTGTAAAACAGATAATCCAAATATAGGAGACATACAATATCAAAAGAATTTAAATGCTTCAATTTACTAATCCAGTTTAACTATTGAAATTCATTGAGATTATATAGAGGTATATCTGTTAAATACTGTTTAATTGATTTCAGTTTCTTGTGAGTTTCTGTAATTTCTTTGATGTATGTGGGAAGTTTGTTATGGTATTTTATTCCTGCAACATGAGGTGATTTGTCTGAGAGAACAAGTCTGTGTGCTTGCATGTGGAAGTTCTCTTTTTGACGTGTGTTGTGCTGATGGACGGTCGAATTCTTATCTAATTTACGGTGTTTTAGTACATATTCAATTACTTTGTAAATATATAAGGAATATATGGTCATAATTTTATATTCTCTAAATAATTCTCTACATGAGTTTCTAATTGGTATTTTGAACATATACCATATTGCTCTTTTCTGTAGAGTAAGCAATCTTTGAGTGTATTCCAGCGCAGCTCCTCCCCATGCTATTATGCAATATTCTAGGTATGGATATACAAGTCCATAGTATAGATTTGTGTTTATTTCAGACACATTATATTGTGTTAGCAGTTTTAGGAGATATAAGTTTTTCCCTACTTTTTTGCATACATGGTCAATATGATATGTCCATCTTAATTTGTCATCAATAACTAAACCTAAAAATGTAACTGGATTTTCATAATTGATTTGATTACAATCTATTTGTAAGTTTATATTATCAAAATTGGGTTTATTTCCAGGACTGAAAGCCATATACATTGTTTTTTGATATTTTACATTCAAGTTATACGAATTTAAGTGCTAAGTTATTATATTTACTGATATGTAGGTTTGTATTTCTAATTGTTCTTGTGTATTTGCACTGCATGTTATGGTTGTGTCATCTGCGTATGTTAAAATATTTGTATTGTCTGGAGCGGGTAAGTCGTTGGTATATAGTATGAACAGTAGCGGGCCCAGTATAGAGCCTTGAGGGACTCCTGTTTTTGCATATTCAGTGTCAGATATAATTTTGTGAACCACGGAGTTTTCAGTATGTAGTATCTGGGTGTACTGTGGTCTATGCGTGAGAAAAGATTTTATCAGTTTGTATGTATTTCCTCTAATGCCAAGATTGTATATTTTTTGCATGAGCATAGAGTGGTCTAAGCAGTCAAAGGCTTTGGACAGATCCAGGAAAATAGCACAGGGTATCTCATTATCTTCTAATGCATCTATAATTATCTCAATAAATTGAGAAGTAGCTGTACTTGTCGATTTACCCTTTTGGAAACCATGTTGTAGTGGACTAATTACGTTATATTTGGCACAGAATTCGTATATTTTGTTACAAATGATTTTCTCTAACAGTTTTGAGAAAGATGATGTGATCGTTATTGGTCTATAGTTTTTTATTTCTGTCTCCATTCCTTTTTTGAGTATTGGTTTAATTATACTTTTCTTCAGTACTTTTGGGAAAATTCCACTATTGATAGAGGCATTTATAGCATACTGTAGTGGTAATGTTATGTATTGAGAACATTTATTAATTAGATGATTTGACCAACCATCTGGACCTGCTGATTTCTTATTATTTAAATTTTTTATCGTAGTTTCTAGTTCATTTAAGGTTATTTCATCTAAATAAATGGAGTTCAGTACAGTATTTGATTCAATTTTAGTTGTTTGGGCACTTGTGGGGTCAATGGGACAGTTTACATAGGAGTTTGAGAAATACTTATTGAATGTATCTGCAATGTGTTTAGGGTTAGTTATTTCTACTTCATTTTCAAATAATGTGGTATTTTCATTACACTTATTGGGTTTTTTGCCTCGTTGCTCATTTATGATATTCCAAATTGCCTTTGATGTATTACTATTATTTCTGATATTATCTTTGAGGTGTTTGGATTTTTGATATCTTATTAGTTTTTTATATTCATTTTTCTTTATTCTATATGACTCACAAAGTTTGTTTTCCTTAGTTATGCACATTTTGTCATAGATATCTTTGAGATCATTCTTTTTGTGTATTATTTCATTTGTGACCCAGGTTTTTGTTTTTTTGTTTGGTTGAACATGCTTTATTTTTAAGGGGCATGCAAGATTTATGAAGTAAGTTAGTATGGTCATGAACTTCTCCCATATGTTTTCGGTTTCACTTTCTTGAAATACTAGAGCCCAATTCTCTTTACCTAACAGGTGTAACAAATAGTTTACGTTGTCTTCCCCCATGTTTCGGCTTTCTATTCGTATAGGTTTTTTTGCATTGTAATGTGGTTTGATTATACTAACTTCAACAAATTGTGCTGTGTGATCAGATATTAAGTTGTGTATCACTTCTGCTTGTATTGTGTCAGAGGGGAGATTGGTGATAACATGATCTATTAGACTTTCGGAGTTACATGTTATTCTAGTTGGATCTGTGATTATCTGTGAGAGTCCATAGGACCTAAGGAGATCAATGTATTCTGTATTTTTATTATTGCTCTTGAGGACGTCAATGTTAATATCTCCCAGGATAATGATTTTGCAATTTGATCTTGTTATTTTTGTTAACATGATTTCTAGCTTTTGATAAAAGAGTCTTAAGTCACTATTTGGAGAATGGTATAGGGTTATTATCTTCACAGATAAATTTCCCATATCAATTTCCATACCTGCTACTTCAAAGACCTTTTCGATGCATAGTGATTCTAACCAGTGTATTTGTTTCCATCCAATTAGTTTTTCTTTAATGAATACGCCTATACCACCACTTTTGAACTCTTTTCTTGTAAAGATTGAGATCAATTTGTACCCTTTTAGCCTACAGAATTCTGTTTGTTCTTCATTGAGTCCATATTCAGTTACAGTAAATACATCTGGTTGTAATTCTTCTAGAGATATGATTATCTGATCTAATTTGTTGGTAATGGATTGAACATTGTTATGCATAATTTTTAAGGAAGTGTTATTTTTGCTCATTTTTTTACTCTCACTTACCATAAAAAAGAGTCCCTTAGTTTGATTGGTTTTTTTATATTCCTTTTCAAAGGCCTGTCCGTGACACTGACACTAATTTTTTCTTCACCTTTTACCGTATCATCATTTTTGTTTGGAGTTACGAGGTTAGTATCACACTGCACTTCACACACTTCACTTTCTGGTTTTTCCTTAAGAGGGTACACTGATTTCTGCGAGGGTGGTGTATTAGTAAATAGTGCATAGAGATTATCACACAGAAGTGTTTTACCTTTTCCGTTCAGATGTTGGCCATGGTTTGTGTGGCCATCTCTTCCAATTTCACTAACGCTTAGCATTTTTGCTGTTGGAGAGGATTTACACACTTTGTAAATTTTAGAGTTCACACTGTTAATTTCTAAATTTACACAGGAAGTTGGTATTAGGTCGTATCTGTGTGGAATGGCAGTAATGACGACATTGGTATGTTTTGTTGTTTCAAGGCAGTTTTTAAGTACTGAGATTTGTGAGCTTGGTATGGTTTTGCAACTGCTGCATTGAAAACATTGAATGTTAAGTGCTGAAGCAAAGTATAAACTGAAGTGTGCCAAAAGGGTAAATTTGAATGAACGAATATCTAAAATAGCTGTGTGAATGGGGGTCCCGGGTTCTATACCCAGTGAAGGCACATAGTGGTTCAGATCCCACTTTAAACTGTAGGTCCAGTCCCAATTAGTCTTACTGTGCACAAAGTGGACTTTAAACACCAACTCAATCAATCAAAGCTGTGTGAATGGGATATTTCCTCTTTTACAGTAGTTAGTTCTACATTTTACAATTGAATCATGTATTTTATGATGAGAAGCCATGGTAAATTGTTAAATACCTGCAAAGGTTAGTTGTGCTGCATTATTGGTTCCAACAAATATATATTTGTATATATATATATATATATATATATATCCCTATATTTTTATTAAAATAAAGGGGGGAATCCCCTGCATACATTCAGGGGTATGCATTTTTGTCCTGGCAGCTTTAAACAACAAACCAAAACGTAATTTCCTCAGAATTTTGGTTCCCCGTTTATTGATCACTATTTTATTTAATATTTTTTTACAATATACATTTTGATTTCTCGCTATAAGTACCCTGGCTGTTCTGGTTTCCAAAACAAAGAAGGTTTACATATTATAAATTGTTAGAGATAAAGGGGTGAGTAATGTTAGTAAGACTAGTATATATAGTAAGCTATTATATGTTGACCAATAATTTATTTGATTGAACAGATCAATGATTTGTTTACAGATTATTGTTGATTTTATATGGGGGTAAAACATTAGTCAATGTTTAATGGGTTGATAGAGAAATTGGTTGTAAAAAGGAGAGTATGTATGGCATAAGAAGGTGGCACTTAGGGTTGGGAGAGTGGGAACTGAGAGGGAGTTGTCAGCCCTTGAAGAGAGGGTCTTTTGAAGAACAAAGTAAGAGATTGAAAATAGGTTAAGTTATATAGGTGTGGGTAAGATCCTACTGAAATCAGCTGAGATAGCAGTTTAATTCCATAATTAGTCCCATACTTTCATGTATTGGGAAGAATGAAAAAGCGAAAACCGAAAAACTATTTTTGCATTCTCTTACAATCATGTTCTTGTTGATTCTACCACCTTCTCCTGTTTTTTCACTCTGCGCGTCGTTAGGTGAAAATATTCAGGGTGGGGTCCATTCACTTCCTCTGGTGAGTTGGAAATGTGACGTCAACGCTGACAGATTATGACGCATTTCCGAAACTTTCAAGTTCAATTAACAGCTTTACCATCTGTTTACAGTTGTCGGAGAAACGTTTTTAAAAACTCTCAATATCTCAACAAATATCAAACCTTAAACACTCAGGTTTGTTACAAAGCCAAAACAAGTTGCAAAAACAACAAGCAACAAATTTTGTAATGCATAAACTTATTATTTAACATTTCTCAATGATTTTAAACACATTTTAAACATCTATTTACCTCTTACAACACTAAATAATTTATGTAATTATACAATGATCAAATTTCTATCAAAAGGGAAAAAAAACAGAATTACCTGAAGCCCAAGGAGGAAGTCCAGATTCAATTGAGGTCTTGGCGTGGTTGAAGTCCTTTTTGTTGTTGTTGTTGGTCGTGCAGGATCAGGAGCATTAAGAAGATTCTGTGATTTAAGGAAAAAAACACATGTATAAAAAATACTTCTTTAAAAGAAAGAAGTCAGAGCTCTACAAAAGTATATTTCACTAAGAATTGTATTTTTAATTTTTTAATTTCCTTAATTTTTCCTTCAACTTTTTGCTGGTCATGACATTTAAGATGAATGATGATTAGATAAACTTCATGAAGAGATATATACTCAGGCCAAGATTCGAACCCAGTACTTTGGCAAAGCCACAATCTTTGGCACTAACTTTGATACATCATAGCACCTAAAAAAATTGAGTTTGTAGAATAATAAATATCTGAAGTTCCTCTCTACCCTTCTCTAAATTTTGTTCAATTCAAATACAGTGAAACCCTGATTTTACGTTCTCAAGTTATATGTTCTCTCCATTATGCATTCA